>NW_028270181.1:35767780-36076361 GCF_037043375.1 Chiloscyllium plagiosum | reverse complement strand
TAGGCAGGGTGAATCCAGGGTTTATTGTCGGGAATACAGTGTCTGAGTGTATGGTGGTGGTCGGTTTAATACAGGGATTAGTGTCTGGAACACAGTGTCAGAGAGAGTCGGATAGGCCGGATTAAACCAGGGGTTAGGGTCTGGAAAACAGTGCCTGAGAGTGTGGGATAGGCAGGATTAATCCAGGGGTTAGACTCTGGAACACAGTGCCTGAGAGAGTGGGGGAGGCCGGATTTATCCAGGGGTTAGGGTCTGGAACACAGTGTCTGAGAGTGTGGGATAGGCTGGATTACTCCAGAGGTTCGGGTCTGGAACACAGTGCCTGAGTGCTTGGGATATGTCGGAATAATCAAGGGTTAGGGTCTGGAACACAGTGTCTGATGATGTGGGATAGGCCGGGTCAATCCTGGGGTTAGTGTCTGGAACACATTGCCTGAGAGCGCGGGATAGGCAGGATTAATCCAGGGGTTAGGCTCTGGAACACAGTGTCTGAGAGTGTGCGGGAGTCCAAATTAATTCAGGTGTTAGGGTCTGGAACACAGTGCCTGAGAGATTGGGATAGGCTGGATTAATCCAGGGATTAGGGTCTGGAAAACAGCGCCTGAGAGTGTAGGTTAGGACAGATTCATCCAGGGATTATGTCTGGAACACAGTACCTGAGTGTTTGGTGGTGGTTGGTCTAATGCTGCGGTTAGTGTCTGGAACACAGTGTCTGAGAGTGTGGGGAGGCCGGATTAATACAGGGGTTAGGGTCTGGAGCACAGTGTCTGGGAATGTGGGTTAGGCTGGATTAAACCAGGGGTTAGTGTCTGGAACACAGTGTCTGAGAGTGTGGGTAGGCCGGATTAATCCAGCTGTTAGGCTCGGGAACACAGTGCCTGAGAGTGTGGGTTAGGCCAGATTAATCTAGGGGTTAGTGTTGGGAACACAGCGCCTGAGCGTGTGGGATAGGCCGGATTAATCCACGGGTTAGGCTGTGGAACACAGTGCCTGAGAGTGTGCGGGAGGCCGGATTAATCCAGTGGTATGGTTCTGGAAGACTGTGTCTGAGAGTGTACGATAGGCAGGATCAATCCAGGGTTTATTGTCGGGAATACAGTGTCTGAGTGTATGGTGGTGGTCGGCTTAATACCGGGATTAGTGTCTGGAACACAGTGTCAGAGAGAGTCGGATAGGCCGGATTAAACCAGGGGTTAGGGTCTGGAACACAGTGTCTGAGAGTGTGGGATAGGCTGGATTACTCCAGAGGTTCGGGTCTGGAACACAGTGCCTGAGTGCTTGGGATATGTCTGAAAAATCAAGGGTTAGGGTCTGAAACACAGTGTCTGAGAGTGTGGGATAGGCCGGGTCAATCCTGGGGTTAGTGTCTGGAACACATTGCCTGAGAGCGCGGGATAGGTAGGATTAATCCAGGGGTTAGGCTCTGGAACACAGTGTCTGAGAGTGTGCAGGAGTCCAAATTAATTCAGGTGTTAGGGTCTGGAACACAGTGCCTGAGAGATTGGGATAGGCTGGATTAATCCATGGAGTAGGGTCTGGAAAACAGCGCCTGAGAGTGTAGGTTAGGACAGATTCATCCAGGGATTATGTCTGGAACACAGTGCCTGAGTGTTTGGTGGTGGTTGGTCTAATGCTGGGGTTAGTGTCTGGAACACAGTGTCTGAGAGTGTGGGGAGGCCGGATTAATCCAGGGGTTAGGCTCGGGAACACAGTGCCTGAGAGTGTGGGTTAGGCCAGATTAATCCAGGGGTTAGTGTCGGGAACACAGCGCCTGAGCGTGTGGGATAGGCTGGATTAATCCACGGGTTAGGGTCTGGAACACAGTGTCTGAGGGTGTGGGTTTGGTTGGATTAATAGAAGTCTTAGGGTCTGGAATACAGTGCCTGAGAGTGTGGGATTGACTGGATTAATCCAGGGGTTAGGGTCTGGAAAACAGTACCTGAGTGTGTGAGATTGGCCAGGTCAATCCAGGGGTTAGGGTCTGGAATACAGTACCTGAGAGTGTGGGAGAGGTGGGAATAATCTGGGGGTTAGGATCTGTAACACAGTGTGTGAGTCTTCGGGAGACTGAGTCAATCCAGGGTTAAGGGTCTGGAACACAGTTCCTGAGAATTTGGGATAGGCTGGATTAATCCAGGGGTTAGAATCTGGAACACAGTGCCTGAGAGTTTGGGATCGGCCAGATTAATCCTGGGTTTGTGTCTGGAATACAGTGCCTGAGAGAGTGGGATAGGCCGGAATTATCCAGGTGTTAGGGTCTGGAAAACAGTGCCTGAGAGTGTGAAATAGGGCAGATTCATCCAGGGATTATGTCTGGAACACAGTGCCTGAGAGTACGGTGGTGGTCGAAGTTCTGCTGGGGTTAGTGTCTGGAACACAGTGTCTGAGAATGTGGGTTAGGCCGGATTAATCCAGGAGTTAGGGTCTGGAACACAGTGCCTGAGAGATTGGGATAGGCCGGATTAATCCAGGGGTTAGGGCCCGGAAAACAGTGCCTGAGAGTGTGGGGGAGGCCGGATTAATCCAGGGGTTAGGGTCTGGAACACAGTGCCTGAGAATGTGGGATAGGCCGGATTAATCAACGGGTTAGGTTTTGGAACACAGTGTCTGAGAGTGTGGGGGATGCTGGATTAATCCAGGGGTTAGGGTGTGGAACACAGTGCCTGAGAATGTGGGATAGGCCGGATTAATCCACGGGTTAGGTTTTGGAACACACTGCCTGAGAGTGTGGGGGAGGCTGCATTAATCCAGGGGTTAGGGTGTGGAACAAATTGCCTGAGAGTGTGGGATAGGCCGGATTAATCCACGGTTAGGGTCTGGAACACAGTGCCTGAGAGTGTGTGATAGGCCGGATTAATCCAGGGGTTAGTGTCTGGAACACAGTGTCTGAGTGTGTGGGTTTGGCTGGATTAATCAAAGGCTTCGGGTCTGGAACACAGTGCCTGACAGTGTGGGGATTGGCCGGATTAATCCAGGTGTTAGGGTCTGGAACACAGTGCCTGAGAGTGTGCGATAGGCCGGATTAATCCAGGGGTTAGGCTCTGGAACACAGTGCCTGACAGTGTGGGGGAGGCTGGATTAATCCAGGGGTTAGTGTCTGGAACACAGTGTCTGAGAGTGTGGGATAGGCTAAACTATTCCAGGCTTTAGGGTCTGTAAAATAGTGTCTGAGAGTGTGGGTTTGGCTGGATTAATAGAAGGCTTAGTGTCTGGTATACAGTGCCTGTAAGTGTGGGATTGGCCGGATTAATCAAGGGGTGAGGGTCTGGAAAACAGTACCTGAGTGTGTGGGATAGGCCAGATTAGTCCAGAGGTCAGGGTCTGGAACACAGTACCTGAGAGTGTGGGAGAGGTGGCAATAATCCGGGGGTTAGGATCTGTAACACAGTGTCTGAGAGTGTTCGGGAGTCCGAGTCAATCCAGGGTTAAGGGTCTGGAACACAGTTCCTGAGAATTTGGGTAGGTCGGATTAATCCAAGGGTTAGTGTCTGGAACACAGTGTCTGAGTGTGTGGGATAGGCTGGATTAATCCAGGGGTTAGTGTCTGGAACACAGTGTCTGAGAAGGTGGGTTAGGCCAGTGTAATCCAGGGGTTAGGCTCTGGAACACAGTGCTTGAGAGATTGTGACAGGCCGGATTCATCCAGGGATTATGTCTGGAACACAGTGCCTGAGATTATGGTGGTGGTCGGTTTAATGCTGGGGTTAGTGTCTGGAACACAGTGTCTGAAAGTGTGGGTAGGCCGGATTAATCCAGGGGTTAGGCTCTGGAACACAGTGCCTGAGAGTGTGGGGGAGGCCTGATTAATCCAGGGGTTAGGGTCTGGAACACAGTGCCTGAGAGTGTGTGGTAGGCCAGATTAATCCAGGGGTTAGGGTCTGGAACACAGTGTCTGAGAATGTGGGTTAGGGCAAATTCATACAGGGATTCTGTCTGGAACACAGTGCAGAGAGTATGGTGATGGTCGGTTTAATGCTGGGGTTAGCGTCTGGAACACAGTGTCTGAGAGTGAGGGAAGGCCGGATTAATCAGGGGGTTAGGGTCTGGAACACAGTGTCTGAGAGTGAGGGAAGGCCGGATTATTCAGGGGGTTAGGGTCTGGAACACAGTGTCTGAGAGATTGGGACAGGCCGGATTAATCCAAGGGTTAGGGTCAGGAACACAGTGTCTGAGAATGTGGGTTAAACCGGCTTAATCCAGGGGTTAGGCTCTATAACACAGTGCCTGAGAGTGTGGGGGAGGCCGGATTAATCCAGGGGTTAGGGTGTGGAACAAAGTGCCTGAGAGTGTGGGATGGACCGGATTAATCCACGGTTAGGGTCTGGAACACAGTGCCTGAAAGTGTGCGATAGGCCGGATTAATCCAGGGGTTAGTGTCTGGAACACAGTGTCTGAGGGTGTGGGTTCGGCTGGATTAATAGAAGGCTTAGTGTCTGGAATACAGTGCCTGAGAGTGTGGGATTGGCCAGATTAATCCAGGGGTTATGATCTGGAACACAGTACCTGAGAGTGTGGGAGAGGTGGCAATAATCCGGGGGTTAGGATCTGTAACACAGTGTCTGAGAGTGTTCGGGAGTCCGAGTCAATCCAGGGTAAAGGGTCTGGAACACAGTTCCTGAGAATTTGGGATAGGCCGGATTAGTCCAGGGGTTAGTGTCTGGAACACAGTGCCTAGGAGTGTGGGATAGGCTGGATTAATCCAGGGGTTAGTGTCTGGAACACAGTGTCTGAGGGTGTGGGTTCGGCTGGATTAATGGAAGCCTTAGGGTCTGGAACTCAGTGCCTGACAGTGTGGGATTGGCCGGATTAATCCAGATGTTAGGGTTTGGAATACAGTGCCTGAGAATGTGGGATAGGCCGGATTGATCCACGGGTTAGGTTTTGATACACACTGCCAGAGAGTGTGGGGGAGGCTGGATTAATCCAGGTGTTAGGGTCTGGAACACAGTGCCTGAGAGTGTGCGATAGGCGGATTAATCCAGGGGTTCGTGTCTGGAACTGTGTCTGAGGGTGTGGGTTTGGCTGGATTAATCGAAGTCTTAGGGTCTTGAACACAGTGCCTGACAGTGTGGGATTGGCCGGATTAATCCAGTTGTTAGGGTCTGGAATACAGTGCCTGAGAGTGTGGGGGAGGCCCGGTTAGTCCAGGGGTTCCTGTCTGGAACACAGTGTCTGAGAGTATGGAATAGGGCGGATTAATCCAGGAGTTTTGGGTCTGGAATACAGTTTCTGAGAGTGTGGGATAGGCCAGATTAATACAGGGTTTAGGGTCTGAAACAGAGTGGCTGAGAGTCAGGGACAGGCCAGATTAATCCAAGGGTTATGGCCTGGAACACAGTGCCTGTGAGAGTGGGATAGGCCGGATTAATCCAGGGGTTAGGGTCTGGAACACAGTGCCTGAGAGATTGGGAGAGGTCGGATTCATACAGGGATAATGTCTGGAACACAGTGCCTGAGGGTGTGGGTTTGGCTGGATTAATCCAGGTGTTAGGGTCTGGAATACAGTGCCTGAGAGTGTGGGATAGGCCGGATTAATCCAGGGGTTACGTTCTGGAACACAGTGCCTGAGAGTGTGGGATAGGCCGGATTAATCCAGCGGTTAGGGTCTGGAACACAGTGCCTGAGACTGTGGGATAGGCCGGATTAATCCAGGCTTTAGGGTCTGTAAAACAGTGTCTGAGGGTGTGGGTTTGGCTGGATTAATAGAAGGCTTAGTGTCTGGAATACAGTGCCTGAGAGTGTGGGATTGGCCGGATTAATCCAGGGGTTAGGGTCTGGAACACAGTGCCTGAGAATGTGGGATAGGCCAGATTAATCCACGGGTTAGGTTTTGGAACACACTGCCTGAGAGTGTGGGGGAGGCTGGATTAATCCACGGGTTATGGTGTGGAACACAGTGCCTGAGAGTGTGGGATGGAACGGATTAATCCACGGTTAAGGTCTGGAACACAGTGCCTGAGTGTGTGCGATAGGCCTGATTAATCCAGGGGTTAGTGTCTGGAACACAGTGTCTGAGGATGTGGGTTTGGCTGGATTAATCGAAGGCTTCGGGTCTGGAACACAGTGCCTGACAGTGTGGGATTTGCCAGATTAATCCAGATGTTAGGGTCTGGAATACAGTGCCTGAGAGTGTGGGATATACCGGATTAATCAATGGGTTAGAGTCTGGAACACAGTGTCTGAGGGTGTGGGTTTGGCTGGATTAATCGAAGGCTTAGGGTCTGGAACACAGTGCCTGACAGTGTGAGATTGGCCGGATTAATCCAGGTGTTAGGGTCTGGAACAAAGTGCCTGAGAGTATGGGATAGGGCGGATTAATCCAGGGGTTTTGGGTCTGGAATACAGTTTCTGAGAGTGTGGGATACGTCAGATTAATGCAGGGTTTCGAGTCTGAAACAGAGTGGCGGAGAGTCAGGGATAGGCCGGATTAATCCAAGGGTTCGGGCCTGGAACACATTGCCTGTGAGAGTGGGATAGGCCGGACTAATCCAGGGGTTAGGGTCTGGAATACAGTGTCTGAGAGTGTGGGATAGGCCGGATTAATCCAAGGGTTCGGGCTTGGAACACAGTGTCTGAGAATGTGGGTTAGGCCGGATTAATCCAGGGGTGAGGGTCTGGAACACAGTGCCTGAGCGTGTGTGGTAGGCCAGATTAATCCAGGGGTTAGGCTCTGGAACACAGTGTCTGAGAGTGTGGGATAGGCTGAATTATTCCAGGCTTTAGGGTCTGTAAAACAGTGTCTGAGGGTGTGGGTTTGGCTGGATTAATAGAAGGCTTAGTGTCTGGAATACAGTGCCTGAGAATGTGGGATAGGCCGGATTAATCCACGGTTTAGGTTTTGGAACACACTGCCTAAGAGTCCGGGGGAGGCTGGATTAATCCAGGGGTTATGGTATGGAACAAAGTGCCTGACAGTGTGGCATAGGCCGGATTAATCCAGGGGTTAGGGTGTGGAACACACTGCCTGAGAATGTCGGGGAGGCTGGATTAATCCAGGGGTTAGGGTGTGGAACAAAGTGCCTGAGAGAGTGGGATAGGCTGAATTATTCCAGGCTTTAGGGTCTGTAAAACAGTGTCTGAGGGTGTGGGTTTGGCTGGAATAATAGAAGGTTTAGTGTCTGGAATACAGTGCCTGAGAGTGTGGGATTGGCCAGATTAATCCATGGGTTATGGTCTGGAACACAGTACCTGAGAGTGTGGGAGAGGTGGGAATAATCCGGGGGTTAGGATCTGTAACACAGTGTCTGAGAGTGTTCGGGAGTTCGAGTCAATCAAGGGTTAAGGGTCTGGAACACAGTTCCTGAGAATTTGGGATAGGCTGGATTAATCCAGCGGTTAGTGTCTGGAACACAGTGCCTAGGAGTGTGGGATAGGCTGGATTAATCCAGGGGTTAGAGTCTGGAACACAGTGCCTGAGAGTGTGGGATTGGCCGGATTAATCCAGGTGTTAGGGTCTGGAATACAGTGCCTGAGAGAGTGGGATAGGCCGGATTAATCCTGGGGTTAGTGTCTGGAACACAGTATCTGAGGGTGTGGGTTCGGCTGGATTAATGGAAGCCTTAGGGTCTGGAACTCAATGCCTGACAGTGTGGGATTGGCCGGATTAATCCAGATGTTAGGGTCTGGAATACAGTGCCTGAGAATGTGGGATAGGCCGGATTAATCCACGGGTTAGGTTTTGGAACACACTGCCTGAGAGTGTGGGGGAGGCTGGATTAATGCAGAGGTTAGGGTGTGGAACAAAGTGCCTGGGAGTGTGGGATTGGCCGGATTAATCCAGGTGTTAGTGTCTGGAATACAGTGCCTGAGAGTGTGGGGTAGGCCCGGTTAGTCCAGGGGTTCCTGTCTGGAACACAGTGTCTGAGAGTATGGAATAGGGTGGATTAATCCAGGAGTTTTGGGTCTGGAATACAGTTTCTGAGAGTGTGGGATAGGCCAGATTAATACAGGGTTTAGGATCTGAAACAGAGTGGCTGAGAGTCAGGGATAGGCCGGATTAATCCAAGAGTTATGGCCTGGAACACAGTGCCTGAGAGAGTGGGATAGGCCGGATTAATCCAGGAGTTAGGGTCTGGTACACAGTGCCTGAGAGAGTGGGATAGGCCGGATTAATCCAGGGGTTAGGGTCTGGAACACAGTGCCTGACAGTGTGGGATTGGCCGGATTAATCCAGGTGTTAGGGTGTGGAATACAGTGCCATAGAGTGTGGGATAGGCCGGATTAATCCAGGGGTTACCTTCTGGAACACAGTGCCTGAGAGTATGGGATAGGGCGGATTAATCCAGGGGTTTTGGGTCTGGAATACAGTTTCTGAGAGTGTGGGAAAGGCCAGATTAATGCAGGGTTTCGGGTCTGAAACAGAGTGGCTGAGAGTCAGGGATAGGCCGGATTAATCCAAGAGTTATGGCCTGGAACACAGTGCCTGAGAGAGTGGGATAGGCCGGATTAATCCAGGAGTTAGGGTCTGGAACACAGTGCCTGAGAGTGTGCGGGAGGCTGAATTAATTAGTTATGAGGGTCTGGAACACAGTGCCTTAGAGATTGGGATAGGCCGGATTAATCCAGGGGTGAGGGTCTGGAACACAGTGCCTGAGAGTGTGGGATAGGCCGGATTAATCCACGGGTTAGGTTCTGGAACACACTGCCTGAGAATGTCGGGGAGGCTGGATTAATCCAGGGGTTGGGGTGTGGAACAATGTGCCTGAGAGCGTGGGATAGACTAGATTAATTCAAGGATTTAGGGTCTGGAATACAGTGCCTGAGAGAGTGGAATAGGCCGGATTAATCCAGAGGTTTGGGTCTCGAACTCAGTGCCTGAGAGTGTGGGATAGGTAGGAATAATCTAGGGGTTAGGGTCTGGAACAGAATACCTGAGAGTGTGGGGAAGGTAAGGTCAATCCAGGTGTTAGTGTCTGGAATACAGTGCCTGAGAGTATGGGATAGGCCGGATCAATCCAGGGGCTAGAGTCTGGCACACAGTGCCTCAGAGTGTGCGGGAGGCCGGATTAATCCAGGTGTTAGGGTCTGGAACACAGCGTCTGAGAATGTGTGTTTAGGCCGGATTAATCCAGTGGTTCGGTTCTGGAACGCAGTGTCTGAGAGTGTACGATAGGTCGGGTCAATCCTTGGTATATTGTCGGGAATACAGTGTCTGAGAGTATGGTGATGGTCGGTTTAATACAGGGGTTAGTGTCTGGAACACAGTGTCACAGAGAGTGGGATAGGCCGGATTAATCCAGGGGTTAGGGTCTGGATATCAGTGCCTGAGAATGTGGGGGAGGCCGGATTAATTCAGGGGTTAGGCTCTGGAACACAGTGCCTGAGAGTGTGGGGGGGGCCGGATTAATCCAGGGGTTAGGGTCTGGAACACAGTGCCTGAGCGTGTGGGATCGGCCGGAATTAATCCACGGGTTAGGCTCTGGAACACAGTGCCTGAGAGTGTGTGGTAGGCCGGATTAATCCAGGGGTTAGTGTCTGGAATACAGTGTCTGAGAGTGTGGGATAGGCTGAATTATTCCAGGCTTTAGGGTCTGTAAAACAGTGTCTGTGGGTGTGGGTTTGGCTGGTTTATTAGAAGGCTTAGTGTCTGGAATACAGTACCTGAGTGTGTGGGATAGGCCAGATTAATCCACGGGTTAGGCTCTGGAACACAGTGCCTGAGAGTGTGTGGTAGGCCGGATTAATCCAGGGTTTAGTGTCTGGAATACAGTGTCTGACAATGTGGTGGAGGCCGGATTAATCCAGGGGTTAGGTTTTGGAACACACTGCCTGAGAGTGTGGGGGAGGCTGGATTAATGCAGAGGTTAGGGTGTGGAACAAAGTGCCTGAGAGTGTGGGATAGGCCGGATTAATCTAGGTGTTAGGGTCTGGAATACAGTGCCTGAGAGTGTGGGGTAGGCCCGGTTAGTCCAGGTGTTAGGGTGTGGAATACAGTGCCATGGAGTGTGGAATAGGCCGGATTAATCCAAGGGTTACGTTCTGGAACACAGTGCCTGAGAGTATGGGATAGAGCGGATTAATCCAGGGGTTTTGGGTCTGGAATACAGTTTCTGAGAGTGTGGGAAAGGCCAGATTAATGCAGGGTTTCGGGTCTGAAACAGAGTGGCTGAGAGTCAGGCATAGGCCGGATTAATCCAAGAGTTATGGCCTGGAACACAGTGCCTGAGAGTGCAGGGTAGGACGCTGTAATATGGAGGTTAGGGTCTGGAGCACCGTGCCTGAGAGAGTGGGGGAGGCCGGATTAATGTAGAGGTTAGGGTCGGGAACACAGTGCCTGAAGTATAGGATAACCCGGATTAATCAAGGGGTAAGTGTCTGGAATTCAGTGCCTTTGAGTGTGGGATAGGCCGGATTAAACCAGGGGTTAGGGTCTGGAACACAGTGTCTGAGAGTGTGGGATAGGCCGGATTAATCCAGGGGTTAGTGTCTGGAACACAGTGTCTGAGGGTATGGGTTCGGCTGGATTAATAGAAGCCTTAGGGTCTGGAACTCAGTGCCTGACAGTGTGGGATTGGCCGGATTAATCCACGGGTTAGGTTTTGGAACACACTGCCTGAGAATGTGGGATAGGCTGAATTATTCCAGGCTTTAGGGTCTGTAAAACAGAGTCTGAGGGTGTGGGTTTGGCTGGATTAATAGAAGACTTAGTGTCTGGAATACAGTGCGTGAGAGCGTGAGAGAGTGCCTGGATTAATCCGGCCAATCTCACACTGTCAGGCACTGTGTTCCAGACCCTAAGCCTTCGATTAATCCAGCCAAACCCACACCCTCAGATACTGTGTTCCAGACCCTAACCCCTGGATTAATCAGGCCTATCGCACACTCTCAGGCACTTTGTTCCACACCCTAACCCCTGGATTAATCCAGCCTCCCCCACACTCTCAGGCAGTGTGTTCCAAAACCTAACCCGTGGATTAATCCAACCTATGCCACACTCTCAGGCACAGTGTTCCAGACCCTAACCTCTGGATGAATTGGGCCTATTCCACACTCTCAGGCACTGTGTTCCAGACCCTAACCTCTGGATTAATCTGCCGTATCCCACACTATCAGGCACAGTGTTCCAGACCCTAACCCTTGGATTATTCCGGCCTATCCCACACTATTAGGCATTGTGTTCCAGACCCTCACTCCTGGATTGACCCGGCCTCCCCACACTCTCAGACACTGTGTTCCAGACCCTCACCCCTGGATAATTCACACCTTTTCACACACTCTCAGGCACTGTGTTCCAGGCCATAACCCCTGGATTAATCTGGCCTGTCCCTGACTCTCAGGCACTTTCTTTCGGACCCTAAACCCTGCATTAATCTGACACATCCCACACTCTCAGAAACTGTATTCCAGAACAAAACCCCTGGATTAATCCATCATATCCCGCACTCTCAGGCACTGCGTTCCAGACACTAACCCCTAGATTGACCGGCCTATTCAACACTCTCAGACACTGTGTTCCAGACCCTAACCCCTGGATAATTCACACCTATCCCACACTCTCAGGCACTGTGTTCCACACCCTAACCCCTAGATTAATCCGGCCTATCCCAAGCACTCAGGCACTGTGTTCAAGACCCTAAACCCTGGATTAATCCGGCCTCCCCACACTCTCGGGCACTGTGTTCCAGACACTAACCCCTGGATTAATCCGGCCTATCCCAATCTCTAAGGCACTGTGTTCCAGACCCTAACACCTGGATGAATCCGGCCGAAACCGCATTCTCAGATGCTGTGTTCCAGACCCTAACCCTTTGGATAAAACCAGCCTCTCGCACACTCTCAGGCACTGTTTCCCAGAGCCTAACCCCTGGATTGATCCGGCCTACCCCATACTCTCAGGCACTGTATTCCAGACACTAACACCTGGATTGACCTGGCCTACCCCACACTCTCAGGCATTCTGTTCCAGACCCTAACCCCTGGATTATTCACACCTATCCCACACTATCAGGCACTGTATTCGAGACCCTAACCCCTGGATTAATCCGGCCTATCCCACTCTCTCTGACACTGTATTAAACCGACCACCACCATACTCTCTGACACTGTATTCCCGACAATAAACCCTAGATTGACCCCACCAATCGTACACTCTCAGACACTGTGTTTGCAGAACCGAGCCACTGGATTAATCCGGCCTATCCCATTCTCTCAGACACTGTGTTCCAGACCCTAACACCTGGATGAATCCGGCCGAACCCGCATTCTCAGATGCTGTGTTCCAGACCCTAACCCCTGGATAAAACCAGCCTCTCGCACACTCTCAGGCATTGTGTTCCAGAGCCTAACCCCTGGATTGATCCAGCCTATCCCATTCTCTCAGGCACGGTATTCCAGACACTAATATCTGGATTGACCTTGACTACCCCACACTCTCGGGCATTCTGTTCCAGACCCAAAACCCTGGATTATTCACACCTATCCCACACTCTCAGGCACAGTGTTCCAGATCCTAACCTCTGGATTAATTGAGCCTATTCCACACTGTTAGGCACTGTGTTCCAGACCCTAACCTCTGGATTAATCCACCGTATCCCACACTCTCAGGCACTGTGTTCCAGAACCTAACCCCCGGATTAATCCGGCCTATCCCACACTCTCAGGCAATGTGTTCCAGACACTAACCCCTGGATTGACCGGGCCTACCCCACGCTCTCAGGCACTGTGTTCCAGACCCTAACCCCAGGATTAATCTGGCCTATTCCACTCTCTCAGGCACTGTGTTCCAGGCCATAACCCCTGGATTAATCTGGCCTGTCCCTGACTCTCAGGCACTCTCTTTCAGACCCTAAACCCTGCATTAATCTGGCCCATCCCACACTCTCAGAAACTGTATTCCAGACCAAAACCCCTGGATTAATCCACCATATCCCGCACTCTCAGGCACTGCGTTCCAGACACTAACCCCTGGATTGACCGGCCTATTCCACACTCTCAGACACTGTGTTCCAGACCCTAACCCCTGGATTAATCCGGCCTATCCCAAGCACTAAGGCACTGTGTTCCAGACCCTAACCCCTGGATTAAACCGACCACCACCATACTCTCAGACACTGTATTCCCGACAATAAACCCTGGATTGACCCGGCCTATCGTACACTCTCAGGCATTGTGTTCCAGAACCGAGCCACTGGATTAATCCGGCCTATCCCATACTCTCAGACACTGTGTTCCAGACCCTAACACCTGGATTAATCAGGCCGAACCCACATTCTCAGATGCTGTGTTCCAGACCCTAACCCCTGGATAAAACCAGCCTCTCGCACACTCTCAGGCACTGTGTTCCAGAGCCTAACCCCTGGATTGATCCGGCCTATCCCATACTCTCAGTCACTGTATTCCAGACACTAACACCTGGATTGACCTGGCCTACCCCACACTCTCAGGCATTCTGTTCCAGACCCTAACCCCTGGATTATTCACACCTATCCCACACTCTCAGGCACGGTGTTCCAGACCCTAACCTCTGGATTAATCCGCGGTATCCCACACTCTCAGGCACAGTGTTCCAGACCCTAACCTCTGGATTATTCCGGCCTATCCCACACTATTAGGCACTGTGTTCCAGACCCTCACCCCTGGATTGACCCGGCCAATCCCACACTCTCTGACACTGTGTTCCATACACTAACCCCTGGGTTGATCGGGCCTATCCCACTCTCTCAGTCACTGTGTTCCAGGCCATATCCCTGGATTAATCTGGCCTGTCCCTGACTCTCAGGCACTGTGTTCCAGACATAATCCCTGGATGAATCTGGCCTATTCCTCATTCTCAGGCACTGTTTTCCAGACCCTAACCCCTGGATTAATCCGGCCGATACCACACTCTCAGACGCAGTGTTTCAGAAACGAACCACTGGATTAATCCAGCCTATCCCACATTCTCAGCCACTGTGTTACAGACCCTAAACCCTGGATTAATTCAGCCTACCCCACACTCTCTGATACTGTGTTCCAGACACTAACCCCTGTATTAAACCGGCCACCACCATTCTCTCAGACACTGTATTCCCGACAATAAACCCTGGATTGATCCGGCCTATTGTACACTCTCAGACACTGTCTTCCAGAACCGAACTACAGGATTAATCCGATTTATCCCATACTTTCAGACACTGTGTTCCAGACCCTAACACCTGGATTTACCTGGCCTTCCCCACACTATCAGGCACTGAATTCCATACCCTAACCCCTGGATCATTCCCACCTATACCACACTCTCAGGCACTCTGTTCCAGACCAAAACCCATGGATTGACCGGCCTATTCCACACTCTCAGACACTGTGTTCCAGACCCTAACCCCTGGATAATTCACACCTATCCCACACTCTCAGGCACTGTGTTCCAGACCCTAAACCCTGGATGAATCCGGCCTCCTCACACTGTCGGGCACTGTGTTCCAGACATAATCCCTGGATGAATCCGGCCTATCCCATATTCTCAGGCACTGATTTCCAGAAACAAACCCCTGGATTAATCCGGCCTATCCCAATCTCTAAGGCACTGTGTTCCAGACCTTAACACCTGAATTAATTCTGCCGCCAGCACGTTCTCGGGCACTGTGTTCCAGACTCTAACCCCTGGATTATTTACACCTATCCCACACTCTCAGGCACTGTATTCCAGACCCTAACCCCTGGATTAATCCGCCCTATACCACACTCTCAGACACAGTGTTCCAGAAACGAACCACTGGATTAATCCGGCCTATCCCACACTCTCAGACACTGTGTTCCAGACCTTTACACCTGGATTGACCTGGCCTATCCCACACTCTCAAGCACTGTGTTCCAGACACTAACCCCTGGATTCATCCGGCCTATCCCACACTCTCAGACACTGTGTTCCAGACCTTAACACCTGGATTGACCTGGTCTACCCCACACTCTCAGGCACTGTGTTGCAGACCCTAAACCCTGGATTAATCCGGCCTACCCCACACTCTCAGGCACTTTGTTCCAGACCTTAACACCTGGATTGACCTGGTCTACCCCACACTCTCAGGCACTGTGTTACAGACACTAAACCCTGGATTAATTCAGCCTCCCCCACACTCTCAGATACTGTGTTCCAGTCACTAACACCTGGATTGACCTGGCCTACCCCGCACTCTCAGGCACTGTGCTCCAGACCTTAAACCCTGGATTAATCTGGCCTATCTCACAAACTTAGACACTGTTTTCCAGACCCTAAACCCTCGATTAATCCGGCCAATCCCACACTCTCTGACACTGTGTTCCAGACACTAACCCCTGTATTAAACCAACCACCACCATTCTCTCAGACACTGTATTCCCGACAATAAACCCTGGATTGACCCTTCCTATTGTACACTTTCAGACACTGTGTTCCAGAACCGAACCACTGGATTAATCCGCCCCATCCCAAGAACTAAGGCACTGTGTTCCAGACCTTAACCCCGGGATTAATCCGGCCTCCCCACACTCTCAGGCACTGTGTTCCAGACATAATCCTTGGATGAATCCGGCCTATTCCTCATTCTCAGGCACTGTTTTCCAGACACTAACCCCTGGAGCAATCCGGCCTATCCCACACTCTCAGAAACTGTGTTCCAGTCCCTAACCCCTGGATTATTCACACCTATCCCACACTCTCAGGCACTGTATTCCAGACCCTAACCCCTGGATTAATCCGCCCGAGACCACACTCTCAGACACAGTGTTCCAGAAACGAACCACTAGATTAATCCGGCCTATCCCACACTCTCAGACACTGTGTTCCAGACCTTAACACCTGGATTGACCAGGCCTACCCCACACACTCAGGCACTGTGTTACAGACCCTAAACCTTGGATTAATTCAGCCTATCCCACAATCTGTGACACTGTGTTCCAAACCCTAACCCCTGGATTAATCCGGCCTATCCCATGCACTAAGGCACTGTGTTCCAGACCCTAACCCCTGGATTAATCCGGCCTCCCCACACTCTCAGGCACTGTGTTCCAGACATAATCCCTGGACGAATCCGGCCTATTCCACATTCTCAGGCACTGTTTTCCAGACACTAACCCCTGTATTAAACCGACCACCATCATTCTCGCAGACACTGTATTCCCGACAATAAACCCTGGATTGACCCTTCCTATTGTACACTTTCAGACACTGTGTTCCAGAACCGAACCACTGGATTAATCCGCCCCATCCCAAGAACTAAGGCACTGTGTTCCAGACCTTAACCCCGGGATTAATCCGGCCTCCCCACACTCTCAGGCACTGTGTTCCAGACATAATCCTTGGATGAATCCGGCCTATTCCTCATTCTCAGGCACTGTTTTCCAGACACTAACCCCTGGAGCAATCCGGCCTATCCCACACTCTCAGAAACTGTGTTCCAGTCCCTAACACCTGGATTGACCTGGCCTACCCCACACTCTCAGGCACTGTGTTACAGACCCTAAACCCTGGATTAATTCAGCCTATCCCACACTCTCTGACACTGTGTTCCAGACACTAACCCCTGTATGAAACCGACCACCACCATTCGCTCAGACACTGTATTCCCGACAATAAACCCTGGATTGACCCGGCCTATCGTACACTCTCAGACACTGTGTTCGAGAACCGAACCACAGGATTAATCTGGCCTATCCCATACTTTCAGACACTGTGTTCCAGACCCTAACACCTGGATTGACCTGGCCTTCCCCACACTCTCAGGCACTGAATTCCTTCCCCGAACCCCTGGATTATTCCCACATATAACACACTCTCAGGCACTCTGTTTCAGACCTTAACCCCTGGATTAATCCGGCCTATCCCATACTTTCAGGCACTGTATTCCAGACACTAACACCAGGATTGACCTGGTCTCCCCCACACTCTCAGGCACTGTGTTCCAGACCTTAACCCCTGGATTAATCCGGCCTATTCCACACTCTCAGGCACTGTGTTCCAGACTCTAACCTCAGGAATAATCCAGCCTATCCCACACTCTCAGGCAGTGTGTTCCAGACCCTAACCCTGGATTAATCCAGCCTATCCCTGACTGTCAGGCACTGTGTTCCAGACACTAACCCCTGGATAAATCCAGCCTCCCCCACACTCTCAGGCACTGTGTTCCAGAGCCTAAACCCTGGATTAATCCGGCCTATCCCACACTCTCAGGCACTGTTTTCCAGACCCTAAACCCTGGATTAATTCAGCCTATCCCACTCTCTCTGACACTGTGTTCCAGACACTAACCCCTGTATTAAACCGACCATCACCATACTCTCAGACACTGTATTCCCGACAAAAACCCTGGATTGACCCGGCCTATCGTACACTCTCAGACACTGTGTTCCAGAACCGAACCACTGGATTAATCCGGCCGACCCCATACTCTCAGGCACTGTGTTCCAGACCCTAACACGTGGATTAATCCGGCCGAACCCACATTCTCAGACACTGTGTTCCAGACCTTGACCCCTGGATAAATCCGGCCTCCTGCACACTCTCAGGCAGTGTGTTCCAGAGCCTAACCCCTGGATTAATCCGGCCTATCCCTGACTCTCAGGCACTGTATTCCAGACACTAACACCAGGATTGACCTGGCCTCCCCCACACTCTCAGGCACTCTGTTCCAGACCCTAACCCCTGGATTAAACCGGCCTATCCCACTCTCTCTGGCACTGTGTTCCAGACCCAAACCCCTGGAATAATCCGGCCTTTCCCACTCTCTCAGGCACTGTGTTCCAGGCCATAACCCCTGGATTAATCTGGCCTATCCCTGACTCTCAGGCACTCTCTTTCAGACTCTAAACCCTGCATTAATCTGGCCCATCCCACACTCTCAGAAACTGTATTCCAGACCAAAAACCCTGGATTAATCCGCCCTATCCCGCACTCTCAGGCACAACGTTCCAGGCACTAACCCCTGGATTGACCGGCCTATTCCACACTCTCAGACACTGTGTTCCAGACCCTAACCCCTGGATTAATCCGGCCTCCCCACACTCTCAGGCACTGTTTTCCAGACTCTAACACCTGAATTAATTCTACCGCCAGCACACTCTCAGGCACTGTGTTCCAGACCCTAACCCCTGGATTATTCACACCTATCCCACACTCTCAGGCACTGTATTCCAGACCCTAACCCCTGGATTAATCCGCCCGAGACCACACTCTCAGACACAGTGTTCCAGAAACGAACCCCTGGATTAATCCGGCCTCCCCACACTCTCAGGCACTGTGTTCCAGACATAATCCCTGGACGAATCCGGCCTATCCCACACTCTCAGACACTGTGTTCCAGACCTTAACACCTGGATTGACCAGGCCTACCCCACACACTCAGGCACTGTGTTACAGACCCTAAACCTTGGATTAATTCAGCCTATCCCACAATCTGTGACACTGTGTTCCAAACCCTAACCCCTGGATTAATCCGGCCTATCCCATGCACTAAGGCACTGTGTTCCAGACCCTAACCCCTGGATTAATCCGGCCTCCCCACACTCTCAGGCACTGTGTTCCAGACATAATCCCTGGACGAATCCGGCCTATTCCACATTCTCAGGCACTGTTTTCCAGACACTAACCCCTGTATTAAACCGACCACCATCATTCTCGCAGACACTGTATTCCCGACAATAAACCCTGGATTGACCCTTCCTATTGTACACTTTCAGACACTGTGTTCCAGAACCGAACCACTGGATTAATCCGCCCCATCCCAAGAACTAAGGCACTGTGTTCCAGACCTTAACCCCGGGATTAATCCGGCCTCCCCACACTCTCAGGCACTGTGTTCCAGACATAATCCTTGGATGAATCCGGCCTATTCCTCATTCTCAGGCACTGTTTTCCAGACACTAACCCCTGGAGCAATCCGGCCTATCCCACACTCTCAGAAACTGTGTTCCAGTCCCTAACACCTGGATTGACCTGGCCTACCCCACACTCTCAGGCACTGTGTTACAGACCCTAAACCCTGGATTAATTCAGCCTATCCCACACTCTCTGACACTGTGTTCCAGACACTAACCCCTGTATGAAACCGACCACCACCATTCGCTCAGACACTGTATTCCCGACAATAAACCCTGGATTGACCCGGCCTATCGTACACTCTCAGACACTGTGTTCGAGAACCGAACCACAGGATTAATCTGGCCTATCCCATACTTTCAGACACTGTGTTCCAGACCCTAACACCTGGATTGACCTGGCCTTCCCCACACTCTCAGGCACTGAATTCCTTCCCCGAACCCCTGGATTATTCCCACATATAACACACTCTCAGGCACTCTGTTTCAGACCTTAACCCCTGGATTAATCCGGCCTATCCCATACTTTCAGGCACTGTATTCCAGACACTAACACCAGGATTGACCTGGTCTCCCCCACACTCTCAGGCACTGTGTTCCAGACCTTAACCCCTGGATTAATCCGGCCTATTCCACACTCTCAGGCACTGTGTTCCAGACTCTAACCTCAGGAATAATCCAGCCTATCCCACACTCTCAGGCAGTGTGTTCCAGACCCTAACCCTGGATTAATCCAGCCTATCCCTAACTGTCAGGCACTGTGTTCCAGACACTAACCCCTGGATAAATCCAGCCTCCCCCACACTCTCAGGCACTGTGTTCCAGAGCCTAAACCCTGGATTAATCCGGCCTATCCCACACTCTCAGGCACTGTTTTCCAGACCCTAAACCCTGGATTAATTCAGCCTATCCCACTCTCTCTGACACTGTGTTCCAGACACTAACCCCTGTATTAAACCGACCATCACCATACTCTCAGACACTGTATTCCCGACAATAACCCTGGATTGACCCGGCCTATCGTACACTCTCAGACACTGTGTTCCAGAACCGAATCACTGGATTAATCCGGCCGACCCCATACTCTCAGGCACTGTGTTCCAGACCCTAACACGTGGATTAATCCGGCCGAACCCACATTCTGAGACACTGTGTTCCAGACCTTGACCCCTGGATAAATCCGGCCTCCTGCACACTCTCAGGCAGTGTGTTCCAGAGCCTAACCCCTGGATTAATCCGGCCTATCCCTGACTCTCAGGCACTGTATTCCAGACACTAACACCAGGATTGACCTGGCCTCCCCCACACTCTCAGGCACTCTGTTCCAGACCCTAACCCCTGGATTAAACCGGCCTATCCCACTCTCTCTGGCACTGTGTTCCAGACCCAAACCCCTGGAATAATCCGGCCTTTCCCACTCTCTCAGGCACTGTGTTCCAGGCCATAACCCCTGGATTAATCTGGCCTATCCCTGACTCTCAGGCACTCTCTTTCAGACTCTAAACCCTGCATTAATCTGGCCCATCCCACACTCTCAGAAACTGTATTCCAGACCAAAAACCCTGGATTAATCCGCCCTATCCCGCACTCTCAGGCACAACGTTCCAGGCACTAACCCCTGGATTGACCGGCCTATTCCACACTCTCAGACACTGTGTTCCAGACCCTAACCCCTGGATTAATCCGGCCTCCCCACACTCTCAGGCACTGTTTTCCAGACTCTAACACCTGAATTAATTCTACCGCCAGCACACTCTCAGGCACTGTGTTCCAGACCCTAACCCCTGGATTATTCACACCTATCCCACACTCTCAGGCACTGTATTCCAGACCCTAACCCCTGGATTAATCCGCCCGAGACCACACTCTC
The DNA here is from genome assembly GCF_037043375.1 of Chiloscyllium plagiosum. NCBI lineage: Eukaryota > Metazoa > Chordata > Chondrichthyes > Orectolobiformes > Hemiscylliidae > Chiloscyllium > Chiloscyllium plagiosum. Next base: position 36,055,726 of record NW_028270181.1, on the reverse strand, counting down.
AGACACAGTGTTCCAGAAACGAACCACTAGATTAATCCGGCCTATCCCACACTCTCAGACACTGTGTTCCAGACCTTAACACCTGGATTGACCAGGCCTACCCCACACACTCAGGCACTGTGTTACAGACCCTAAACCTTGGATTAATTCAGCCTATCCCACAATCTGTGACACTGTGTTCCAAACCCTAACCCCTGGATTAATCCGGCCTATCCCATGCACTAAGGCACTGTGTTCCAGACCCTAACCCCTGGATTAATCCGGCCTCCCCACACTCTCAGGCACTGTGTTCCAGACATAATCCCTGGACGAATCCGGCCTATTCCACATTCTCAGGCACTGTTTTCCAGACACTAACCCCTGTATTAAACCGACCACCATCATTCTCGCAGACACTGTATTCCCGACAATAAACCCTGGATTGACCCTTCCTATTGTACACTTTCAGACACTGTGTTCCAGAACCGAACCACTGGATTAATCCGCCCCATCCCAAGAACTAAGGCACTGTGTTCCAGACCTTAACCCCGGGATTAATCCGGCCTCCCCACACTCTCAGGCACTGTGTTCCAGACATAATCCTTGGATGAATCCGGCCTATTCCTCATTCTCAGGCACTGTTTTCCAGACACTAACCCCTGGAGCAATCCGGCCTATCCCACACTCTCAGAAACTGTGTTCCAGTCCCTAACACCTGGATTGACCTGGCCTACCCCACACTCTCAGGCACTGTGTTACAGACCCTAAACCCTGGATTAATTCAGCCTATCCCACACTCTCTGACACTGTGTTCCAGACACTAACCCCTGTATGAAACCGACCACCACCATTCGCTCAGACACTGTATTCCCGACAATAAACCCTGGATTGACCCGGCCTATCGTACACTCTCAGACACTGTGTTCGAGAACCGAACCACAGGATTAATCTGGCCTATCCCATACTTTCAGACACTGTGTTCCAGACCCTAACACCTGGATTGACCTGGCCTTCCCCACACTCTCAGGCACTGAATTCCTTCCCCGAACCCCTGGATTATTCCCACATATAACACACTCTCAGGCACTCTGTTTCAGACCTGAACCCCTGGATTAATCCGGCCTATCCCATACTTTCAGGCACTGTATTCCAGACACTAACACCAGGATTGACCTGGTCTCCCCCACACTCTCAGGCACTGTGTTCCAGACCTTAACCCCTGGATTAATCCGGCCTATTCCACACTCTCAGGCACTGTGTTCCAGACTCTAACCTCAGGAATAATCCAGCCTATCCCACACTCTCAGGCAGTGTGTTCCAGACCCTAACCCTGGATTAATCCAGCCTATCCCTGACTGTCAGGCACTGTGTTCCAGACACTAACCCCTGGATAAATCCAGCCTCCCCCACACTCTCAGGCACTGTGTTCCAGAGCCTAAACCCTGGATTAATCCGGCCTATCCCACACTCTCAGGCACTGTTTTCCAGACCCTAAACCCTGGATTAATTCAGCCTATCCCACTCTCTCTGACACTGTGTTCCAGACACTAACCCCTGTATTAAACCGACCATCACCATACTCTCAGACACTGTATTCCCGACAATAACCCTGGATTGACCCGGCCTATCGTACACTCTCAGACACTGTGTTCCAGAACCGAATCACTGGATTAATCCGGCCGACCCCATACTCTCAGGCACTGTGTTCCAGACCCTAACACGTGGATTAATCCGGCCGAACCCACATTCTCAGACACTGTGTTCCAGACCTTGACCCCTGGATAAATCCGGCCTCCTGCACACTCTCAGGCAGTGTGTTCCAGAGCCTAACCCCTGGATTAATCCGGCCTATCCCTGACTCTCAGGCACTGTATTCCAGACACTAACACCAGGATTGACCTGGCCTCCCCCACACTCTCAGGCACTCTGTTCCAGACCCTAACCCCTGGATTAAACCGGCCTATCCCACTCTCTCTGGCACTGTGTTCCAGACCCAAACCCCTGGAATAATCCGGCCTTTCCCACTCTCTCAGGCACTGTGTTCCAGGCCATAACCCCTGGATTAATCTGGCCTATCCCTGACTCTCAGGCACTCTCTTTCAGACTCTAAACCCTGCATTAATCTGGCCCAACCCACACTCTCAGAAACTGTATTCCAGACCAAAAACCCTGGATTAATCCGCCCTATCCCGCACTCTCAGGCACAACGTTCCAGGCACTAACCCCTGGATTGACCGGCCTATTCCACACTCTCAGACACTGTGTTCCAGACCCTAACCCCTGGATTAATCCGGCCTCCCCACACTCTCAGGCACTGTTTTCCAGACTCTAACACCTGAATTAATTCTACCGCCAGCACACTCTCAGGCACTGTGTTCCAGACCCTAACCCCTGGATTATTCACACCTATCCCACACTCTCAGGCACTGTATTCCAGACCCTAACCCCTGGATTAATCCGCCCGAGACCACACTCTCAGACACAGTGTTCCAGAAACGAACCACTAGATTAATCCGGCCTATCCCACACTCTCAGACACTGTGTTCCAGACCTTAACACCTGGATTGACCAGGCCTACCCCACACACTCAGGCACTGTGTTACAGACCCTAAACCTTGGATTAATTCAGCCTATCCCACAATCTGTGACACTGTGTTCCAAACCCTAACCCCTGGATTAATCCGGCCTATCCCATGCACTAAGGCACTGTGTTCCAGACCCTAACCCCTGGATTAATCCGGCCTCCCCACACTCTCAGGCACTGTGTTCCAGACATAATCCCTGGACGAATCCGGCCTATTCCACATTCTCAGGCACTGTTTTCCAGACACTAACCCCTGTATTAAACCGACCACCATCATTCTCGCAGACACTGTATTCCCGACAATAAACCCTGGATTGACCCGGCCTATCGTACACTCTCAGACACTGTGTTCCAGAAACGAACCACTGGATTAATCCGACCTATCCCACACTCTCAGAACTGTGTTCCAGACCTTAACACCTGGATTGACCTGGCCTACCCCACACTCTCAGACACTGTGTTCCAGACCCTAATCCCTGGATTAATCCGGCCTCCCCACACTCTCAGGCACTGTGTTCCAAACCCTAACCCCTGGATTAATCCGGCCTATCCCATGCGCTAAGGCACTGTGTTCCAGACCCTAACCCCTGGATTAATCCGGCCTCCCCACACTCTCAGGCACTGTGTTCCAGACATAATCCCTGGACGAATCCGGCCTATTCCACATTCTCAGGCACTGTTTTCCAGACACTAACCCCTGTATTAAACCGACCACCATCATTCTCGCAGACACTGTATTCCCGACAATAAACCCTGGATTGACCCGGCCTATCGTACACTCTCAGACACTGTGTTCCAGAAACGAACCACTGGATTAATCCGACCTATCCCACACTCTCAGAACTGTGTTCCAGACCTTAACACCTGGATTGACCTGGCCTACCCCACACTCTCAGACACTGTGTTCCAGACCCTAATCCCTGGATTAATCCGGCCTCCCCACACGCTCAGGCACTGTGTTCCAGACATAATCTCTGGATGAATCCGGCCTATTCCACATTCTCAGGCACTGTTTTCCAGACACTAACCCCTGGATTAATCTGGCCTATACCACACTCTCAGAAACTGTTTTCCAGACCCTAACACCTGGATTGACCTGGCCTTCCACACACTCTCAGGCACTGTGTTACAGACCCTAACCCCTGGATTAATCCGGCCTATACCACACTCAAAGGCACTGAATTCCATACCGTAACCCCTGGATTATTCCCACCTATCCCACACTCACAGGCACTGTGTTCCAGACTCTAACCTCTGGATTAATCCGGCCTACCCCACACTCTCAGGCACTGTGTTCCATACCCTAACTTCTGGATTAATCCGGCCTATCCCACACTCACAGACACTGTGTTCCATACCCTAACCCCTGGATTAATCCGGCCTACCCCACACTCTCAGGCACGGTGTTCCAGACCCTAACTCCTGGATTAATCCGGCCTACCCCACACTCTCAGGCAATGTGTTCCAGACCCTAACCCCTGGATTAATCTGGCCTATCTCACAAACTCAGACACTGTGTTCCAGACCCTAAGCCTTCGATTAATTCCGCCAAACCCACATGGATTGACATGGATTGACATCCAAACACCTGGATTGACCTGGCCCACCCCACACTCTCAGGCACTGTGTTCCAGACACTAACCCCTGGATTAATTCAGCCTCCCCCACTCTCTCAGATACTGTATTCCAGTCACTAACACCTGGATTGACCTGGCCTATCCCACACTCTCAGCCACTGTGTTACAGACCCTAAACCCTGGATTAATTCAGCCTACCCCACACTCTCTGACACTGTGTTCCAGACACTAACCCCTGTATTAAACCGACCACCACCATTCTCTCAAACACTGTATTCCCGACAATAAACCCTGGATTGACCCGGCCTATCAGACACTCTCAGACACTGTGTTCCAGACCATAACCCCTGGATTAATCTGGCCTATTCCACACTCTCAGACACTGTGTTCCAGATACTAGCCCCTGGATAAATCCGGCCTCCCCCACACACTCAGGCACTGTGTTCCAGAGCCTAACCCCTGGATTAATCCGGCCTATCCCACACTCTCAGGCACTGTTTTCCAGACCCTAACTCCTGGATTAATCCGACCGAACCCACATTCTCAGACGTTGTGTTCCAGACCCTAACCCCTGGATAACTCCGGCCTCCCGCACACCCTCAGACACTGTGTTCCAGACCCTCACCCTTGGATTGATCCGGCATATTCCATACTCTCAGGCACTATATTCCAGACACTAACACCTGGATTGACCTGGCCTTCCCCACACTCTCAGGCATTCTGTACCAGACACTAACCCCTGGATTAATCCAGCCTGTCCCACTCTCTCAGGCACTGTTTTCCAGATCCTAAACCCTCGATTAATTCCAGACCGTCAACCCTGGATTGACCTGGCCTATCCCACCCTCTCAGGCACAGTATTCCAGACCCTAACCCCTGGATTATTCACACCTACCCTACACTCTCAGGCACAGTGTTCCAGACCCTAACCTCTGGATTAATCCGCCATATCCCACACTCTCAGGCACAGTGTTCCAGACCCTAACCCCTGGATTAATCCGGCCTATCCCACTCTCTCAGGCACAGTGTTCCAGACCCTAACCCCTGGATTAATCCAGCCTATCCCACTCTCTCAGGCACTGTGTTTCAGGCCATAACCCCTGGATTAATCTGGCCTGTCCCTGACTCTCAGGCACTCTCTTTCAGACCCTAAACCCTGCATTAATCTGGCCCATCCCACACTCTCAGAAACTCTATTCCAGTCCAAAACCCCTGGATTAATCCGCCCAATCCCGCACTCTCAGGCACAGCGTTCCAGATACTAACCCCTGGATTGACCGGCAATTCCACACTCTCAGACACTGTGATCCAGACCCTAACCCCCGGATTAATCCGGCCTATCCCAAGCACTCAGGCACTGTCTTCCAGACCGTAACCCCTGGATTAATCTGGCCTCCACACACTCTCAGGCACTGTGTTCCAGACATAATCCCTGGATGAATCCGGCCTATCCCACATTCTCAGGCACTGTGTTCCAGACACTAACCCCTGGATTGACCCGGCCAACCCCACACTCTCAGACACTGTGTTCCAGACACTAACCACTAGATTAACCGTGCCTACCCCACGCTCTCAGGCACTGTGATCCAGACCCTAATCCCTGGATTAATCCGCCCTATACCACACTCTCAGGCACAGTGTTCCAGACCCTAACTCCTGGATGAATTCTGCCTCCCCCACACTCTCAGATACTGTGTTCCACTCCCTAACACCTGGATTGACCTGGCCTACCCCACACTCTCAGCCACTGTGTTACAGACTCAAAACCCTGGATTAATTCAGCCTATCCCACACTCTGTGATACTGTGTTCCAGACACTAAACCCTGTATTAAACCGACCACCACCATACTCTCAGACACTGTATTCACCACAATAAACCCTGGATTAATCTGGCCTACCACACACTCTCAGGCACTGTGTTCCAGACCCTAACACCTGGATTAATCCAGCCAATCCCACACTCTCAGGCACTGTGTTCCAGACCCTAACACCTGGATTAATCCAGCCAATCCCACACCCTCAGACACTGTTTTACAGACCCTAAACCCTGGATTAATCCGGCCTATTCCACACTCTCAGGCACTGTGTTCCAGACTCTAACCTCAGGATTAATCCGGCCAATCCCACACTCTCAGGAACTGTCTTCCAGACGCTAACACCTGGATTAATCCAGCCAAACCCACACCCTCAGACACTGTGTTATAGACCCTAAACCCTGGATTAATTCAGCCTATCCCACACTCTCTGACACTGTGTTCCAGTCACTAACCCCTGTATTAAACCGACAACCACCATTCTCTCAGACACTGTATTCCCGACAATTAACCCTGGATTGACCCGGCCTATCGTACACTCTCAGACACTGTGTTCCAGAACCGAACCACAGGATTAATCTGGCCTATCCCATACTTTCAGACACTGTGTTCCAGACCCTGACCCCTGGATTATTCCCACCTATACCACACTCTCAGGCACTCTGTTTCAGACCTTAACCCCTGGATTAATCCGGCCTATTCCACACTCTCAGGCACTGTGTTCCAGACTCTAACCTCAGGATTAATCGGGCCTATCCCACACTCTCAGGCACTGTGTTCCAGACCCTAACCCTGGATTAATCCAGCCTATCATGACTGTCAGGCACTGTGTTCCAGACACTAACCCCTGGATAAATCCAGCCTCCCCCACACTCTCAGAAACTGTGTTCCAGAGCCTGACCCCTGGATTAATCTGGCCTATCCCACACTCTCAGGCACTGTTTTCCAGACCCTAAACCCTGGATTAATTCAGTCTATCCCACTCTCTCTGACACTGTGTTCCAGACAATAACCCCTGCATTAAACCGACCATCACCATACTCTCAGACACTGTATTCCCGACAATAACCCTGGATTGACCCGGCCTATCGTACACTCTCAGACACTGTGTTCCAGAACCGAACCATTGGATTAATCCGGCCGATCCCATAATCTTAGACACTGTGTTCCAGACCCTAACACGTGGATTAATCCGGCCGAACCCACATTCTCACACACTGTGCTCCAGACCCTGACCCCTGGATAAATCCGGCCTCCCGCACACTCTCAGGCACTGTGTTCCAGAGCCTAACCCCTGGATTAATCCGGCCTATCCCTGACTCTCAGGCACTGTATTCCAGACACTAACACCTGGATTGACCTGGCCTACCCCACACTCTCAGGCACTGTGTTCCAGACCCTAACCTCTGGATTAATCCGCCATTTCCCACACTCTCAGGCACTGTGTTCCAGACCCTAACCGCTGGATTGACCGGCCTATTCCACACTCTCAGACACTGTGTTCCAGACCCTAACCCCTGGATTAATTCGGCCTCCCCACACTCTCAGGCACTGTTTTCCTGACACTAACCCCTGGATTGACCCGGCCTATATCACACTCTCAGACACAGTGTTCCAGAAACGAACCACTAGATTAATCCGGCCTATCCCACACTCTCAGACACTGTGTTCCAGACCTTAACACCTGGATTTACCTGGCCTACCCCACACACTCAGGCACTGTATTGCAGACCCTAAACCCTGGATTAATTCAGCCTATCCCACAATCTGTAACACTGTGTTCCAGACCCTAACCCCTGGATTAATCCGGCCTATCCCATGCACTAAGGCACTGTGTTCCAGATCCTAACCCCTGGATTAATCCGGCCTCCCCACACTCTCAGGCACTGTGTTCCAGACATAATCCCTGGATGAATCCGGCCTATTCCACATTCTCAGGCACTGTTTTCCAGACACTAACCCCTGGATTAATCCGGCCTATACCACACTCTCAGACACAGTGTTCCAGAAACGAACCTCTGGATTAATCCGGCCTATCCCACACTCTCAGGCACTGTGTTCCAGTCCCTAACACCTGGACTGACCTGTCCTACTCCACACTCTCAGACACTGTGTTCCAGACCCTGACCCCTGGATAAATCCGGCCTCCCGCACACTCTCAGGCACTGTGTTCCAGAGCCTAACCCCTGGATTAATCCAGCCTATACCACACTCTCAGACACAGTGTTCCAGAAACGAACCACTAGATTAATCCGGCCTATCCCACACTCTCAGACACTGTGTTCCAGACCTTAACACCTGGATTTACCTGGCCTACCCCACACACTTAGGCACTGTATTACAGACATAATCTCTGGATGAATCCGGCCTATTCCACATTCTCAGGCACTGTTTTCCAGACACTAACCCCTGGATTAATCCGGCCTATACCACATTCTCAGAAACTGTTTTCCAGACCCTAACACCTGGATTGACCTGGCCTTCCACACACTCTCAGGCACTGTGTTACAGACCCTAACCCCTGGATTAATCCGGCCTATCCCACACTCAAAGGCACTGAATTCCATACCGTAACCCCTGGATTATTCCCACCTATACCACACTCTCAGGCACTGTGTTCCAGACTCTAACCCCTGGATTATTCCCACCTATCCCACACTCACAGGCACTGTGTTCCATACCCTAACCACTGGATTAATCCGGCCTACCCCACACTCTCAGGCACTGTGTTCCATACCCTAACCACTGGATTAATCCTGCCTATCCCACACTCTCAGGCAATGTGTTCCAGACCCTAACCCCTGGATTAATCTGGCCTATCTCACAAACTCAGACACTGTGTTCCAGACCCTAAGCCTTCGATTAATTCCGCCAAACCCACATGGATTGACATGGATTGACATCCAAACACCTGGATTGACCTGGCCCACCCCACTCTCTCAGGCACTGTGTTCCAGACACTAACCCCTGGATTAATTCAGCCTCCCCCACTCTCTCAGATACTGTATTCCAGTCATTAACACCTGGACTGACCTGGCCTATCCCACACTCTCAGGCACTGTGTTACAGACCCTAAACCCTGGATTAATTCAGCCTACCCCACACTCTCTGACACTGTGTTCCAGACACTAACCCCTGTATTAAACCGACCACCACCATTCTCTCAAACACTGTATTCCCGACAATAAACCCTGGATTGACCCGGCCTATCAGACACTCTCAGACACTGTGTTCCAGACCATAACCTCTGGATCAATCTGGCCTATTCCACACTCTCAGACACTGTGTTCCAGATACTAGCCCCTGGATTAATCCGGCCTATCCCACACTCTCAGGCACTGTTTTCCAGACCCTAACTCCTGGATTAATCCGGCCGAACCCACATTCTCAGACGCTGTGTTCCAGAGCCTAACCCCTGGATAACTCCGGCCTCCCGCACACTCTCAGGCACTGTGTTCCAGACCCTCACCCTTGGAGTGATCCGGCATATTCCATACTCTCAGGCACTATATTCCAGACACTAACACCTGGATTGACCTGGCCTTCCCCACACTCTCAGGCATTCTGTACCAGACCCTAACGCCTGGATTAATCCAGCCTGTCCCACTCTCTCAGGCACTGTTTCCAGATCCTAAACCCTCTATTAATTCCAGACCGTCAACCCTGGATTGACCTGGCCTATCCCACCCTCTCAGGCACAGTATTCCAGACCCTAACCTCTGGATTAATTCGCCATATCCCACACTCTCAGACACTGTGTTCCAGACCCTGGATTAATCCAGCCTATCATGACTGTCAGGCACTGTGTTCCAGACACTAACCCCTGGATAAATCCAGCCTCCCCCACACTCTCAGGCACTGTGTTCCAGAGCCTAACCGCTGGATTAATCTGGCCTATCCCTGACTCTCAGGCACTGTATTCCAGACACGAACACCTGGATTGACCTGGCCTACCCCACACTCTCAGGCACTCTGTTCCAGACCCTAACCTCTGGATTAATCCGCCATATCTCACACTCTCAGGCACTGTGTTCCAGACCCTAACCCCTGGATTAACCCGGCCTATCCCACTCTCTCAGGCACTGTGTTCCAGGCCATAACCCCTGGATTAATCTGGCCTATCCCTGACTCTCAGGCACTCTCTTTCAGACTCTAAACCCTGCATTAATCTGGCCCATCCCACACTCTCAGAAACTGTATTCCAGACCAAAACCACTGGATTAATCCGCCATATCCCACACTCTCAGGCACTGTGTTCCAGACCCTAACCCCTGGATTAACCCGGCCTATCCCGCACTCTCAGGCACAACGTTCCAGGCACTAACCGCTGGATTGACCGGCCTATTCCACACTCTCAGACACTGTGTTCCAGACCCTAACCCCTGGATTAATCCGGTCTCCCCACACTCTCAGGCACTGTTTTCCTGTCACTAACCCCTGGATTAATCCAGTCTATACCACACTCTCAGACACAGTGTTCCAGAAACAAACCACTCGATTAATCAGGCCTATCCCACACTCTCAGACACTGTGTTCCAGACTTTAACACCTGGATTTACCTGGCCTACCCCACACACTCAGGCACTGTGTTACAGACCCTAAACCCTGGATTAATTCAGCCTATCCCACAATCTGTAACACTGTGTTCCAGACCCTAACCCCTGGATTAATCCAGCCTATCCCATGCACTAAGGCACTGTGTTCCAGATCCTAACCCCTGGATTAATCCGGCCTCCCCACACTCTCAGGCACTGTGTTCCAGACATAATCCCTGGATGAATCCGGCCTATTCCACATTCTCAGGCACTGTTTTCCAGACACTAACCCCTGGATTAATCCGGCCTATACCACACTCTCAGACACAGTGTTCCAGAAACGAACCTCTGGATTAATCCGGCCTATCCCACACTCTCAGGCACTGTGTTCCAGTCCCTAACACCTGGATTGACCTGTCCTACTCCACACTCTCAGACACTGTGTTCCAGAACCGAACCACTGGATTAATCCGGCCTATCCCATACTCAGACACTGTGTTCCAGACCCTGACCCCTGGATAATTCCGGCCTCCCGCACACTCTCAGGCACTGTGTACCAGAGCCTAACCCCTGGATTAATCCGGCCTATTCCACTCTCTCAGGCACTGTGTTCCAGGCCATAACCCCTGGATTAATCTGGCCTATCCCTGACTCTCAGGCACTCTCTTTCAGACCCTAAACACTGCATTAATCTGGCCCATCCCACACTCTCAGAAACTGTATTCCAGACCAAAACCCCTGGATTAATCCGCCTTATTCCGCACTCTCAGGCACAGCGTTCTAGGCATTAACCCCTGGATTGACCCGGCCTATCGTACACTCTCAGACACTGTGTTCCAGACACTAACCCCTGGATTAATCCGGCCTATTCCAAGTACTAAGGCACTGTGTTCCAGACCCTAACCCCTGGATTAATCCAGCCTCCCCACACTCTCAGGCACTGTGTTCCAGACACAATCCCTGGATGAACTCGCCTATTCCACATTCTCAGGCAATGTTTTCCAGACACTAACCCCTGGATTAATCCGGCCTATCCCACACTCTCAGACACTGTGTTCCAGTCCCTAACCCCTGGATTAATCCGGCCTCCGCACACTCTCAGGCACTGTGTTCCAGACATAATCCCTGAATGAATCCGGCCTAATCCACATTCTCGGACACTGTTTTCCAGACACTAACCCCTGGATTAATCCGGCCTATCCCACACTCAAAGGCACTGAAATCCATACCGTAACCCCTGGATTATTCCCACCTATACCACACTCTCAGGCACTGTGTTCCAGACTCTAACCTCTGGATTAATCCGGCCTATCCCACACTCTCAGGCACTCTGTTCCAGACGTTAACCCCTGGATTAATACGGCCTATCCCACACTCCCAGACAGTGTATTCCAGACCCTAAAACCTGGATTAATTCAGTCTATCCCACTATCTCTGACACTGTGTTCCAGACACTAACCCCTGTATTAAACCGACCATCACCATACTCTCAGACACTGTATTCCCGACAATAACCCTGGATTGACCCGGCCTATCGTACACTCTCAGACACTGTGTTCCAGAACCGAACCACTGGATTAATCCGGCCGATCCCATAATCTCAGACAGTGTGTTCCAGACCCTAACACGTGGATTAATCCGGCCGAACCCACATTCTCACACACTGTGTTCCAGACCCTGACCCCTGGATTATTCCCACCTATACCACACTCTCAGGCACTGTGTTCCAGACTCTAACCTCAGGATTAATCCGGCCTATCCCACACTCTCAGGCAGTGTGTTCCAGACCCTAACCCTGGATTAATCCAGCCTATCATGACTGTCAGGCACTGTGTTCCAGACACTAACCCCTGGATAAATCCAGCCTCCCCCACACTCTCAGAAACTGTGTTCCAGAGCCTGACCCCTGGATTAATCTGGCCTATCCCACACTCTCAGGCACTGTTTTCCAGACCCTAAACCCTGGATTAATTCAGTCTATCCCTGACTCTCTCTGACACTGTGTTCCAGACAATAACCACTGCATTAAACCGACCATCACCATACTGTCAGACACTGTATTCCCGACAATAACCCTGGATTGACCCGGCATATCGTACACTCTCAGACACTGTGTTCCAGAACTGAACCACTGGATTAATCCGGCCGATCCCATAATCTTAGACACAGTGTTCCAGACCCTAACACGTGGATTAATCCGGCCGAACCCGCATTCTCACACACTGTGCTCCAGACCCTGACCCCTGGATAAATCCGGCCTCCCGCACACTCTCAGGCACTGTGTTCCAGAGCCTAACCCCTGGATTAATCCGGCCTATCCCTGACTCTCAGGCACTGTATTCCAGACACTAACACCTGGATTGACCTGGCCTACCCCACACTCTCAGGCACTCTGTTCCAGACCCTAACCTCTGGATTAATCTGCCATATCCCACACTCTCAGGCACTGTGTTCCAGACCCTAACCCCTGGATTAACCCGGCCTATCCCACTCTCTCAGGCACTGTGTTCCAGACCCTAACCCCTGGATTAATCCGGCCTATCCCACTCTCTCAGGCACTGTGTTCCAGACATAATCCCTGGATTAATCTGGCCTATTCCACATTCTCAGGCACTGTTTTCCAGACACTAACCTCTGGATTAATCCGGCCTATACCACACTCTCAGAAACTGTGTTCCAATCCTTAACACCTGGATTGACCTGTTCCAGACACTCACCCCTGTATTAAACCGACCATCACCATACTCTCAGACACTGTATTCCCGACAATAACCCTGGATTGACCCGGCCTATCGTACACTCTCAGACACTGTGTTCCAGAACCGAACCACTGGATTAATCCGGCCGATCCCATAATCTCAGACACTGTGTTCATACCCTAACCCCTGGATTAATCTGGCCTACCCCACACTCTCAGACACTGTGTTCCAGACACTAACCCTTGGATTAATCCAGCCTATCCCACACTCTCAGGCACTGTGTTCCAGACCCGAACCCCTGGATTAATCCGGCCTATCTCACAAACTCAGACACTGTTTTCCGGACCTTAAACCCTCGATTAATCCGGCCAATCCGACACTCTCTGACACTGTGTTCCAGACACTACCCTCTGTATTAATTCAGCCTATCCCACACTCTCTGACACTGTATTCCAGACACTAACTCCTGTATTAAACCGACCACCACCATTCTCTCAAACACTGTATTCCCGACAATAAACCCTGGATTGACCCGGCCTATCATACACTCTCAGACAATGTGTTCCAGACCCTAACTCCTGGATTAATCTGGCCTATTCCACATTCTCAGACACTGTGTTCCAGATACTAGCCCCTGGATAACTCCGGCCTCCAGCACACTCTCAGGCACTGTGTTCCAGACCCTCACCCATGGATTGATCCGGCCTATCCCATACTCTCAGACACTGTATTCCAGACACTAACACCTGGATTGACCTGGCCTACCCCACACTCTCAGGCATTCTGTTCCAGACCCTAACCCCTGGATTAATCCAGCCTGTCCCACTCTCTCAGGCACTGTTTTCCAGATCCTAAACCCTCGATTAATTCCAGACCGTCAACCCTGGATTGACCTGGCCTATCCCACACTCTCAGCCCCTTAATTCCAGACCCTAACCCCTGGATTATTCACCCCTACCCTACACTCTCAGGCACAGTGTTCCAGAACCTAACCCGTGGATTAATCCGGCCTATCCCACTCTCTCAGGCACTGTATTCCCGACCCTAACCCCTGGATTATTCACCCCTACCCTACACTCTCAGGCACAGTGTTCCAGAACCTAACCCGTGGATTAATCCGGCCTATCCCACACTCTCAGGCACTGTGTTTCAGACCCTAACCCCTGGATTAATCCGGCCTAACCCACTCTCTCAGGCACTGTGTTCCAGGCCATAACCCCTGGATTAATCTGGCCTATCCCTGACTCTCAGGCACTCTCTTTCAGACTCTAAACCCTGCATTAATCAGGCCCATCCCACACTCTCAGAAACTGTATTCCAGACCGTAACCCCTGGATGAATCCGGCCTATCCCGCACTCTCAGGCACCGCGTTCCAGACACTAACCCCTGGATTGACCGGCCAATTCCACACTCTCAGACACTGTGATCCAGACCCTAACCCCTGGATTAATCCGGCCTATCCCAAGCACTCAGGCACTGTGTTCCAGACCGTAACCCCTGGATGAATCCGGCCTATCCCACATTCTCAGGCACTGTGTTCCAGACACTAACCCCTGGATTGACCCGGCCAAGCCCACACTCTCAGACACTGTGTTCCAGACACTAACCCCTAGATTAACCATGCCTACCCCACGCTCTCAGGCACTGTGATCCAGATCCGAACCCCTGGATTAATCCGGCCTATACCACACTTTCAGGCACTGTGTTCCAGACCCTAACCCCTGGATTAATTCTGCCTCCCCCACACTCTCAGATACTGTGTTCCAGTTCCTAACACCTGGATTGACCTGGCCTACCCCACACTCTCAGCCACTGTGTTACAGACTCTAAACCCTGGATTAATTCAGCCTATCCCACACTCTGTGACACTGTGTTCCAGACACTAACCCCTGTATTAAACCGACCACCACCATACTCTCAGACACTGTATTCCCGACAATAAACCCTGGATTGACCCGGCCTATCGTACACTCTCAGGCACTGTGTTCCAGAACCGAACCACTCGATTAATCCGGCCTATCCCATACTCTCAGACACTATGTTCCAGACCCTAACACTTGGATTGACCTGGCCTTCCCCACACTCACAGGCACTGTGTTCCAGACCTTAACTCCTGGATTAATCCGGCCTATCCCACACTCAAAGGCACTGAATTCCATACCATAACCGCTGGATTATTCCCACCTATTCCACACTCTCAGTCATCTGTTCCAGTCCTTCATCCCTTGATTAATCCGGCCTATTCCACACTCTCAGGCACTGTGTTCCCGACTCTAACCTCTGGATTAATCTGGCCTACCCCACACTCTCAGGCACTGTGTTCTAGAACCTAACCCCTGGATTAATCCGGCCAATCCCACACTCTCAGACACTGTGTTCCAGACCCTAAACCCTGGATTGACCCGGCCTATCATACACTCTCAGACACTGTGTTCCAGACCCTAACCCCTGGATTAATCCGGCCTATTCCACACTATCAGACACTGTGTTCCAGACCCAAGCACATGGATTAATCCGAAATATCCCACACTCTCAGGCACTGCGTTCCAGACACAAACCCCTGCATTGACCCGGCATATTCCACAGTCTCAGACACTGTATTCGAGAATGTAAAGCCTGGATTAATCCGGCCAATCCCATACTCTCAGGCACTGTGTTCCAGACCCGAACACCTGGATTGACCTGGCCTACCCCGCACTCTCAGGCACTGATTTCCAGACCCTAACTCCTGGATTAATCCGGCCTATCCCACACTCTCTGACACTGTGTTCCAGACACTAACCCCTGTATTAAACCGACCACCACCATACTCTCAGACTCTGTATTCCCGATAGTAAACCCTGGATTGACCCGGCGTATCGTACACTCTCAGACACTGCGTTCCAGAATCGAACCACTGGATTAATCCGGCCTAACCCACACTCTCAGACACTGTGTTCCATACCCTAACACCTTATTAATCCGGCCTCCCGCACACTCTGAGACACTGTGTTCCAGACTCTAACCCCTGGATTAATCCAGCCTGTCCCACACTCTCAGACAATATATTCCAGACCCTCAAACCTGGATTGACCCGGCCTATCCCACACTCTGAGGTACTGTATTCCAGACCCTAACCCGTGGATTAAACCAGCCTATCACACACTCACAGGCATTGTGTTCCAGACCCTACCCCTGGATTAATCCGGCCTATCCCACACTCAAAGGCACTGAATTCCATACCCTAACCCCTGCATTAACCCGGCCTATCCCACACTCTCAGGCACTGTGTTCCAGACCCGAACCCCTGGATTAATCCAGTCTATCCCACACTCTCAGGCACTGTGTTCCAGACCCTAACCTCTGGATTAATCCAGCCTATCCCACACTCTCAGGCACTGTGTTCCAGACCCTATCCCCTCGATTAATCCAGCCTATCTCACAAACTCAAACACGGTTTTCCAGACCCTAAATCCTCGATTAATCCGGCCAATCCCACACTCTCAGACACTGTTTTACAGACCCTAACCCATGGATTAATCCAGCCTATCCCACTCTCTCTGACACTGTGTTCCAGACACTAACCCCTGTATTAAACCGACGACCACCATTCTCTCAGACACTGTATTCCCGACAATAAACCCTGGATTGATTCGGCCTATCGTACACTCTCAGATACTGTGTTCCAGAACCGAACCACTGGATTAATCAGAAATATCCTGCACTCTCAGGCACTGCGTTCCAGATCCTAACCCCTGGATTGACCCGGCATATCCCACAATCTCAGGCACTGTGTTCCAGAGCCAAACCACTGGATTGTCCAGCCAAACCAACATTCTCAGACACTGTGTTACAGACCCTAACACCTGGTTTAATTCAGCCTATCCCACTCTCTCTGACACTGTGTTCCAGACACTAACACCTGTATTAAACCGACCACCACCATTCTCTCAGACACTGTATTCCCGACAATATACCCTGGATTGATCCGACCTATCGTACACTCTCAGACACAGTATTCCAGAACCGAACCACTGGATTAATCCGGCCTATCCCACACTCTCAGACACTGTGTTCCAGTCCCTAACACCTGGATTAATCCACCCTATCGCGCACTCTCAGGCACTGCGTTCCAGACCCTAACCCCTGGATTATTCCGGCCTATCCCACGCGCTCAGGCACTGTGTTTCAGACCCTAACCCCTGGATTAATCCAGCCTATCCCAATCTCTAAGACACTGTGTTCCAAACCCTAACACCTGAATTAATTTGGCATCCCGCACACTCTCAGGCACTGTGTTCCAGAGCATAACCCCTGGATTAATCCGCGCTATCCCGCACTATCAGGCACTGTGTTCCAGACACTAACCCCTGGATTGACCCGGCCTATCATACACTCTCAGCCACTGCATTCCAGACACTAACCCCTGGATTAATCCGCCCTATCCCACACTCTCAGGCACTGCATTCCAGACACTAACCCCTGGATTGACCGGCCTATCCCACAGTCTCAGACACTGTGTTCCACACCCTAACCCCTGGATTATTCCGTCGTATCCCACACTATCAGGCACTCTGTTCCAGACCCTAACCCCTGGATTAATCCAGCCTATCCCACACTCTCAGAAACTGTTTTACAGACCTTTATCCCTGGATTATTTCAGCCTATCCCACACTCTCAGACACTGTGTATCAGATTCTAACCCCTGGATTAATCCGGCCTATCCCACTCTCTCAGGCACAGTGTTCCAGACCCTAAATCCTTGAATTAATCTGGTCTATCCCACGCTCTCAGGCACTTTGTTCCACACCCTAACCCCTGGATTAATCCAGCCTCCCCCACATTCTCAGACACTGTGTTCCAGACCCTAACCCCTGGATTAATCCGGCCTATCCCACTCTCTCAGACACTGTGTTCCAGGCCATAAACCCTGGATTAATCTGGCCTATCCCTGACTCTTAGGCACTCTCTTTCAGACCCTAAATCCTGCATTAATCTGGCCTATCCCACACTCTCAGAAACTGTATTCCAGACCAAAACCCCTGGATTAATCCGGCCTATCCCACACTCTCAGACACTGTGTTCCAAACCCTAACCTCTGGATGAATCTGGCCTAACCCACATTCACAGTCACTGTGTTCCAGACCCTAACCCCTGGATTAATCCATGGGTTAGGGTGTGGAACAAAGTGCCTGAGTGCTTGGGATAGACCGGATTAATTCAAGGATTTAGGGTCTGGAACACAGTGCCTGAGAGAGTGGGATAGGCCGGATTAATCCACGGGTTAGAATCTGAAACACGGTGTCTGAGAGTGTGAGATACGCTGAAATAATCCAGGGTTAAGGGTCTGTAAAACAGTTTCTGAGGGTGTGGGTTTGGCTGGATTAATCCAGGTGTTAGGGTTTGGAACACAACGCCTGAGAGTGTGGGATAGGCTGGATTAATCCAGGGGTTAGTGTCTGGAACGCTATGCCTGAGAGTGTGGGATAGGGCGGATTAATGCAGGGGTTTTGGTCTGGAATACAGTTTCTGAGAGTGTGGGATAGGCCAGATTAATGCAGGGTTTAGGGTCTGAAAGAGAGTGCCTGAGAGAGTGGGATAGGCCAGATTAATCCAGGGTTTATGGCATGGAACACAGTGCCTGAGAGTGTGGGATAGGCCGGATTAATCCACAGGTTAGGTTCTGGAACACACTGCCTGAGAATGTTTGGAAGGCTGGATTAATCCAGGGGTTAGGGTGTGGAACAAAGTGCCTGAGAGCGTGGGATAGACCAGATTAATTCAAAGATTTAGGGTCTTGAACACAGTGCCTGAGAGAGTGGGATAGGCCGGATTAATCCAGGGGTTCGGGCCTGGAAAACAGTGCCTGAGAATGTGGGATAGGGTTAATTCATACAGGGATTCTGTCTGTAACACAGTGCCAGAGAGTATGGTGGTGGTCGGTTTAATGCTGGGGTTAGGGCCTGGAACACAGTTTCTGAGAGTGAGGGGAGGCCAGATTAATCCAGGGGCTAGGGTCTGGAACACAGTGTCAGAGAATGTGGGGGAGGCTGGATTAATCCAGGGGTTAGATTCAGGAACACAGTGACTGAGAGTATTGGTTAGGCCGTTTTAATCCAGGGTTAGTGTCTAGAATACAGTGCCTGAGAGAGTGGGATAGTCCGGATTTATCCAGGGGTTAGGGCCTGGAACACAGTGTTTGAGAATGTAGGTTAGGCCGGATTAATCCAGGGGTTAGGCTCTGGAACACAGTGTCTGAGAATGTGGGTTAGGCCGGATTAATCCAGGGGTTAGGCTCTGGAACACATTGCCTGAGAGATTGGGAGAAGCCGGATTCATCCAGGGATTATGTCTGGAACACAGTTCCTGAGAGTGTGGGTAGGCCGGATTAATCCAGGGGTTAGGCTCTGGAACACAGTGCATGAGAGTTTGGGGGAGGCCGGATTAATCCAGGGGTTAGGGTCTGGAACACAATGCCTGAGCGTGTGGGATCGGCCGGATTAATCCACGGGTTAGGCTCTGGAACACAGTGCCTGAGAGTGTGAGATAGGCCGGATTAATCCAGGGGTTAATGTCTGGAACACAGTGTCTGAGAATGTGGGTTAGGCCAGATTAATCCAGGGATTAGGCTCTGGAACGCATGCCTGAGAGATTGGGATAGGCCGGATTAATCCACGGGTTAGGCTCTGGAACACAGTGCCTGAGAGTGTGAGATAGGCCGGATTAATCCAGGGGTTAATGTCTGGAAAACAGTGTCTGAGAATGTGGGTTAGGCCAGATTAATCCAGGGGTTAATGTCTGGAACACAGTGCCTGAGAGATTGGGATAGGCCGGATTAATCCAGGGGTTAGGCTCTGGAACACAGTGCATGAGAGTTTGGGGGAGGCCGGATTAATCCAGGGGTTAGGGTCTGGAACACAATGCCTGAGCGTGTGGGATCGGCCGGATTAATCCACGGGTTAGGCTCTGGAACACAGTGCCTGAGAGTGTGAGATAGGCCGGATTAATCCAGGGGTTAATGTCTGGAACACAGTGTCTGAGAATGTGGGTTAGGCCAGATTAATCCAGGGATTAGGCTCTGGAACGCATGCCTGAGAGATTGGGATAGGCCGGATTAATCCACGGGTTAGGCTCTGGAACACAGTGCCTGAGAGTGTGAGATAGGCCGGATTAATCCAGGGGTTAATGTCTGGAAAACAGTGTCTGAGAATGTGGGTTAGGCCAGATTAATCCAGGGGTTAATGTCTGGAACACAGTGCCTGAGAGATTGGGATAGGCCGGATTAATCCAGGGGTTAGGGTCTGGAAAACAGTGCCTGAGAGTGTGGGATAGGGCAAATTCATCCAGGGATTCTGTCTGGAACACAGTGCCAGAGAGTATGGTTGTGGTCGGTTTAATGTTGGGGTTAGGGTCTGGAACACAGTGTCTGAGAGTGAGGGGAGGCCGGATTAATCAGGGGGTTAGGGTCTGGAACACAGTGTCTGAGAGTGTGGGTTAGGCCAGATTCATCCAGGGGTTAGGGTGTGGAATAAAGTGCCTGAGAGTGTGGGATAGGCCGGATTAATCCAGGTGTTAGGGTCTGGAACACAGTGCCTGAGAGTGTATGATAGGCCGGATTAATCCAGGGGTTAGTGTCTGGAACACAGTGTCTGAGGGTGTGGGTTTGGCTGGATTAATCGAAGGCTTAGGGTCTGGAATACAGTGCCTGACAGTGTGGGATTAGCCCGATTAGTCCAGGGGTTAGGGTCTGGAACACAGTGTCTGAGAATGTGGGTTAGGCTGGATTAATCCAAGGGTTAGAGTTTGGAACACAGTGTCTGAGAATGTGGGTTAGGCCGGATTAATCCAGGGGTTAGGCTCTGGAACACAGTGCCTGAGAGATTGGGAGAGGCCGGATTCATCCAGGGATTATGTCGGGAACACAGTGCCTGAGGGTGTGGGTTTGGCTGGATTAATCGAAGGCTTAGGGTCTGGAACATAGTGCCTGACAGTGTGGGATAGGCCAGATTAATCCAGGGGTTACATTCTGGAACACAGTGCCTGAGAGTGTGGGATAGGCCGGATTAATCCAGGGGTTAGGCTCTGGAACACAGTGCCTGAGAGTGTGGGGTGGCTGGATTAATCCAGGCGTTAGGGTCTGGAACACAGTGCCTGAGAGTGTGGGATCGGCCGGACTTCATCCACGGGTTAGGCTCTGGAACACAGTGCCTGAGAGTGTGTGATAGACTGAATTATTCCAGGCTTTAGGGTCTGTAAAACAGTATCTGAGGGTGTGGTTTTGGCTGGATTAATACAAGGCTTAGTGTCTGGAATACAGTGCCTGAGAGTGTGGGAGAGGTGGGAATAATCCGGGGGTTAGGATCTGTAACAGTGTCTGAGAGTGTTCGGGAGTCCGGGTAAATCCAGGGTTAAGGGTCTGGAACATAGTTCCTGAGAATTTGGGATAGGCCGGATTAAACCAGGGGTTAGTGTCTGGAACACAGTGCCTAGGAGTGTGGGATAGGCTGGATTAACCCAGGGGTTAGAGTCTGGAACACAGTGCCTGAGAGTGTGGGATAGGCCGGATTAATCCAGGAGTTAGTGTCTGGAACACAGTGCCTGAGAATGTGGGATCGGCCGGATTAATCCAGGTGTTAGGATGTAGAACAAAGTGCCTGAGAGTGTGGGAGAGGCCGGATTCATCCAGGGATTATGTCTGGTACACAGTGCCTGAGGGTATGGGTTTGGCTGGATTAATCGAAGGCTTAAGCTCTGGAACACAGTGCCTGACAGTGTGGGATTTGCCGGATTAATCCAGGTGTTAGGGTCTGGAATACAGTGCCTGAGAGTGTGGAATTGGCCGGATTAATCAAGGGGTTAGTGTCTGGAACACAGTGTCTGAGGGTGTGGGTTTGGCTGAATCAATCGAAGGTTTAGGTTCTGGAACACAGTGGCTGACAGTGTGGGATAGGCCGGATTAATCCGGGGGTTAGGGTCTGGAACACAGTGCCTGAGAGTATGGAATAGGGCGGATTAATCCAGGGGTTAGGGTCTGGAACACAGTGTCTGAGAATGTGGGATAGGCCGGATTAATCCACAGGTTAGGTTTTGGAACACACTGCCTGAGAGAGTGTGGGATAGGCCAGATTAATCCAGGAGTTAGGGTCTGGAACACAGTGACTGAGAGAGTGGGATAGGCCGGATTAATCCAGGTGTTAGGGTCTGGAACACAGTGCCTGAGAGTGTGCGATAGGCCGGATTAATCCAGAGGTTAGTGTCTGGAACACAGTGTCTGAGGGTGTGGGTTTGGCTGGATTAATCGAAGGCTTAGGGTCTGGAACACAGTGCCTGACAGTGTGGGTTTGGCCGGATTAATCCAGGTGTTAGGGTCTGGAATACAGTGCCTGAGAGTGTGGGATATACCGGATTAATCCAGGGGTTAGTGTCTGGAACACAGTGTCTGAGGGTGTGGGTTTGGCTGGATTAATCGAATGCTTAGGGTCTGGAACACAGTGCCTGACAGTGTGGGATTGGCCGGATTAGTCCAGGTGTTAGGGTCTGGAATACAGTGCCTGAGAGTGTGGGATAGTCCGGATTAATCAAGGGGTTAGAGTCTGGAACACAGTGTCTGAGGGTGTGGGTTTGGCTGGATTAATCGAAGGCTTAGGGTCGGGAACACAGTGCCTGACAGTGTGGTATAGGCCGGATTAATCCAGGGGTTACGTTCTGGAACACAGTGCCTGAGAGTATGGGATAGGGCGGATTAATCCAGGGGTTTTGGGTCTGGAATACAGTGCCTGAGAGTATGGGATAGGCCAGATTAAGGCAGGGTTTCGGGTCTGATTCGGGTTTGAGTGTGGGATAGGCCGGATTAATCCAGGGTTAGGGTCTGGAACACAATGCCTGTGTGTGTGGGATAGGCTGTTTTAATCCAGAGGTTAGGTTCTGGAATACAGTACCTGAGAGTGTGGGATAGGCCGGGACAATCCAGGGTTGAGGGTCTGGAATACATTGTCTGAGAGAGTGGGACAGGCTGGATTACTCCAGAGGTTAGGGTCGGGAACAGAATGCCTGAGAGTGTGGGGAAGGCAAGGTCAATCCAGGTGTTAGTGTCTGGAACACGGTGCCTCAGATTGTGCGGGAGGCCGGATTAATCCAGGTGTTAGGGTCAGGAACACAGTGTCTGAGAGTGTACGATAGGCCGGGTCAATTCAGGGTTTATTGTCGGGAATACAGTGTCTGAGAGTATGGTGGTGGTCGGTTTAATACAGGGGTTAGTATCTGGAACACAGTGTCAGAGAGAGTGGGATAGGCCGGATTAATCCAGGGGTTAGGGTCTGGAAATCAGTGCCTGAGAGTGTGGGGTAGGCCAGGTCAATCCAGGTGTTAGGGTCTGGAACACAGTGTCTGAGAGTATGGGATAGGCCGGATTAATCTAGTGGTTCGATTCTGGAACACAGTGTCTGAGAGTGTACGATAGGCCGGGTCAATCCAGGGTATATTGTCGGGAATACAGTGTCTGAGAGTATGGTGGTGGTCGGTTTAATACAGGGGTTAGTGTCTGGAACACAGTGTCAGAGAGAGTGGGATAGGCCGGATTAAACCAGGCGTTACGCTCTAGAACACAGTGTCTGAGACTGTGGGATATGCCGGGTCGATCCAGAGGTTAGGGTCTGGAACACAGTGTCTGAGAGAGTGGGGAGGCCGGATTAATCCAGGGTTTAGGGTCTGGAACACAGTGTCTGAGAATGTGGGTTAGGCTAGATTAAACCAGAGGTTAGGGTCTGGAACACCGTGTCTGAGAGTGTGGGATAGGCCGCATTAATTCAGTGGTTCGGCTCTGGAACACAGTGCCTGAGAGTGTGGGGGAAGCCGGATTAATCCAGAGGTAAGGCTCTAGAACACAGTGCCTGAGTGCGTGGGATAGGCTGGATTTATCCAGGGGTTTTGGTCTGAACTACAGTTTCTGAGAGTGTGTGATACGCCAGACGAATGCAGGGTTTAGGGACTGACACAGAGTGCCTGAGAGTCAGGGATAGGCCAGATTAATCCAGGGGTTAGGGTCTGGAACACAGTGCCTGAGAGAGTGGGATAGGTGGGAATAATCCAGGGGTTCGGGTATGGAATTCAGTGCCTTTGAGTGTGGGATAGGCCTTATTAATCCAGGGGTTAGGATCTGGAACAGTGACTGAGAGTTTGGGGAGGTCGGGTCATTCCACGGGATAGGGTCTGGAACACAGTGCCTGAGAGTGTGGGGGAGGCCGGATTAATCCAGGGGTTAGGGTCTGCAACACAGTGCCTGAGTGCATGGGATAGGCCGGATTAATCCAGGGGTTAGAGCCTGGAAAACAGTGCCTGAGAGTGTGGGATAGGCCGGATTCATCCAGGGGTTAGGGTCTGAACACAGTGTCTGAGAATGTGGGATAGGCCGGACTAATCCAGGGTTTAGGGTCTGGAACACAATGCCTGATTAATCCAAGGGTTAGGTTCTGGAACACACTCCCTGATAGTGTGGGGGAGGCTGGATTAATCCAGAAATAAGGGTCGGGAACACAGTGCCTGAGAGTGTGGTATAGGTGGGAATAGCTGAAAATGTGTTGCTGGAAAAGCGCAGCAGGTCAGGCAGCATCCAGGGAACAGGAGAATCGACGTTTCAGGCATAAGCCCTCCTTCAGGCTTATGCCCGAAACGTCGATTCTCCTGTTCCCTGGATGCTGCCTGACCTGCTGCGCTTTTCCAGCAACACATTTTCAGCTCTGATCTCCAGCATCTGCAGACCTCACTTTCTCCTATAGGTGGGAATAATCCAGGGGTTAGGGTATGGAATTCAGTGCCTTTGAGTATGGGATAGGCCGGATTAATCCAGGCATTAGGGTCTGGAACACAGTGCCTGAGAGTTTGGGGAGGTCGGGTCATTCCAGGGGATAGGGTCTGGAACACAGTGCCTGAGAGTGTGAGATAGGCCGGGTCAATCCAGGGGTTAGGGTCTGGAACGCAGTACCCATGATTGTGGGTAAGGCCGCGTTAATCCAGTGGTTATGGTCTGGATCATAGTGCCTGAGAGTGCAGGGTAGGGCGCTGTAATATAGAGGTTAGGGTCTGGAGCACCGTGCCTGAGAGAGTGGGATAGGCTGGATTAATCCGAGGTTCGGGTGTAGAATACAGAGTCTGAGAGTGATGGATTGGTCGGATTAATCCAGGGGTTATTGTCTGGAACACAGTGAGTGAGAGTGTGGGATAGGCCGGATTAATCCAGGGGTTAGGCTCTGGAACATAGTGCCTAAGAGTTTGGGGAGGTCGGGTCAATCCAGGGGATAGGGCCTGGAATGCAGTACCCATGAGTGTGGGTAAGGCCGTGTTAATCCAGGAGCTTTTCGTCTGGAAAACAGTTTCTGTGAGTGTGGGATAGGCGCATTAATCCAGTGGTTAGGGTCTGGAACACAATGCCTTTGAGTGTGGGATAGTCCGGATTAATCCAGGGGTTAGGGTCTGGAACAAAGTGCCTGAGAGGGTGGGATAGGATGGATTAATCCAGGGGATAGGGTCTGGAACACAATGCCTGAGAATGTGGGGAGGCCGAGTCAATCCAGGGGTTAGGGTCTGGAACACAGTGCCTGAGAGTGTGGGGAGGCCGAATTAATGTAGAGGTTAGGGTCTGGAACACAGTGCCTGAAAGTATAGGATAACCCGGATTAATCAAGGGGTAAGTGTCTGGAATTCAGTGCCTTTGAGTGTGGGACAGGCCGGATTAATCCAGGGGTTAGGGTCTGGAACACAGTGCCTGAGAGTGTGGGATTGGCCAGATTAATCCAGGGGTTACGGTCTGGAACACAGTGCCTGAGAGTGTTCGGGAGGCCGAGTCAATCCAGGTGTTAGGGCCTGGAACACAGTGTCTGAGAGTATGGGATAGGCCGGATTAATCAAGTGGTTCGATTCTGGAACACAGTGTCTGAGAGTGTGGGATTGGCCGGATTAATCCAGGCGTTACGTTCTGGAACACAGTGTCTGAGAGTGTGGGATTGGCCGGATTAATCCAGGCGTTACGTTCTGGAACACAGTGTCTGAGTGTGTGGGATATTCCAAAAACAAAGAGAAAGATTGAAACATTGAGAATGGCTGCCATAGTGTCAAAGATTTAGAATTTCTTAAGTGTGTACAAGACAATTTTCTGATTCAGTATGTGGATGTACCTACTAGAGAAGGTGCAAAACTTGACCTACTCTTGGGAAATAAGGCACGGCAGGTGACTGAGGTGTCAGTCGGGGAGCACTTTGAGGCCAGCGACCATAATTCTATTAGATTTAAAATAGTGATGGAAAAGGGTAGACCAGATCTAAAAGTTGAAGTTCTAAATTGGAGAAAGGCCAATTTTGACGGTATTAGGAAAGAACTTTCGAAAGGTGTTTTGAGGGAGATCTTTGCAGGTAAAGGGACGGCTGGAAAATGGGAAGCCTTCAGAAAGGAGATAACAAGAATCCAGAGAAAGTATATTCCTATCAGGGTGAAAGGGAAGACTAGTAGGTATAGGGAATGCTGGATGACGAAAGGAATTGAGGGTTTGGTTAAGAAAAAGAAGGAAGCATATGTAGGGTATAGACAGAATCGATAGAGTGAATCCTTAGAAGAGTATAAAGAAAGTAGGAGCATACTTAAGAGGGAAATCAGAAGGGCAAAACGGGGACATGGGATAGCTTTGGCAAATAGAATTGAGAATCCAAAGGGTTTTTACAAATATATTAAGGACAAAAGGGTAACTAGGGAGAGAATAGGGCCCCTCAAAGATAAGCAAGGCGGCCTTTGTGTGAAGCCACAGAAAATGGGGGAGATACTAAACGTATATTTTGCATCAGTATTTACTGTGGAAAAGGATATGGAAGATATAGAATAGATGGTGACATCTTGCAAAATGTCCAGATTACAGAGGAGGAAGTGTTGGATGTCTTGAAACGGGTAAAGGTGGATAAATCCCCAGGACCTGATCAGGTGTACCCAAGAACTCTGTGGGAAGCTAGAGAAGTGATTGCTGGGCCTCTTGCTGAGATATTTGTATCATTGATAGTCACAGGTGAGGTGCCGGAAGACTGGAGGTTGGCAAACGTGATGCCACTGTTTAAGAAAGGTGGTAAGAGCAAAGCAGGGGACTGTAGACCGGTGAGGCTGACCTCGGTGGTGGGCAAGTTGTTGGAGGGAATCCTGAGGGACAGGATGTGGATGTATTTAGAAAGGCAAGGACTGATTAGGGATAGTCAACATGGCTTTGTGCATGAGGAACTCACAAAGTTGATTGAGTTTTTTGAGGAAGTAACAAAGAAGATTGATGAGGGCAGAGCAGTAGATGTGATCTATAGGGACTTCAGTAAGGCGTTCAACAAGGTTCCCCATGGGAGACTGATTAGCAAGGTTAGATCTCATGGAATACAGGGAGAACTGGCCATTTGGATACAGAACTGGATCAAAGATAGTGGTAGTGGTGGAGGGTTGTTTTTCAAACTGGAGGCCTGTGACTAGTGGAGTTCCACAAGGATCAGTGCTGGGTCCACTACTTTTTGTCATTTACATAAATGATTTGGATGCGAGCATAAGAGAAACAGTGAGTAAGTTTGCAGATGACGCCAAAACTGGAGGTGCAGTGAACAGCAAAGAGGGTGACCTCAGAATACAACAGGATCATGGCCAGATGGGCCAATGGGCTGAGAAGTGGCAGATGGAGTTTAATTCAGATAAATGCAAGGTGCTTCATTTTGGGAAAGCAAATCTCATCAGGACTTATACACTTAATGGTAAGGTCCTAGGGAGTGTTGCTGAACAAAGAGACCTCGGAGTGCAGGTTCATAGCTCCTTGAAAGTGGAGTCGCACGTAGATAGGATAGTGAAGAAGGCACTTGGTATGCTTTCCTTTATTGGTCAGAGTATTGAGTACAGGAGTTGGGAGGTCATGTTGTGGCTCTACAGGACATTCGTTAGGCTACTGTTGGAATATTGCGTGCAATTCTGGTCTCCTTCCTATCGGAAAGATGCTGTGAAACTTGAAAGGGTTCAGAAAAGATTTACAAGGATGTTGCCAGGGTTGGAGGATCTGAGCTATAGGGAAAGGCTGAACAGGGTGGGGCTGTTTTCCCTGGAGCATTGGAGGATGAGGGGTGACTTATAGAGGTTGACAAAATTATGAGGGTCATGAATAGGATAAATAGGCAAAGGCTTTTCCCTGGGGTTGGGGAGTCCAGAACTAGAGGGCATAGGTTTAGGGTGAGAGGGGAAAGATATAAAGAGACCTAAGGGGCAACTTTTTCAGGCAGAGGGTGGTACGTGTATGGAATGAGCTGCCAGAGGATGTGGTGGAGGCTGGTACAATTGCAACATTTAAAAGGCATTCAATGGGTAGATGAATAGGAAAGGTTTGGAGGGATATGGGCCGGGCTGCCATATTCTTCAGGAACACCTGAAGATTCTCCTGCTCCTTGGATGCTGCCTGACCTGCTGCACTTTTCCAGCAACACATTTTCAGCTCTGATCTCCAGCATCTGCAGCCCTCACTTTCTCCTCGAAGAGCAGACTGACCCCACTCTGTCAGTTTAACACACTGACAGAGTGGAGTCTGGATCGGTACCTGGGACTACGATGTTGTGGCCATCACGGAAACGTGGATAGATGAGGGACAGGAATGGCTGTTGGAGGTTCCTGGTTACAGGTGTTTCAGTAAGATTAGGGAGGGTGGGAAAAAAGGAGGGGGGGTGGCATTGCTAATTAGAAATGGTATAACGGCTGCAGAAAGGAAGTTTGAGGGGGATCTGCCTCTGGAGGTAGTATGGGCTGAAGTCAGAAATAGCAAAGGTGCAGTCACCTTGTTGGGTGTTTACTATAGGCCCCCCAATAGCAGCAGAGATGTGGAGAAACAGATTGGGAAACAGATTTTGGAAAGGTGCAGAAGCCACAGGGTCGTAGTCATGGGCGACTTCAACTTCCCAAATATTGATTGGAAGCTCTTTAGATCAAGTAGATTGGATGGGGCGGTGTTTGTGCAGTGTGTCCAGGAAGCTTTTCTAACGCAGTATGTAGATTGTCCAACCAGAGGGGAGGCCATATTGGATTTGGTACTCGGTAATGAACCGGGACAAGTGGTGGGCTTGTTAGTGGGTGAACATTTTGGTGATGGTGACCACAATTCTGTGACTTTCACCTTGGTTATGGAGAGAGATAGGTGCGCACAACAAGGTAGATTTTATAATTGGGGGAAGGGAAATTACGATGCTGTAAGGCAGGATTTGAGGAGCATATGTTGGGAGCATAGGCTGTCAGGGAAGGATGTGGTGGAAATGTGGAACTTTTTCAAAGAGCAGATACGACGTGTCCATGATATGTATGTACCTATCAGGCAGGAAAGAAATGGTCGTGTGAGGGGGCCCTGGTTGACGAGAGAGGTTGAATGTCTGGTAAAGAGGAAGAAGGAGGCTTACATAAGGTTGAGGAAACAGGATTCAGACAGAGCAGTGGAGGGATACAGGATAGCCAGAAGGGACCTGAAGAAAGGGATTAGGAGAGCTAAGAGAGGGCATGAAAAATCGTTGGCGGATAGGATCAAGGATAACCCCAAGGCATTTTATGCGTATGTGAGAAACCTGAGAATGACGAGAACGAGGGTAGGTCCGATCAAGGACAGTAGTGGGAGACTGTGTATTGAGTCGGAAGAGATAGGAGAGGTCTTGAACAAGTACTTCTCTTCAGTATTTACGAACGAGAGGGACCGTATTGTAGAAGAGGAGAGTGTGAAATGGACTGGTAAACTAGAAGAGATACCTGTTAGGAAGGAAGATGTGTTGGACAACTTGAGGATAGACAAGTCCCCCGGACCTGACGGGATATATCCCAGGATTATGTGGGAAGCAAGAGAGGAAATTGCAGTACCGTTGGCAATGATCTTCTCATCTTCACTGGCAACGGGGGTGGTACCAGGGGACTGGAGAGTAGCGAATGTTGCGCCCCTGTTCAAAAAAGGGAATAGGGATAACCCCGGGAATTACAGGCCTGTTAGTCTTACTTCTGTGGTAGGCAAAGTAATGGAAAGGGTACTGAGGGATAGGATTTATGAGTATCTGGAAAGACACTGCTTGATTAGGGACAGCCAGCACGGATTTGTGAAGGGTAGGTCTTGCCTTACAAGTCTTATTGAATTCTTCGAGGAGGTGACCAAGCATGTGGATGAGGGTAGAGCAGTGGATGTAGTGTACATGGATTTTAGTAAGGCATTTGATAAGATTCCCCATGGTAGGCTTATGCGGAAAGTCAGGAGGCATGGGATAGAGGGAAATTTGGCCAATTGGATAGAAAACTGGCTAACCGGTCGAAGGCAGAGAGTGGTGGTAGATGGTAAATATTCAGCCTGAAGCCCAGTTACAAGTGGAGTTCCGCAGGGATCAGTTCTGGGTCCTCTGCTGTTTGTAATTTTTATTAATGACTTAGATGAGGGAGTCGAAGGGTGGGTCAGTAAATTTGCAGATGATACGAAGATAGGTGGAGTTGTGGACAGTGAGGAGGGCTGTTGTCGGCTGCAGAGGGACTTAGATATGATGCAGAGCTGGGCTGAGGAGTGGCAGATGGAGTTCAACCCTGCCAAGTGTGAGGTTGTCCATTTTGGAAGAACAAATAAGAATGCGGAATACAGGGTTAACGGTAGGGATCTTAGTAAGGTGGAGGAGCAGAGGGATCTTGGGGTCTATGTACATAGATCTTTGAAGGTTGCCACTCAGGTGGATAGAGTTTGTAAGAAGGCCTATGCAGTATTATCGTTCATTAGCAGAGGGATTGAATTGAAGAGTCGTGAAGTGATGTTGCAGCTGTACAGGACTTTGGTTAGGCCACAGTTGGAGTACTGTGTGCAGTTCTGGTCGCCTCACTTTAGGAAAGATGTGGAAGCTTTGGAGAGGGTGCAGAGAAGATTTACCAGGATGTTGCCTGGAATGGAGAGGAAGTCGTACGAGGATAGGTTGAGAGTTCTCGGCCTTTTCTTGTTGGAACGGCGAAGGATGAGGGGTGACTTGATAGAGGTTTATAAGATGATCAGAGGAATAGATAGAGTAGACAGTCAGAAGCTTTTCCCCCGGGTACAACAGAGTGTTACAAGGGGACATAAATTTAAGGTGAAGGGTGGAAGGTATGGGGGAGATGTCAGGGTGGGTTCTTTACCCAGAGAGTGGTGGGGGCATGGAATGCGCTGCCCGTGGGAGTGGTCGAGTCAGAATCATTGGCGACCTTTAAGTGGCATTTGGATAGGTACATGGATGGGTACTTAATCTAGGTTAGATGTTCGGCACAACATCGTGGGCCGAAGGGCCTGTTCTGTGCTGTATTGTTCTATGTTCTATGTTCTACACCCAGGGAAGAGCAGACTGACCCCACTCTGTCAGTGTAACACACCCAGGGAAGAGCAGACTGACCCCACTCTGTCAGTGTAATACACCCAGGGAAGTGCAGACTGACCGCACTCTGTCAGTGTAACACACCCAGGGAAGAGCAGACTGACCCCACTCTGTCAGTGTAACACACCCAGGGAAGAGCAGACTGACCCCACTCTGTCAGTGGAACACACCCAGGGAAGTGCAGACTGACCCCACTCTGTCAGTGTAACACACCCAGGGAAGAGCAGACTGACCCCACTCTGTCAGTGGAACACACCCAGGGAAGAGCAGACTGACCCCACTCTGTCAGTGTAACACACCCAGCGAAGAGCAGACTGACCCCACTCTGTCAATGTAACACACCCAGGGAAGTGCAGACTGACCCCAATCTGTCAGTGTAACACACCCAGGGAAGAGCAGACTGACCCCACTCTGTCAGTGTAACACACCCAGGGAAGTGCAGACTGACCCCACTGTGTCACTGTAACACACCCAGGGAAGAGCAGACTGACCCCACTCTGTCAGTGTAACACACCCAGGGAAGAGCAGACTGACCTCACTCTGTCAGTGTAACACACCCAGGGTAGAGCAGAGTGACCCCTATCTGTCAATGTAACACACCCAGGGAAGTGCAGACTGACCCCACTCTGTCAGTGTAACACACCCAGGGAAGAGCAGACTGACCCCACTCTGTCAGTGTAATACACCCAGGGAAGAGCAGACTGACCCCACTCTGTCAGTGTAACACACCCCGGGGAAGTGCAGACTGACCCCACTCTGTCAGTGTAACACACCCAGGGAAGAGCAGAGTGACCCCACTCTGTCAGTGTAACACACCCGGGGAAGAGCAGACTGACCCCACTCTGTCAGTGTAACACACCCAGGGTAGAGCAGAGTGACCCCTCTCTGTCAATGTAACACACCCAGGGAAGTGCAGACTGACCCCACTCTGTCAGTGTAACACACCCAGGGAAGAGCAGACTGACCCCACTCTGTCAGTGTAACACACCCAGGGGAGAGCAGACTGACCCCACTCTGTCAGTGTAACACACCCAGGGAAGAGCAGACTGACCTCACTCTGTCAATGTAACACACCCAGGGAAGAGCAGAGTGACCCCTCTCTGTCAATGTAACACACCCAGGGAAGAGCAGACTGACCCCACTCTGTCAGTGTAACACACCCGGGGAAGAGCAGACTGACCCCACTCTGTCAGTGTAACACACCCAGGGAAGTGCAGACTGACCCCACTCTGTCAATGTAACACACCCAGGGAAGAGCAGACTGACCCCACTCTGTCAATGTAACACACCCAGGGAAGAGCAGACTGACCTCACTCTGTCAATGTAACACACCCAGGGAAGAGCAGAGTGACCCCACTCTGTCAGTGTAACACACCCGGGGAAGAGCAGACTGACCCCACTCTGTCAGTGTAACACACCCAGGGAAGAGCAGAGTGACCCCTCTCTGTCAATGTAACACACCCAGGGAAGTGCAGACTGACCCCACTCTGTCAGTGTAACACACCCAGGGAAGTGCAGACTGACCCCACTCTGTCAGTGTAATACACCCAGGGAAGAGCAGACTGACCCCACTCTGTCAGTGTAACCCACCCAGGGAAGAGCAGACTGACCCCACTCTGTCAGTGTAACACACTCAGGGAAGTGCAGACTGACCCCACTCTGTCAGTGTAACCCACCCAGGGAAGAGCAGACTGACCCCACTCTGTCAGTGTAACACACCCAGGGAAGAGCAGACTGACCCCACTCTGTCAGTGTAACCCACCCAGGGAAGAGCAGACTGACCCCACTCTGTCAGTGTAACACACCCAGGGAAGAGCAGACTGACCCCACTCTGTCAGTGTAACCCACCCAGGGAAGAGCAGACTGACCCCACTCTGTCAGTGTAACACACCCAGGGAAGAGCAGACTGACCCCACTCTGTCAGTGTAACACACCCAGGGAAGAGCAGACTGACCCCACTCTGTCAGTGTAACACACCCAGGGAAGAGCAGACTGACCCCACTCTGTCAGTGTAACACACCCAGGGAAGTGCAGACTGACCCCACTCTGTCAGTGTAACACACCCAGGGAAGTGCAGACTGACCTCACTCTGTCAGTGTGACACACCCAGGGAAGAGCAGACTGACCCCACTCTGTCAGTGTAACCCACCCAGGGAAGAGCAGACTGACCCCACTCTGTCAGTGTAACACACCCAGGGAAGAGCAGACTGACCCCACTCTGTCAGTGTAACACACCCAGGGAAGTGCAGACTGACCTCACTCTGTCAGTGTAACACACCCAGGGAAGAGCAGACTGACCCCACTCTGTCAGTGTAACACACCCAGGGAAGAGCAGACTGACCCCACTCTGTCAGTGTAACCCACCCAGGGAAGAGCAGACTGACCCCACTCTGTCAGTGTAACACACCCAGGGAAGAGCAGACTGACCCCACTCTGTCAGTGTAACACACCCAGGGAAGAGCAGACTGACCTCACTCTGTCAGTGTGACACACCCAGGGAAGTGCAGACTGACCCCACTCTGTCAGTGTAACACACCCAGGGAAGAGCAGACTGACCCCACTCTGTCAGTGTAACACACCCAGGGAAGAGCAGACTGACCTCACTCTGTCAATGTAACACACCCAGGGAAGAGCAGAGTGACCTCACTCTGTCAGTGTGACACACCCAGGGAAGTGCAGACTGACCCCACTCTGTCAGTGTAACACACCCAGGGAAGAGCAGACTGACCCCACTCTGTCAGTGTAACACACCCAGGGAAGAGCAGACTGACCCCACTCTGTCAGTGTAACACACCCAGGGAAGTGCAGACTGACCTCACTCTGTCAGTGTGACACACCCAGGGAAGTGCAGACTGACCCCACTCTGTCAGTGTAACACACCCAGGGAAGAGCAGACTGACCCCACTCTGTCAGTGTAACACACCCAGGGAAGAGCAGACTGACCCCACTCTGTCAGTGTTACACACCCAGGGAAGAGCAGACTGACCCAACTCTGTCAGTGTAACACACCCAGGGAAGAGCAGAGTGACCCCACTCTGTCAGTGTAACACACCCAGGGAAGAGCAGGGAAGGCGCCACCACGCCTAACCCCGCCCCCCCGCCGGTGTCCATCACCATGTCCAACTCCGCCCCCACGCCGACCTCTGTCCCCGCCCCCAGGCCTAACCCCGCCCCCACATCCAGCTCCAGTCCCACACCAGGTCCTAGCTCCCCGCCCTGCCGTGTGTTCACCATCCCTCCAGACTTGCCCCTCTCTGAGGATGAAAGATCAGTCCTCAGCAGAGATCTCACCTTCGTTCCCACACTTTCTCGGGTCAATGAATTCAATACACGGAGTGACATCGAACAATTCTTCCGCCGCCTTCGCCTCCGTGCCTTCTTCTTCAATCAAGACTCTCGCCCACCCTCTGACGACCCCTTCTCCCACCTCCAACACACCCCGTCCACCTGGACACCCCGTGCTGGCCTCCTACCTGCCCTCGACCTCTTCATAGCAAACTGCCGCCGCGATATTAACCGCTACCAGAACTCCCCCACCCCTCTCACCCACTCCAACCTCTCACCCTCGGAACGCGCAGCCCTCCACTCCCTCCGTTCCAACCCCAACCTCACTATCAAACCAGCAGACAAGGGAGGCGCGGTAGTAGTTTGGCGCACTGACCTTTACACCGCTGACGCTAAACGCCAGCTCGCAGATACCTCCTCCTACCGTCCCCTTGACCATGACCCCACCCCCCACCACCAAACCATCATCTCCCAGACCATCCATAACCTCATCACCTCAGGGGACCTCCCATCCACCGCCTCCAACCTCATAGTCCCACAACCCCACACCTCCCGTTTCTACCTCCTGCCCAAAATCCACAAACCTGACTGCCCCGGACGACCCATTGTCTCAGCCTGCTCCTGCCCAACCGAACTCATCTCGGCATACCTCGACACGGTCCTGTCCCCATTAGTCCAAGAACTCCCCACCTACGTTCGTGACACCACCCACGCCCTCCACCTCCTCCAGGATTTCCGCTTCCCCGGTCCCCAACGCCTCATCTTCACCATGCACATCCAGTCCCTGTACACCTCCATCCCCCATCACAAAGGACTCAAAGCCCTCCGCTTCTTCCTTTCCCGCCGTACCACCCAGTACCCTTCCACCGACACCCTCCTTCGACTGACCGAACTGGTCCTCACCCTGAACAACTTTTCTTTCCAATCCTCCCACTTTCTCCAAACAAAAGGAGTAGCCATGGGCACCCGCATGGGCCCCAGCTATGCCTGCCTCTTCGTAGGGTATGTGGAACAATCCATCTTCCGCAACTACACTGGCCCCACCCCCCATCTTTTTCTTCGCTACATTGATGACTGTATCGGCGCTACCTCGTGCTCCCATGAGGAGGTTGAACAGTTCATCCACTACACTAACACCTTCCACCCCGACCTCAAATTCACCTGGACAGTCTCGGACTCCTCCCTCCCCTTCCTAGACCTTTCTGTTTCTATGTCAGGCGACCGAATCAACACGGACATCCACTACAAACCAACCGACTCCCACAGCTACCTGGACTACACCTCCTCCCATCCTGCCCCCTGTAAAAACGCCATCCCATTCTCCCAATTCCTTCGTCTCCGCCGCATCTGCTCCCAGGAGGACCAGTTCAAAATACGTACAACACAGATGGCCTCCTTCTTCAAGGACCGCAATTTCCCCCCCGACGTGGTCGACGGTGCCCTCCACCGCATCTCCTCCACTTCCCGCTCCTCCGCCCTTGAGCCCCGCCCCTCCAACCGCCACCAGGACAGAACCCCACTGATCCTCACCTACCACCCCACCAATCTCCATGTACAGCGCATCATCCGCCGTCACTTCCGCCACCTCCAAACAGACCCCAGCACCAAGGATATATTTCCCTCCCCTCCCCTATCAGCATTCCGTAAAGACCACTCCCTCCGTGACTCCCTCGTCAGATCCACACCCCCCACCAACCCAACCTCCACTCCCGGCACCTTCCCTTGCAACCGCAGGAGGTGCAACACTTGCGCCCACACCTCCCCCCTCACTTCTCTCCAAGGCCCCAAAGGAAACTTCCATATCCGCCACAGATTCACCTGCACCTCCACCCACATCATCTACTGCATCCGCTGCAGCCGGTGTGGCCTCCTCTATATTGGGGAGACAGGCCGCCTACTTGCGGAGCGATTCAGAGAGCACCTCTGGGCCACCCGGACGAACCAACCCAACCACCCTGTAGCACAGCATTTCAACTCCCCCTCCCACTCCACCGAGGATATGCAGGTCATTGGACTCATCCACCGCCAAACCACAACAACCCGACGGTCGGAGGAGGAGCGTCTTACCTTCCGACTGGGAACCCTCCAACCACAGGGGATGAACTTGGACTTCACCAGTTTCTTCATCCCCCCTCCCCCCACCTTGTCTCAGCCGGATCCCTCCAGCCCGGCACCGCCTTCCTGACCTGCAGTCTTCTTCTTGACCTCTCCGCCTCCATCCTACTCCGACCTATCACCCTCACCTTGACCTCTTTCCACCTATCACATTTCCAACGCCCCTCCTCCAAGTCCCTCCTCCCTACCTTTTATCTTCTCCTGCTGAACACTCTCTGCTCATTCCTGAAGAAGGGCCTGTGCCCGAAACGTCGAATCTCCTGTTCCCTGAATGCTGCCTGACCTGCTGTGCTGTTCCAGCAATAAAGTTTCAACTTCCCCCCTCTCTCCTTCTCACCTCTCTCCATCCCCCTTCCCCCTCTTCTTCTCCCCTCTCTCCTTCTCCCTTCCTTCCCCCCTCTCTCCTTCACCACTCTCTCCTTCCCCCATCTCTCCTTCCCCTCTCTCTCCTTTCCCCTCTCTCCTTCTCACTTCTCTCCTTCTCCCTTCCTTCCCCTCTCTCCTTCTCCCCTCTCTCCTACCCCCTTCCTTCCAGTCTCTCCTTCTCCCCACTCTCCTCGCTTCTTTCCCCCCTGTCTCCTTCTCCCCTCTCTCATTTCGCCTTCCTTCCCCCCTCTCTCCATCCCCCTTCCCCCCTCCTTCTCCCCTCTCTACTTCACCCCTCTTTCCTACCCCCTTCTTCCCCCCTCTCCTTCCCTCCTCTTTCCATCACCGTTTCTTCCCCTTTCTCTTTCTCCCCTCCCTACTTCCCCCTTTCTCCTTCCCCCTCTCCTTCTCCCCTCTTTCCTTCCCCCTTCCTTACCCTCTCTCCTTCACTCCTCTCTCCTTCCCCCACTTCTACTCCCCTCTCTCCTTCTCCCCTCTCTCCTTACCCCGTCCTTCCCTCTCTACTTCCCCCCTCTCTCCTTCTCCCCTCTCTCCATACCATTCCCCCCTCCTTAGCCCCCTCTCCTTCCCACTTCCTTCTCCTCTCTCCTACACCCTTCCTTCCCCCCTCTCCTTCCCCCCTTTCCATCCCCATTTCGTCCCATTTCTCCTTCTCCCCTCCCTACTTCCCCTTCTCTCCTTCCCCCTCTCCTTCTCCCCTCTCTTCTTCCCACTTCCTTCCACCCCTCCTTCTCCCCTCTCACCTTCCCCCAATTCTTCCCCTCTCTCCTTCTCCCTTCTCTCCTTCTCCCTTCTCTCCTTCCACCTTCCTTCCCGCTCTGTTTCTCGCCTCTCTCCTTCTCCCCTCTCTCCTTCTCCACTCTCTCGTTCCCCCGTCCTTCCCCATCGCCCCTTTCCCCCCCTCATTCACCCTTCCTTCCAGTCTCTCCTTCTCCCCTCTCTCCTTCCGCCTTACTTCCCCCCTCTCTCCTTCTCACCTCTCTCCATCCCCCTTTCCCCCCTCCTTCTCCCCTCTCTCCTTCCCCTTTCCTTCCCCCCTCTCCTTCCCCCCCTTTCCTTCCCCGTTTCTTCCCCTTTCTCCTTCTCCCCTCCCTACTTCCCCCTCTCTCCTTCTCCCCTCTCTCCTTCTCCCCTCTCTCCTATCCCCTCTCCTTCCCCCTCTCTCCTTCTTCCCCTCTCCTTCACCCCCTCCTTCCCCCTCTCCTTACCCCTCCCTCCTTCTCCCTTTCTCCTTCACCCCTCTCTCCTTCCCCCCTCTCTCCTTCCCCCTCTATCCTTCCCCACTCTCTCATTCTCCCCTCTCACCTTCCCCAATTCTTCCCCTCTCTCCTTCTCCCTTCTCTCCTTCTCCCTTCTCTCCTTCCCCTTCCTTCCCCGCTCTTTTTCTCGCCTCTCTCCTTCTCCCCTCTCTCCTTCTCCACTCTCTCATTCCCCCTTCCTTCCAGTCTCTCCTTCTCCCCTCTCTCCTTCCGCCATCCTCCCCCCCTCTCATTCTCACCTCTCTCCATCCCCCTTTCCCCCCTCCTTCTCCCCTCTCTTCTTCCCCCTTCCTTCCCCCCTCTCCTTCCCCCCTCTTTCCTTCCCTGTTTTTCCCCTTTCTCCTTCTCCCCTCCCTACATACCCCTCTTTCCTTCTCCCCTCTCTCCTTCTCCCCTCTTTCTTTCCCCTCTCCTTCTTACTCCCTCCTTCTTCCTCTCTCCTTCACCCCTTCCTTCCCCTCTCTCCTTCCCCCCCTCTCCTTCCCCCTCTATCCTTCCCCACTCTCTCCTTCTGCCCTCTCTTCCTTTCCCCATCTCTCCTTCTCCCCTCACTCCTTCCTCCCCTTCTCTGCGCTCTCGTTCCCCCTTCCTTCCCCACTCTCTCCTTCCCCCCTCTATCCGTCCCCCTCTCCTTCCCCCCATCTTTCTCCCGTCTCTTTCTCCCCTCTTCTTGTCCCCTCTCTCCTTCCCCTCTTTCCTTCTCCCCTCCCTCCTCCACCCGCTCTTACACCCCTCTCCTTCCCCCCTCCCTCCTTCTCCTTTTCTCCTTCCCCCTTCCTTCCCCTCTCTCCTTCTCCCCTCTCTCCTTCACCCGTCCTTCCCAATCTCCTTCACCCCTCTCTCCTACCCCTTTTCTTCCCCCCTCCTTCTCCCCTCTGTCTTTCTCCGCTCTCTCCTTCCCCCATCCTTCCTCTTCCTTCTCTCCTCTCTCCTTTCCACTTCCTTCCCCCTCCCTCCTTCTCCCTCCTTCTCTGACATGGATTTACTTTTAAGTAAATCCATGTCAAAGCAGTGGGGTGTATTGAAGAAGGAACTAGGGAGATGAGAGAGCCACATGTTCAATGAGAGATAAAAGGTGGTACTCGGAAATGCTGTGAACTCTGCATATCAGGGGATTTCCAGGATAAGTTCACCGGTAATGCAAAATTTGTTGGAAATTGGAATTCAATCCATGAATGTGAGCTGATGCACTTGGCGGGACACAAAACACAAGGGGTATATTATGAATATAGAAACCTGGGAAACACTGAATCAGGGGGATCTTGGTGCACATGAAGATCTTAAGGTAGTAGGACAGGTCGATGAAATGGTTGAGAAGGTATCGGGATTTTTTGGCTTTTAAATGCGAGACATAGAGTTTAGGAGCAGGGACAATATGTTGGCACTGTATAAAATATTGGCCAGGTTACAGCTAGAATGTTGGAGTACTTTGATTGTCTGAAAGAAGGTGGAGAGTTTCCAGGAAGACTCCAAGGTAGTAAAGTTTTGGGTATGAAGGGAGATTGGATGGACTGGGATTGTTTTCCTTGGAGCAGGGGGGATTGATAGGGGGAATCATTTAAAAGTATATTGTTATAAGGGGCATAGACAGCACAGAAGGAAATATGTTTTCCCCTTTGTGGTCTGGTTTGAGGTTTCCACCGGAAGTGTTGTGACAATGTGGAACTTACTTCCTGTCAGGGTAGTAGAAGCAGATCCCCGATAGCATAGAACTCTTTAAATGTCAGGGTTATGGACCTAATGCTGGAAAACTGGATGAGAATTCGGAGGCAATTGTTTCATGGATCCTATCGGGCAAAGTGCATTTTTATTTTCTGTGCATTAAGTCTCTATGTCTCCAAACCTTCTCCAACTCCCAGCTGGACCATTGTCTTTTCAACCAATACTTCCCCCAGAGCCATTGACTCCAACAATGACCCTGACTGCCATTGTCCCAAATTCTGTGACTGTTCGGGGTATCTTTCATTGTTGCTGCATCTCTGTCATTTCAGCAACTTTCCCGGTGATGCAGCATCCCATGTCAGTCCCTTTGAAATTGTAGCAACCGCCCCCCCCCCCCCCTCCAACATTGAGCAAGCCATCCTCAGGCATTTCACACTGTTCAGCTATAGACACCATGCAATGTGTCTTGCCTCACAAGGTATTCCACAGGCTCTGCTGATAGACAGGGCTACTCTTCCATCATCTCTGCCATTTACCATTTTTTCTCAACCCTAATTTGATTTGATATAATTTATTATTATATTGTCACGTTTACCTCTGTATTGAGGGAAAGAAACTTGTTCTGTTTGCCGTGCAGCGAATCTTCAGTGCAAAGACACAAAGGCCACCAGGTGATTGAACAGAGTGAGGGATACAGAGGTATAGCTACAAGGAAGGTGCACAAGAAGCAAGATCAACATTAGGTTTACAATTTGAGAGGTCCATTCAGAATTCAAATATCTATGGGAACGAAGCTAGTCTTGAACATAGTGCTCTGTGTGTTTATGGTTTTTTATCTCCCGACTGACGGAAGAGGTTGAAGGAGAGTTTAACCGGGGTGGGAGGCTCTTTAATGGTGTTGGCTGGCTTTCTGCGGCAACAAGAAATGTACAGTTTATTTTACTAAAGGTGCCCTGTGGAATCCGCCCGAGCTTCTGAACAACACCCAGTTTAACTCGACATTTTGCCTTTGTAAACTTCCAGTACATTTTGAACTGAATGATGAACAGCATGTTATTAATTTTCGAAAGCTTGCAGGAATCCACATTGAAAGTAAAGAATCCAGTGTCAATTTACTACAGTTATCTTCTTGGATGCGATGTGGTGATAACTGAGGAGAATTAGTGCAGCTTTGCTGGGGCTGGCAATGGATCTTGTTACTGTTACCTCTATCTCCATGCACCCACAATGTTGGTTCAACCAACAGGATCAGCCTGTCATTCCCCATCATATTTACAGATGGTTGGGGTTTGCACTTGACCAGATTTACCACAATCCCAACTCCCTCATCTTTCATTGTGCCTGAACATGAAGCATTTACCTCCACCTGGAAATCACATTTTAACAGCATGGATTATCACTGCCTCGGATCATCATCCATTTGTTGTTGAACCGCATCTACCCTCAAACCGATCATAAAAAAACTTTTCCCCCCTTCCCCAATACACCTTTTCACTTTCATCACAATTGATTTAAATCTGCCCTGTTTTGATATTTCAGCACTCTGGTGATTTGTTTTCCTCCCCGTAAATTAATGCAAGGACTCACTGAAGAGTGTTACTTAGTGTTTCAGAAGGGAGGGCATGGAGTACAGGTCACTCCACCGAAAAGTAAATGAATCTGAATTGTCCCTTGGCACTTCGCAATGGGTAATAGATGCTGACTTCACCAGCAATGCCCACATCCATGAATGAATAGAAACGAGTGTTCCGAATTTTAGTACATCCCTATCATGTGGAGTCACCCAATTTTACAATATATGTTAATGATATAGAAGATGGTATCAGCAATAACATTAGCAAATTTGCTGATGATACAAAGCTTGGTGGCAGGGTGAAATGTGATGAGGATGTTAGGAGATTACAGGGTGACATGGACAAGTTAGGTGAGTGGTCAGATGCATGACAAATGCAGTTTAATGTGGATAAATGTATGGTTATCCACTTTGGTGGCAAGAACAGGAAGGCAGATTACTACCTCAATGGAATCAATTTAGGTAAAGGGGCAGTACAGAGAGATCTGGGTGTTCTTGTACACCAGTCAATGAAGGTAAGCATGCAGGTACAGCAGGTAGTGAAGAAAGCTAATAGCATGCTGGCCTTCATAACAAGAGGAATTGAGTATAGAAGCAAAGAGGTTCTTCTGCAGCTGTACAGGGCCCTGGTGAGACCACACCTGGAGTACTG
This sequence comes from Chiloscyllium plagiosum, assembly GCF_037043375.1. NCBI lineage: Eukaryota > Metazoa > Chordata > Chondrichthyes > Orectolobiformes > Hemiscylliidae > Chiloscyllium > Chiloscyllium plagiosum. Next base: position 36,013,232 of record NW_028270181.1, on the reverse strand, counting down.
TGTGCAGTTCTGGTCTCCAAATTTGAGGAAAGACATTCTGGCTATTGAGGGAGTGCAGCGTAGGTTCATGACGTCAATTCCTGGAAAGGCGGGATTACCTTACACTGAAAGACTGGAGCGACTGGGCTTGTATAGAAGACTGAGAGGGGATCTGATTGAGACATATAAGATTATGAAAGGATTGGACACTCTGGCAGCAAGAAACATGTTTCCGCTGATGGGTGAGAGCCGAACCAGAGGACACAGCTTAAAATTACGGGGTAGACCATTTAGGACAGAGATGAGGAGAAACTTCTTCACCCAGAGAGTGGTGGCTGTGTGGAATGCTCTGCCCCAGAGGGCAATGGAGGCCCAGTCTCTGGATTCATTTAAGAAAGAGTTGGATAGAGCTCTCAAAGATAGTGGAATCAAGGGTTATGGAGATAAGGCAGGAAGAGGATACTGGTTAGGAATTATCAGCCATGATCATATTGAATGGCGGTGCAGGCTCGAAGGGCAGAATGGCCTACTCCTGCACCTATTGTCTATTGTCTATTAATTCATATTATCCCACTGTGTGGACTGTTCTTCAGGGAATCATGGCTGCATGCGGTGTAAATTCACCCTTCTAAATGTTACATGTTTTGGTGGAAACTTTCATGACTGGTATCCTAGATTCCGTCTGCTGTGCACCATTTGACTGTTTCTATTTAAGCTAGAAACTGGCAAGTTACAGTTTTACAATTTACATCACAATATTTTGTGACGACTGGGTTGATCTTTATTGCTGTTGTAGCAACAATGCAGATTGCTTGTAAACTTATACAGAAAAGAGTGCTCATTAATATTAAGTCATTTTTCCTTTATCCTTCAGACAGTGAATTTCGTGGCTATCATGATCCTATCCCAGGGAAAGTGTGGCCTTGCTACCTGCACAACACGCTATCTGGTGGCAATGGCAGCAGCAGATCTACTGGTCATTATCAGTGAGGTCATACTGAGGGAAATAAATTTTTATTATTTCCCAGTATGTTTCCTGGACATCACTCCTGTGTTCAGTGTTATCCATGTCCTGACCTGTGCGTCCATAGACTGTTCTGTCTGGTTCACCGTTGCATTCACCTTCGATCGGTTTGTCAGCTTTTGTTGCCACAAACTGAAAACTAAATATTGCACTGGGAAAAACGCATCTGCAATTCTCTCAATAACCGGGATTCTGCTTTGTTTAAAAAATGTCCCTTGGTATTTTAGATTTGAGCCCACAAAGATAATCAGGAACATACCATTTTACTGCAGGAATAAGCGAAGCTACTTCACTGACTCTCGCTGGATTGGATTCCGCTCATTTGCTGTGGCTCTAACCCCATTGGGGCCATTCTTTTTCATTGTGCTCCTCAATGTTCTGACAATCGCACGCATTTTATTTAAGTCAAGTCAAGTCCGTAAGGGACCGAGGGGTCAGAGTAAGGAAGGGAAGCAGGTTGACCCCGAAATGAAGAGTAGAGTTAAGGCAGTGATTTTACTCTTCACCATATCTGGAAACTTCATCTTTCTCTGGCTGCTATATGCTTTATATATTCTCGATGTCCCAGATCATTTAAATGATTATGACTATGAAATCTTTGAACAAGTTGGATACATGCTGCGCAATGTAAGCTGCTGCACAAACACCCTTATTTATATGGCAGCTCTGCCCAAGTTCAGAGCTCAGTTCAATAGAGCGGTGAAATATCCAGTTTCCAGAGTTATTGAACTAATCACTGCATAAAGCTGATAAACGCTCAAAGTCCCGTGGGTGATGGGCAAGAAATGACCATGGAGGACCAAAGGGAACCCTTCTACAGATGCAAATCCGTCAGAGAGATCAGAGAAGATAGAATATTTAGCAGACGTCAAGAGAACCGAAAGAAGATGAAGACAAGGACACAGGTTTCCCATTCAGGGAGCAGAGGTAATATTTCGGTCCTGAAAGGTCACTGGACCCGAAACATTCACTCTGATTTCTCTCCCACAGATACTGCCAAACCTGCAGAGTCTTTGCAACAATTCCTGTTTTGTTTTATTTAACATTTTGGGGACCAGTGTGAATGAGCTGGAGACACTGCACAGGCCAAAGGTCAGTGGAGCAAGGGGAAAAAACCATGATTTGTCCAAGATAACCAGGTGGGAAGTAGCAGGAGCAGGGTCTCTGCTTCCTCCTGTATCAGAGGAAGTGATCCAGGATGTCGACTCCAACTCTGCTGCTTCGGTTTTCAGCTCTTTCCATCCGAGAAAACAAACAACATTTCTGTTTTCAAAATGAACATCCATGTCGATGCTGGACTGTTTCTTATGCTTCAATAAACCGTCCCAATTATTCATGTCATTCTGATTCTCCCACCAGTAGCTGGTCCTGGGGGATATTCTGTTCTCCAGCTGCCTGGTGAGAGTGCTCGGGTGATTGGGAGGTGGGGGTGATGGGGGGTGGAGTGGGGATAATCTGGACAGATCATACCCATAAACATGATGATTGCAAACATTAAGTATCTCAGCCCAAGGAGCCTGTCTCAAGGATTGGGAGAAAAGCTGGAGACAGTTCCAGGAACTGAGTCTATATTCAGCACAGGGGTCAATATCATCACTTGACAGCAGATCACATATTCCACACCTTCCCGGGAATTGTCTCAGACAGTTCCCAATCTCAGTTTTAAATCCGAGCTTTTGGATAACTTCGAACCAGGTCTCAGCATCAAGTGTGTTTGTTTGTGTTTTCTTTCTGCATCAATCCACATGCTGTTTAAATCTTCCTATACCCTGTTCTTACACAATTACTGGAAATTTCAGACTCAGACTTGACATGTTAACCATGGTTTTATTGTCAGTCGGGCTTCATGTCGCTGAAGTGTCTGCCATCCATTAGGTAACTCCATGTGGTTTCCATCTGAACTGCGCTGTCTCCAGCAACATCTGCGTTTCATATTGGTCTTGCCTTCAAATCTGTATTTTAATGTTATCTTGCTATCAGATATGTCAATTGTTTCACCCAGCCTGAAGCATCCATGAGTGTGCACGGCCTCTATCTCTGTAAGTACCTCCAACCCGGAAACGTTCCCTGTTTTAGGAATCCATCCCAATAAGCAGCATTGGTCTGTACAGCCACCGAGTGACTCACTCAGAGTGGAAGAGAGTCATCCTCAATGTGAGAGAGCCCAGTGATGCTGTGTGTAGAATGTGTTACAGAGCGATTGTGTGACAGAGGATCCAAGGGGATATTAATATCTTCAATGAAATGGAAAACCTGGCTGAGAGAGTTTCACAGCAGACTACCTCCTGTCCTTATCTGGTCTGCTGGAAATAACTGACAATGTAGCATTTGTCCTCCTCCTCATTGACTCCACTATCAGTTATATTTCTGATACCATAAATCCTTCTGGATAATGATATTAAATAACTTCTCACTATTTTCAACCAAGTCATTCTGTTTTTTATTTCTGTTCCTCCTACAAATGTGAACCACATGCCATTGTACCATCCTCCACCACTTCCTCTGACAGCTCATTAGCTTCACTCAGCAGGTCTCGGGGATGACAGGGCTGTCCTATGAGAGGTTGGTTTATCTGGGCATGTATTCAGGACAATGAGAGGTGGATCTGATGGATATGCATCCAATTCTAACGGTTGGACAGACTAGATACAGGGGGTGGGCTGTATCCCCTGGGCAGGTGTTCTCAGAACAAGCATCACAGTCTCAGGACATGGGCTCACCCATTTCTAATAGAGAGGAAGAGAATTACCTTCACACAGAGTGATCAACCTGAGGAATTCTCTCCTACAGAAGGCTGTGGAGCACAGGTTACTGAGCATATTCAGGAAAGACATTGATAATGTTTTTTACTGGTTAATGACATCACGGGGTTTGGAGCGAAATTGGGAATATAGCGGTGAGATAGAGAGTCAGACATGACCACCCTGAATGGGAGAGCAGGCTGGAAGGGCTGAATGGCCTCTTCCTGCTCCTGGCTTCTGTGCTTCTGTCAGTTTAATATGTCCTCCTGAAAATCTCGCCCTGAAAAGTATCAGTGATTACATTGGGGAAGCACATCAGTAGCTGTTTTCGTTCACATTCCTGCATCTTGAAAATGTGGTTTTATTTGCAGAGACGATGAACAGTCAGTGTGAGGATCAAAGTGGGCCACAGGATTCCTGATGCTGTCTCAGTGAAACAGTCACAGGAAGGCTTCCTTACTGCCAATGGCCAATCGCCTGCAATAAAGACCGACACTTCATGGACCTTCCGGATTGTTCACGGTCCCTGGGTGTTAATGTTCTGTGCGATTTACGGACAATATAAATGTGGCAGAAATACACTGAATATCCTCATTTAAACGGAGGGAATGGGCAGTTATAAAGCACTTTCTGTTTTATATCTTAAGGGTATCCCAAAATGTTTTACAGGTAATCGAACTGTTTTGGAATTTATCTGGAATTGTAGGGAATGGAGGGAATTTTAAAAACAGAGAGAGTTACAGACACTGATACAGAGCCAGAGCCACAGGTACAGGATGAGATTGTCCTGGAGATGTTTCAGAGCTGAAACTGTGACCCACACAAGACCGGGACACCAGTGGATGGAAGACAATCAGTTTTTGGTCATATGGAGAAAGTGTTTTATTGTCTCTGTGATTGTTATCGATCTAGACTTCCAAAAGGCCTTTGATAAGGTGTCTCATGGGAGGCTGCTGAGTAAGGGGAAGGCCCATAGTGTTCAAGGTGAGCTACTGACATGGATTCAGGTTTGGCTGACTGACTGAAGGCAGAGAGGTGGGATAAAAGGTTCTTCTTCAGAATGGCAGTTAGTGACAAGTGGTGTCCCACAGGGTTCAGTGTTGGGACTGCAGCTGTTCACTTTATATATTAATGATCTGGATGGAGGGACTGGGGGCATTCTGGCGAAGTTTGCCGATAAGACGAAGTTAGGTGGACAGACAGGTAGTACTGAGGAGGTGGGGAGGCTGCAGAAAGATTAAGACAGTTTAGGAAAGTAGTCCAGGAAATGGCTAATGAAATTCAATGTGAAAAAATGTGAGGTCTTGCACTTTGGAAAACAGAATACAGACATGGGCTATTTTTTAAACGGTGAGAAAAGTCCTAAAGCCAAACTACAAAGGGATCTGGGAGTGCTAGTCCAGGATTCTCTAAAGGTTGACTTGTAGGTTGAATCTGTGGTTAAGAAAGCAAATGTAATGTTGTCATTTATCTCAAGAGGGTTGGAATGTAAAAGCAGCGATGTGCTACTGAGACTTTATAAAGCTCTGGTTAGGCCCCATTTAGAATACTGTGTCCAGTTTTGGGCCCTACACCTCAGGAAGGACATACTGGCACTGGAGCATGTCCAGCAGAAATTCCCACGGATGATCCCTGGAATGGTAGGCCTAACATACGATTGGCTGAGGATCCTGGGATTGTATTCATTAGAATTTAGAAGGTTGAGGAGAGAGCGAATAGAAACTTACAAGATAATGCATGGCTTAGAAAGGATGGATGCTGGGAAGTTGTTTCTGTTTGGCGGGGAGTTTAGGATCCGTGGGCACAGCTTTAAAATTAGAGAGGGTCAATTCAGAATGGAAATGAGAAGACATGGAACTGATCTCGCAGGGAATTAAGGGGTACAGGGAGAGTGTGGGTAAGTGTAATTGAAACGCCCATCAGCCATGATTAAATGGTGGAATGGACTCAATGGGCTGAATGGCCTTGCTTCCACTCCGACGTCTTATTATCTTATGGTCTTATGGTCCCTATCCTGGGAGGGTTTCATGGGGGCAATGTAAAGGGAGTTTTGCTCCTCATCTAACTCCATACTGTACCTGTCCTGGGATTGGTTGATGGGGACAGTGTAGAGAAAGCTTTACTCTGTACCTAACCCATGTGGACCCTTTTTCTGTGAGAGTTTAATGGGGACAGTATTGGGTGATTTAAACAAACCTAACCTCACGCTGAACACGGTCTGAGTTTCCAAAGGGTTCCAGTCTATTGTTAGGTTACTAGACAATGAGCCTCCAGAAGCAAATAAAATATTTTCTCCCTATCTAACCCAACAGTTCCTGTCATAAATCTCAAACTTTTATCATTTCAGATCTTTCTAAATCCCAGTGACACCATCCTGGGCTTGTGTCATTTCCCTGGCCATTGAACCCGTGCTGTCCAGCTATAGTTCTGTGAATCTACGCTGCATTCACTTGCACATGGACTCCCAAGTCCCCACTCAGTCTTGCCTTTCCCTGTTTATAAAGTCACTGTCAGTGCTGTGCCAACATGAAATGGCTGCTTTGAACAAACCTAAAATGGCTAACTGACTGACACTTCTGAAAACATTTGTCCTGCTTTGCAGATTAAAACATACCTTACACTTTGTACATTATCATCTCTCGGCCTCCTGCAGATGAAATAAAGCGGGTTGTGAACCGATGTATTTTGGATGTTAGAGGAGGGACAAATCTAAACTAAATGGTATAATGTTAATCTGGGTGCAGGAACAGGGAAGGCTTCAGTTTGAGTCTGGAATTCAGTCAGCACAGGAGAGGGGCCAATGAATGAAAAGCATTTTCCATTCATGTATTCCTGCATTGAGGAAATGTTAATTTACAAATTAAACTGCAAAAGCAGGATATGGAGAGCTATGTTACAATGTTGCAATTGATTAACATGTGGATTCAAGAATCTGTTTAAAGTCAGTGCCCTGAGATAATTAAAAATGTCAGCAGTCTGTCTGACTTTCCAAACTTCAACCAATAAAAACGATAGGAATACACAAAAGATAACCTGACAGGTCTGATACTGAATTGTAGGTGTGTGGCCTTATTCGGAGTCTGTCAGAGTTTTGGCGTGGAATCAGGTGCATTTTATCCAGAAAACAGGCATTTACCAAGTGTCACACTGACGCACTTTGTGTATTTGAATCTTCATTGACTGCCAGGGCCATTCGGTAACATGTCTCCCTCTGTGCTGTAAGGAACAAACAAACACAAGGAAAAGGAGCAGGAGTCAGGATTTCGGCCCCTCGAGCCTGCTCCGATATTTAATACACTCCATGGTTGGACTCATCTATGAAGTGCTTTGAGACGTTAGGGATGGCACACATTAACTCCAGCCTCCCAGAATGCCTTAGTCCACTATAATTCACCTCCCATCAAAATAGATCCATGCAGACACCATCTTCCTCCCCTTCACTCATCCCAGGAACGTCTGGACAACAAGGACACCTCCGTCAGACTCCGAGATATTGACTTTAGCTCTGCCTTGATCACCATAATGCCAACAAGACTCATCGACACAGTCTGAGCCCTGGGACTCTTTCCTCACCTCTACAACTGGATCCTCACCTTTCTGACCTGCAGATCAGAATCAATAAGGATGGTTGAGAACACCTCCTCTATGATAATTCGCAATACTGGTACCCTACAAGGCTGTGTACTCAGCCCCCTTCTATATTTCTTACCCTCTCATGACTGTATGGCCAAATTCAGCTCCAACTCCATTTACAGATTAGCTAATGACACCACCATAGTGGGTAGGATCTCAAACAACGGTGAGACAGAGTACAGGAAAGAGAGCTTAGTGGCATGGTGTAAAGACAACAATCTCTCCCTCAATGTCAGCAAGACAAAGGAACTGGTCATTGACTTCAGGAAGTGGACTGAAGGACAGACCGTGGTCTCTCTCATTGGTGCTGAGGTGGAGGTGATTGAGAGCTTCAAATTCTGAGTAATTAATATTACCAGCAATCAGTCCATCCAGGTCAGCTCTACTGCCAAGAAAGCTCATCAATGCCTCTACTTCCTCAGAAGGTGAAGGAAATTTAGCATTTCGGCAATGACTCTGACCAATTTTTATATTGCACTGTAGAAAGCATCCTATTCAGATGCATCACACCTTGGTATGGTACCTGCTCTGTCCGTACTGCAAGAAATTACAGAGAGGCATGAACCCAACCCAGTCCATCACCCAAATCACATTTCCTTCCATCTGACTCGGTCTCGACTTCCCACTGCTTCAGGAAAGCAGCCATCATAATCAAAGGCCCCTTCCACCCCTGCAATACTCTCTTCCACCTTCTTCCATTGGACAGAAGATGCATAAGTTTGTAAACATGTACCAATAGGTTCAGGAACAGTTTCTTCCCTGCTGTTATCAGACGTATGACTGGGCCTGTCATATATTAGAGTTCATCCTTCTCTGCACCTGTTCTATGGCCACAACACTATATTAACCCGATGTCCATATATAAGGCATGATTTGTACTGGATATCACGCAGAACAATATTTTTCACTGTGTCTTGGTATATGTCACAATCATAATTATCAAATAAAATCAAAGCTCCTCACCAATAGGTTTGGGTCTGGTCTGGTCTATAATACCTTAAACCTATGTATCCTGTAGCCTGTGTAAAAGACTTCGGCTATCCATTGCATCCATACCTGTCATAATTTGGTAAGGATCTATTAGATCACCCTCAGTCTTGACATTGAAGTGAAAGCAATGGTTTATTACATTGTCCCCCATCATTCACGATGGGAGGTGGCAGGACTGCAGAGCTTATGTCTGATCCATGGGTGCAAGAGTCACTTAGCCTTGTCTATCTGTTGCTGCTCATGGTTTCTGGCATGCAAGTATTTCTGTGTTGTCCCTTCGCCAGGTTGACACCTTACTTTCAGATATACCCAATCCTGCACTCTTCATTTAACCAGGTTTGATAACTGGCTCCATGTCATAACCTTCCATTCATCTGTTTCCCCAGCCCCTCCATTTCTTAGTTGTCATGTCTTTGGAATGTACTTCCTTTAGAGCCTTGGTAAATTTGTGCATTGCATCTTGCAGGCTCTGATTGATTTACAAGAGGTAGAAGGACTGGTTAATACTTATAGACAGTCTGTATCACATTCATTAAAAAGGCAGAGCTCATAGGAACAGCTGAAACAAAGAGAAACCAGGTTTCTTCAGGATTAAACTGCCTTTTACTGCAGAGAACAGAGAGAGCTCCTGAGCAGCTGAAGACTTCTCTGTATCTTGTTCAGGGTCCCAAGCTGTTTAGCTGCCTGAGAACCAATCACATCACTGTTGGCAGGCAGACAGCCTTTGTCATTGGTGAACTAGTGGCCAATTATCAATCAGCTCCTTGATTCAAACCGAAGTTCCATCTGTGAATAACTCCGTTCATCTCCAACCAGACTTCAATCATTGGCTCACTCTCAGGTGAATTGCTGTCAAACTGTGCAGCAATCTTCCACTAATCGGCTGTTTGTAAGGTCGCTCTTTTCACATTTTAGTCCACAATTAAACTCAAGATTTAAAAAATAATGGTTTGATTTGCAGTCGCCCTGAGAAAACTAAAATGCCATTTCAAAAACGCATTTACTGGCAAAATACAAGATGCACAAAATTTACAAAAAAAATGCAATCTATTTATTCTTTCTCCCTTCTTACAATGTTATGCAATCATAGCATTCCTTAAATCTTTTACATATTCCAGCATCTGACTCTCGGGACAATCCATCTGAATTCACATGAAGTTACCCAGTAATGTGTATGACGTTTACATAAAATGGTGACAACAAAAGATTTGATCGGAACGGTCTTGCATTGTTTATTTGAACCTTTGTAAAGAAGGCCAGTGGATTACAATCTGTGTCATTTAGTATGTCATTGTTCTTTGTTGGATAGACTTCAAAGTGCTGAAGAGCCAACAGTCATCCCAAAGCCCCCTTTCCTGTGGGAGAGGATTTTTCCCAATGACTGGTATTGTTTCTAATAGCATCCTCCAGGTTTCACAATTCCTAACTCATCATCCTGGAACAAGACAGCACTTCGCCCCAATTCACCAGCATCAGCGGCCATTGTGATAAGACTGGAAAACTCAGGGATGGCCAAAAGTGGTTCGTTGATTCAAACTGCTTTCACCTTTCAAAGGTAACCTCGCACTCTGGTAACTAAGCCACTTTTGCTTATTTCCATCACAACTTTGTTAAAGGCACAGCCATCCAGCCAGAATCATGGACAACTTTCGAGTAAAGGCAAATATTCCTTAAAAATCTATTAATTTCTCATTTAGTTTTAGGAACAAGGAATTCTGTTAGTGTCTTCACTTTTGCTGACTCCATCAATATCTGTCTGTGTATGCCTGTGTGATTGTATTTGTCTTTCTATGTGCTGCTGTATATTTCTCTGCACATCTCTGTGTATGTGTCTCTGAGTATCTGTATGTATTGACATGTCACACACACACACACACACAGACAGACACGAAACATACACACATACACTCACACAAACACGCATCAACATGACCAAAAGCATTGTGTCACTTTAAACATAAGAGAAATAGACAGAGATACAGATAGAGGCGAGTTTAAGCCTCATTCACAACATACAGTTCCCAAAACAACAGGGAGCCCGCTGCACAGAGATAGAGACACAGAGATACATAAAAATGGCGACACTCACTAATACACACAATGAGACACAGACATACTCACACAGACACTGATAGTTAGAGATAAATGGGTAGACACAGACGGAAATACAGAGACAGAAGCACACGCGATAATGCGCACACATGTTCAGAGAGACACGTGCAAAATGACAGACAGAATCGGTGTGCAGTGAGTGAGAGTGCCCTGAGTGTAACCATCTGGAACACAGTCTGTGTCCCATCAGCTCAGTCCCAGCTTTTACACATGGAATGGCCAGGAGACAGTGCAACAGTCGCGGGATGGCCCCCAGACCATTGTCAGGGAACAGGGCAATCTGGTTACAACCTCATGGTCATTGGGACAATTAACAGATCCGTGTAATCACTGGGTGTCCGTCTGGGAAATGGATTGATGATGATGGAGAGGAGTTGTGTTCTCCATAATTAGGTGGAATAAACTTGCAGTGCAGCTTGCTCAGCACCACAGCCACAAACAGCCCCTGTCTCCACCACCGACACTCAGTAGCAGCAGTGTGTACCATAGACAAGATGTACTGGAGACATTCCCCAAGGTTCCTTCCAGAGCAGCTTCCAGACCCACGGCACTATCATGTGGAATGCTGAGCACAGCAGATACACGGGAACACAACCAGTTGGCAATTCCACATCAAGCCACTCCCCACCCTGGTTTGGAAAAACATCTCAGTCCCACAAGTGCCATTGGTTGGGAATCCTGGAACTCCCTCCCTTACATCATTGTGGGTTTATCTGCACAAAATAAATGGCAGCAGTTCAAGGCAATAACTCACCGTCACCTTCACCAGAGCAATTATATCTGAGCAACCCGTGGTGACCCAGCGGCAATGACCCAAACACATTAATGAATCACAAAATAAAGCTCAGTATTTGGGACCCGTGTGCTCCAGTGCTGAGCTTCTGAATAAATTGGGTTTATATTCTTGTAAATAGAAAGACGATTTCATTGGAGTGTATCTCATTCTGAAGATGCTTGAGAGGATAGATGCTGAGAAATTAATCCTGTGGGTCTGGGAATCTGAAACACAAGAACACAGTCTCAGGAGTTGCTGGAAAAGCTCAGCAGGTCAGGCAGCATCTGTGCAGAGAAATCAGCTCATGCAAGTGATCTGTTTTGGGAACATTGCTGTTTGTCATTTTTATAAATGACCTGGAGGAGGGGCTAGAAGGTTGGGTGAGCAAGTTTGCGGATGATACGAAAGTCGGTGGAGTTGTTGACAGTGAGGAAGGATGTGTCAGGTTACAGCGGGATATAGACAAGTTGCAGAGCTGGGCAGAAAGGTTGCAAATGGAGTTCAATGTAGGTAAGTGTGAGGTGATTCACTTTGGTAAGAGTAACAAAAAGATGGGGTACTGGGCTAATGGTCGGATACTTGGTAGTGTGGATGAGCAGAGGGATCTTGGTGTCCATGTTCACAGATCTCTGAAAGTTGCCACCCAGGTAAATAGTGCGGTAATGAAGGCATATGGCGTACTGGCTTTTATTGGTAGAGGAATTGAGTTCTGGAGCCCTGAGGTCATGTTGCAGTTGTATAAGACTCTGGTGCGGCCGCATCTGGAGTATTGTGTGCAGTTTTGGTCACCATACTATAGGAAGGATGTGGAGGCACTGGAACGGGTGCAGAGGAGGTTTACCAGGATGTTGCCTGGTATGGTAGGAAGATCGTATGAGGAAAGGCTGAGGCATTTGGGACTGTTTTCATTGGAGAAAAGAAGGTTTAGGGGTGACTTGATAGAGGTGTACAAGATGATTAGGGGTTTAGATAGGGTTGACCATGAGAACCCTTTTCCACGTATGGAGTCAGCTATTACGAGGGGGCATAGCTTTAAATTAAGGGGGGGTAGGTATAGGACAGATGTTAGGGGTAGATTTTTTTCTCAGCGAGTCGTGAGTTCATGGAATGCCCTGCCAGTAGCAATGGTGGACTCTCCCTCTTTATGGGCATTTAAACGGGCATTGGATAGGCATATGGAGGATAGTGGGCTAGTGTAGGTTAGGTGGGCTTGGATCGGTGCAACATCGAGGGCCAAAGGGCCTGTACTGCGCTGTATTTTTCTATGTTCTATGTTCTATAAGGTTACCCCTCAGCCACTGACACTCCAGGGATAATAACCACAAACTATACAGTCTAAAACTCTAGCACAAACCCTCCAACCCTGGCCACATCCTAGTAAATCTTTTCTAAACAGTTTCAAGTTTCCCAAACCCTTCTTATAGGAGGGAGTCCAGAATTGCATATGATATACCAAAAATGGCTGAACATGACCTCCCAACTCCTTTACACAATTAACTGAGCAATAAAGACAAAGGTACCTTCTTCACTATCCTATCTAAATGTTAGTCCACCTTCAACGATCTATAAAGCTGCACTTTAGGTCTACTTGTTCAGCAATATTTCTAATACTTTGCCATTAAGTGTATATGTCCTGCTTTCTTTTGCCTTTCCAAAATGCAGCACCTCACATTTATCTAAATTAATCTCCATCTGCCACTCCTCAGCCCATTGGCCCATCTGATCAAGATCCTGTTGTCCTCTGAGGTAACCATCTTCACTGTCCTCCACACCTCCAATTTTACTGTCATCTCCAAACTTACTAACCATTTGTCCTATGGTCACATCCAAATCATTTATATAAAAGACAAAACAACAGTGGACCCAGCACCGATCCTTGTGGCACACCGCTGGTCACAGGCCTCCAGTCTGAAAAGCAACCCTCCCCCACCACCCTCTGTCTTCTACCTTCGAGCCAGTTCTCTACCCAAAGGGTAATTCTACTGCCCCAACACACAAGTTTGACAATATGACACCAGTCTCAAACGTACAACAAGAATCTATTCCTGATGACAACAGGCGGGTCAGTTTGCCACCGGTGCTGTTTACACTTGGAATATACCTGGAGCAGAGCAACACAAACCCAACTGGAGAGGGTGGCTCTGTATAAGGAGAGTCAGTGTGGAGTTAAAATTCAACATACGTGATGGAATAAAATCAAAGGTTAATGAAGGTAAGGACCTTCAATCTGGTTCACAAATTATTGCATTCGAGGCTGGATAAAAACTGAAGCCATTGTAATAAATGGCTCAAGCTCACCATGGAGAATTAATGTGCTCGGACGGAAAAATGCTAAGTGATCATAAATTACTGCAACTTGCAAACATCAGGATTAAAATCCAACTTGCTTTTTTACTGCAAGGATGAATATTTTTTAACCACCTTGTTTTCTATATACGAATGATACAGACGGTCATTTATTATCGAGAAAGAAAAGACAATCAATATTTAACTTGTATTTGGAGAAGGTACTGTGGATGGTACCGGCCAACAGGATTGTTTGCACAGACAGGCGAATAATAATGTCACCAGGAAATAGCAGAAGGTTGTGGAGGGAAATGGGCTGAAAATGTGTTGCTGGAACAGCGCAGCAGGTCAGGCAGCATCCGGGGAACAGGAGAATCGACGTTTCGGGCATAAGCCCTTCTTCAGGAATGAATGGAGGGAAATGAACAGACTGAAGCCCGCTGTGATGGAGTTTGGCATAAAAGGCTAAAGAGAGACAAACTCGTTTGAAATGTGAACATGGATAGAGTTACCTTGGTGTTCATGTGCACAGGTCTGTTACTGTGACAAGATCTGCTGAAGGGGGAAATAGAAAACATGTGGGATCTTAAGCATCAGAAATGACCCATTAAATAAGGAGAAAGAAAATACATAAAGGGAAAACCCTGCTGTTCCTGGGGATCTGAAATCTAACCTCAGCAGGTCAGGCAGCATCTGGGAGAAGGGAACCAGAACCCATTTCTCCCACAGCAGTCTGCAAGGCACCAAGGGAGCTCCCTGATCTGATTGGCCCTGTGCTAATCAACACTGCACACAGATATTAAACCAGTGGGTCAGCTTCTTAGTTAAACAGCGAGTTCCTGAGAGTGAAGAGGCAGACCCTTGTATGTTGTTCACACCTACATGGTCAGTAACATGGTATCCTGCCCGTCCCATTGCAAACTCAGCTTCAGCTCTGACCATATTTCCTGAAACCCAGCATGGGGAGGAAACACTGCCTCCTGGTCTTAGGTTCTTTGCTGTAGGAAAAGGGACAGTTCCTGTGATCTCCCTCTGACAACTCCATTACTTTTAGTCTCTCTCACTTAATTGGCTTTCTGTTCTTTCTGGCACCCTTAAATGGTAGAATCAGCTTGGGCATCAGTCAATGGAAGAATTAGTACAGGGGTATGAGTAAATGGGAGATCTGGTGGGAATCAACAAATGGGAGATTCGGTGCACAGTGCAATTATATTGGAAAGCTGGTGTGAGTGCCAATATATTAGAAAATTGGAGCACAGCATGTGTAACTTGGGGAATAGGGGCCAGGGAATCAATAAAAAGAAGAAATGTTGCAAGCATCAGTAAATTGGAGATTCAATTCCCTGTATCACTAAATGAAAACAATTCAGCAGGGCATTTGTACATGGAAGATGATTATCAGGGAACAAGTAAATGGAAGGAATTGATGCAGGGCAACAATAATTGGAGAATTCTTGCAGGTGCCATTATTTTCGAAGTGGGTGCAGGATAATACTCAATGGGAGAGTTGGTGCATTGCCCAGATTTGTACAAGATTGGTAAATGGGACAAATGGTACAGAGCAGCTGAGCTATGAATAGAATCATACAGTC
Organism: Chiloscyllium plagiosum; assembly: GCF_037043375.1. Taxonomy (NCBI): domain Eukaryota; kingdom Metazoa; phylum Chordata; class Chondrichthyes; order Orectolobiformes; family Hemiscylliidae; genus Chiloscyllium; species Chiloscyllium plagiosum. Next base: position 35,998,100 of record NW_028270181.1, on the reverse strand, counting down.
ATAGAGATGTACAGCACGGAACAAATCCTTCGTTCCAACTTGTCCATGCGTAAATTTCAGAATTCTGGCAGTGCTCCACTAAATTGGAGAATCATTGCAAGGAACTACTCAATGGTAGAATTGGGAAAGGGCTAACCAAAATGTGAGAATTTGCAATAGAGCTTCAGATAATGGGAGACTTGGTGCAGTTCAGCACTAAATGATGCTGTGCAATACTAAATAGGACAAATTGTGCAATGCAGCACTAAATGGGAGAATTGGGGCAGGATAATCCAATCCTCGGTAGCATAGTGGTTAGTATCCCCGCCTGTCACGCGGGAGACCGGGGTTCAATTTCCCGCCGGGGCGTCTGTGGCATTTTGAGAGGCCAGCTCTATATCTCAACTCCGGAGTGCCGAATTCAAGTCCCGTTTGCTCCAAAGGTGTGCATTCACATGTCCAAGCGGTCTGCTCTTGTAAACAATCTGACCAACAAACAAAACCTATAATAGTCTCAATTCTGCTCTCCCTGGCAAACTTGCACTTTGTGGGTGGCACAGTGGTTAGCACTGCTGCCTCACAGCGCCAGAGACCCGAGTTCAATTCCCACCTCAGGCGACTGACTGTGTGGAGTTTGCACATTCTCCCCGTGTCTGCGTTGGTTTCCTCCGGGTGCGGCGGTTTCCCCCCACAGTCCAAAGATGTGCAGGTAAGGTGAATTGGCCATGCTAAATTGCCCGTAGTGTTAGGTAAGGGGTAAATGTAGGGGTATGGGTGGGTTGCGCTTCGGCGGGTCGGTGTGGACTTGTTGGGCCGAAGGGCCTGTTTCCACACTGTAATGTAATGTAATCTAATCAAACAATACTTGATGGGAGATTTACAGTTGGACACCCCTAAATTGGGCGAGGGCATCAGTCAGTATGAGGATTGGTGTAAGGCAACACTGAATGGAGAACTTGTTCAGGACATCAATAATTGAGGGAAATGGTGCTAAGCAACACTGAATTGGAAAATTGGTGTGGGGCATCTGTAAATGAGAGACCTGGTGCAGGGTGCTGATAACTTCGAGAATTGGAGCAAATGGGAGGACACGGGCAGTGAATCAGTAAATAGGACAAATGTTGCAAAGGATTAGTGGCAGAGATTCAATACAGTGCACCACGAATTGGGGGAGTTGGTGCAGTTTACCACTAAAGGGAGGATATGTGTCGGATCGGTAATTTGGAGATATGATGCAGGAGTCGCAAGATTCGAGCATTCTGGCAGCGAACTACGAAATGGGAGAATTATTGCAGGGAATGGAAGTACTGAATGGCGCACAGTGGAGCTAAATTACAGAATGGGTGCATGGCACCAGGAAATGGGAGGATTAGAGTAGAATTAGTACAGTGGGAAATTTGGTGGGAATCAGTAAATGGGAGATTCAGTGCACAGCGCCATTACATTAGGAAATTGTGGGAGTGCCAATGTATTCGAAAATTACAGCACAGCATGTCTAAATTGGGGAATGGTGCAGGGAATCAACAAAATAAGAAATGTTGCAAGCATCAGTAAATTGAAGATTCAGTTCAGTGCATCACTAAATGAAAAAACAATTCATCAGGGCACCCGTACATGGAAGAAGTGTTTCAGGGAACAATTAAATGGAAGGAATTGATGCAGGACAACAATAATTGGAGAATTCATGCAGGTGCCTTAAATTCTAAGTGGGAGGACTCGGGCAGGATAACCCATTGGGGTGAGTTGGTGAAATTCCCGAATTAGTGCAGGATTGGTAAATGGGAGAATTGGTGCAGGGAAGCGGAGCAGTAAATACAGCCTTAGAGATGAAAATGTGTTGCTGGAAAAGCGCAGCAGGTCAGGCAGCATCCAGGGAACAGGAGGCACGGTGGGCACAGTGTGGGCGGCACGGTGGCACAGTGGTTAGCACTGCTGCCTCACAGCGCCAGAGACCCGAGTTCAATTCCCGCCTCAGGCGACTGACTGTGTGGAGTTTGCACATTCTCCCCGTGTCTGCGTGGGTTTCCTCCGGGTGCTCCGGTTTCCTCCCACAGTCCAAAGATGTGCAGGGTCAGGTGAATTGGCCATGCTAAATTGCCCGTAGTGTTAGGTAAGGGGTAAATGTAGGGGTATGGGTGGGTTTCGCTTCGGCGGGTCGGTGTGGATTTGTTGGGCTGAAGGGCCTGTTTCCACACTGTAATCTAATCTAATCTAATCTAATCTAATCTAAAAAAAAGAATCGACGTTTCGGGCATAAGCCCTTCTTCAGGAAAAAGCCTTAGAGATGTACAGCACGGAAACAGACCCTTCAGTCCAACCTGTGACCCATTGGTCATTTTTCTGGCCTTAATGTGTTCCAATTAACTGGTTCTTTTCCTCAAATTAAGTAAATATTACAAATGTTTTCACATCTTTTCTTGCACTTACGTTCATTGCTGGATTAGTACAAAGCTCACAATAGGTACTCCGATGTAACTCCCACACAAGTGCTGAGTTGCTCTCGGTTGACAAGAATCCTACTTTCCAAACAGAATGGATCTTTTTGACCCAGTTATGGAGGAGCTATTTTCAGCTGCTTCTTTCAGGAAATAAGGCCAAGTGTATTTTTTCCCCAAGCGGAGATCTTACCAAACCCTTCTTGAATGTGAGAATTTCACATCTTTGTCTGGAGATGTCAGTTCAATCAAAACTAATGCAATGTACAAACAAAATTTGATTTGTCTAGAAGTTTAGATTCTCTTGCCCAATCCTTCTTTCTCCCTTTAAACATTTCCCTCGCCTTTCAAACTGCCCCTCCTTGAAGATTGAGGATGGTGGGGAAGCATGGTGTTAATTCCACTGGGATAATAATCCAGGGGGAAAAGATCATACTTCCAGCATGGCAGGTGGTGAAATGGGAAATGGAAAGGATCACAATAAAAAAGCAATTGTAACTTGTCCCAAATACTATCTGGTTCCTGAATATCCTGTAGAGAATGAGAACTCAGTCTTTCATTTGGTCTGGGCTCCATGTGACTACAGATCGACAGCAGTTTGTAGCTGACGTTTCACTCCCCTTTAGGTGATCGGTGGTAAACAATGAAAGCTGGGACGCACCACTCACACCCCATGGACAAATGAAAACGATGGAATATACAGTATTGCCAGATACAATAAGCTGTAATTCGACTGCTGAAAGCACGCTGGCCTGCAACGATTTCCATCATGTACAACACTCCAGATCTTCAGGGGTACTCCAGATCCCTGGAAGAGTTTCACACAGCGAGAGATTGCAGAGATGGAGAGAGGCCGAGAAACCATGGGAAATTCAGACATGCGCCTAGATATCAGAAACACATGTGGAATAGCAGCACGAGCTCAGAAGGCTGAATGGCCTCATCCTTTTGCCTATGCTACACCCCCCCACCCCCATCCATCCCTTCCATACCTCAACAGATGAAAGACTTGGTGCTGGCAATCTGAAGCAGACACAGATGGAGAGATTCAGCAGGCCAGGCAACATGTGTGCAAAGGCAGAAAGAGGAACAGATTTCATGTTCCCAATCCACTCTGACTCTTCAGGGTTTCTTCAAAAATGGAACTCGAGCAGTGAGCAATGTTTCTGTCACATCGTAAACCTTGCCAGAGAGGCTTGGCATTTCTCCAGCATTCTCTGTGCTCACCTTTCTCATTAAAATACATCCTTACCTCTCAGTGATATCCCGGCAGCAGTGATGGGCTCTGCCACCATCAGCGACACATACAGCAAAATCAATGCTTTCTCCATCCTCTGCTGATCATCGTCCAGTCACAATGTGAGGCCCAGGAGCACTGGAGTGTGTGATATGAACAAACAGACAGTTCAGTAGTTAATCATCACACAGCTACAGAGAGCACAGCCTCCACCTTTAACGTGGTAAAGGGCCAGGTCACTGACTGTGCCCAAAGTGAATGGGGGAATGGTACAGGCTTGTTACAATCTCCCATCGAGCTGTTAGTGGGTGTCTCGGCACACGTCAGTGCCTGTTGTTGGCTGAGGTGGAGATGGAATATCTGAATTCTGGCTCTGAATTTCTGTCCTACTGCACTGCAGGATCCCGTGGAACAGCAGCGACTCCCTGAGTGTGCTGCCTGCAGCCTTAGCTGGGCCTGGGAATTCTGTGGATTTGATTCCCGCCTCAGTCTCATCGCTTCAACTCAATCCTGCTATTCTTCCCAAAGTGAATCACCTCATATTTTGAGTGCGAGTAGCAGCGGAGGTTAAACGAACCCGGAAGACTGCAGCTAAGAAGGAGCGGGAGCAGCAGGGGGAAGCGATGACGACCAGAGGGGCAGCCGGGAAGGAAAGCAGTGAGTATATAAATCAGGAAGGTATCAGAAAGCATTTTAACTTAAATTTATACAAAGTAATAAAGTAATTAACTAAGCAGAGATGGCTGGGCAGGTGGTGTGTTGTAGCTGTATGATGTGGGAGCTGGCTGATCCCATTGTGAAGGGCAGTGACCACATCTGCAGCAAGTGTTGGTTGCTGGAAGAACTCCAGCTCAGAATTGATGATCTGGAATCTGAGCTTCAAACACTGCGGCACATCCGGGAGGGGGAGAGTTACCTGGACGCAGTGGTTCAGGAGGCAGTCACACCTGGGAGATTAGGTAATTCACATTCAGTTAGTGATCAGGGACACCAGAGTGTGACTGTTAGTGAGGCAGGTAGGGGGAACCTGAGTTCAGGAGTGCAGGAGCCTCAGCCCTTGACCTTGTCCAACAGATATGAGATTCTTGCTCCCTGTACGGATGAGGAAAAGGGTTCTGGACAGGATGAGCCAACTGACCAAGGCACCATGGTGCAGAAGGCCATTCAAGAGGGGGGGAGCAAAAAGACAAGTAGTTATTATAGGGGATTCTATAATTAGGGGGACAGATAGTATCCTTTGCAAGCTGCATCGGGAGTCTCGCATGGTGTGTTGCCTGCCCGGTGCCAGGGCGCGGGACATCTCCGACCGGCTTGAAAGGATATTGGAGCGGGAGGGGGAGGATCCAGTTATTGTGGTCCACGTTGGGACTAACAACATAGGCAAAGCTAGGGGGTTTGGGGATTATCAAGCACGAGGAAGGAAATTGAAATACAGGTCCTCAAGGATCATAATCTCCGGATTACTGCCCGAGCCACGTGCCAATTGGCATAGGGATAAGAAAATCAGGGAAGTAAGCATGTGGCTAAGGGATTGGTGTGGGAAAGAGGGATTCCACTTCATGGGGCATTGGCATCACCTAGATTGACCCGGCCTACCCCACTCTCTCAGGCACTGTGTTCCAGAACCTAACCCCTGGATTAATCCGGCCTACCCCACTCTCTCAGGCACTGTGTTCCAGAACCTAACCCCTGGATTAATCCGGCCTACCCCACTCTCTCAGACACTCTGTTCCAGAATCTAATCCCTGGATTGACCCGGTTGATCCCACACACTCAGGCACTTTGTTCCAGGCCCTAAACCCTGGATGGACCCGGCCTACCCCACACTCTCAGACACTGTGTTCCAGGACCTAACCACTGGATTATTCCGGCCTATCCCACACTCTCAGGCACTGTGTTCCAGAACCTAGCCCCTGGATTAATCCGTCCTGTCCCACACTCTCAGGCACTGTGTTCCAGAACCTAACCCCTGGATTGACTCGACCAATCCCACACTCTCAGACAGTGTAATCCAGACCCTAACACCTGGATTTACCCAGCCACCCCCACACCCTCAGGCACTGTGTTCCAGACCCTAACCCCTGGATTGACCTGGCCTCCTCCTCACTCTCTGACACGGTCTTCCAGACCGCAACCCCTGCATTAAACCAGCCTCCCCCACACTCTCAGACACGGTGTTCCAGAACCTAACACCTGGATTGATCCGACCTACCCTACACTCTCTGGCATTGTGTTCCAGACAATAACCCCCGGAATAATCCGGCCTATCCCACACTCTCAGGCACTGTGTTCCAGAACCTAACCCCTGGATTGACCCAGCCTCCCCACGCTCTCAGGCACTGTATTCCAGACCCTAACCCATGTATTGACCCGGCCTATCCCACACTCTCAGACTCTGTATTCCAGACCCTAACACCTGGATTAATCCGGCCCACCCCACACTCTTAGGCACTCTGTTCCAGAATCTAATCCTTGGATTGACCCGGCCTCCCCCACACACTCAGGCACTTTGTTCCAGACCCTAACCCCTGGATTGACCCTGCCTCCCCACACACTCTAGCATTGTGTTCCAGACCATAACCCCTGGATTAATCCGGCCTATCCCACTCTCTCAAGCACTGTGTTCCAGATCCTAACCCCTTGATTAATCCAGCCTATCCCACACTCTCAGGCACTGTGTTCCAGACCCTAACCCCAGCATTAAACCAGCCTCCCCCACACTCTCAGACATTGTGTTCCAGACCCTACCCCTTGGTTTAATCCGGCCTACCCCACACTCTCAGCCACTGTGTTCCAGACCCTTACCACTGCATTAAACCACCCACCCCCACACTCTCAGACACTGTGTTCCAGACCCTAACCCCTGGATTCATCCAGCCTATCCCACAATCTAAGGCACTGTGTTACAGAGCTAACCCTGGATTGACCCAGCCTCCCCCACACTCTCAGGCACTGTGTTCCAGACACTAACCCGTGGATTAATCCAGTCTATCCCACACTCTCAGGCACTGTGTTCCAGACCCGAACCCCTGGATTAATCCAGCCTATCCCACACTCTCAGGCACTGTGTTCCAGACCCTAACCCCTGGATTAATCCGGCCTATCCCACAATCTAAGGCACTGTGTTACAGAGCTAACCCTGGATTGACCCAGCCTCCGCCACACTCTCAGGCACTGTGTTCCAGACACTAACCCGTGGATTAATCCAGCCTATCCCACACTCTCAGGCACTGTGTTCCAGACCCGAACCCCTGGATTAATCCAGCCTATCCCACTCTCTCAGGCACTGTGTTCCAGACACTAACCCGTGGATTAATCCGGCCTCCCCCACACTTTCTAGCAGTGTGTTCCAGATGCTAATCCCTGGATTAATCCGGCCTACCCCGCACTCTCATGCACTGTGTTCCAGACTCTAACACCTGGATTAATCCGGCCTATCCCACACTCTCAGGCACTGTGTTCCACACCCAAAGGCCTGGATTAAACCACCTTATCCCACATTCTCAAGCACTGTGTTCCTGACCCTAACTTCTGGTTTGACCCGGCCTATCCCAAACTCTCAGGCTCTGTGTTACAGAGCTAACCCTAGATTGACCCAGCCTAACCCACACTCTCAGGCACTATGTTCCAGACCCTAACCCCCGGATTAATCCCGCCTATCTCATGCTCCCAGGCACTTTGTTCCAGACCCGAACCTCTGGATTAATCCTGCCTAACCCACACTCTTAGACACTGTCTTCCAGACACTAACCCCTGGATTTACCCGGCCTAACCCAACTCTCTTCAAACACTGTGTTCCAGACACTAACCCCGGATTAATCCGGCCTAACCCACACACTCAGGCATTGTATTCCAGACCATAACCCCTGGGTTAATCCGGCCTAAACCCACACTCTCAGGCACTGTGTTCCAGAGCTAACCCTGGATTGACCCGGCCTACCCCACATTCTCAGGAATTCGGTCCAGACCCTAAACCCTGGATTAATCCAGTTTATCCGACATTCTCAGTCACTGTGTTCCAGAACCTAACCCCTGGATTAATCTGACCTCCCCCACACTCTCAGACACTGTGTTCAAGAACCTAACCCCTGGATTGACCCGGCCTACCCTACACTCTCAGGCACTGTGCTCCAGACCCGAACCACTGGATTAATCCAGCCTAGCCACCCTCTCAGACATTGTGTTCCAGACCCTACACCTTGGATTAATCCGGCCTTCCCCACACTCTCAGACACTTTGTTCCAGACCCTAATCCCTGGATTAATCCGGCCTATCCCACACTCAGGCACTGTGTTCCAAACCCTAACCCCTGAATTAATCCGGCCTATCCAACAACTCAGGCACTGGGTTCCAGACTCTAACCCCTGAATTTATCCGGCATATCCCACACTCTCAGGCACTGTGTTCCAGACCCTAACCCATGCATTAAACTGGCCTTCCCCACACTCTCAGACACTGTATTCCAGACCCTAACCCCTGGATTAATCCGGCCTATCCCACACTCTCAGGCACTGTGTTACAGACCCTAACCCCTGGAGTAATCCGGCCTACCCCACAATCTCAGGCACTGTGTTCCAGACCCTAACCCGTGGATTGACCCAGCCTCCCCACACTCTCAGCCACTGTGTTCCAGACCCTAACCCCTGGATTGACCAGCCTTATCCCACACTCTCAGACACTGTGTTCCAGACCCTAACACCTGGATTGACCAGCCTTATCCCACACTCTCAGACACTGTGTTCCAGACCCTAACACCTGGATTGACTCAGCCTCCCCCACAATCTGAGACATTGTGTTCGAAACCCTAACCCCTGGGTTAATCTGGCCTATCCCACTCTCTCAGGCACTGTGTTGCAGACCCTAACCTCTGCATTAAACCGGCCTCCCCACACTCTCAGACACTGTGTTACAGACCCTAACCCCTGGAGTAATCCGGCCTATCCCACACTCTCAGGCACTGTGTTCCAGACCCTAACCCCTGGGTTAATCTGGCCTATCCCACTCCCTCAGACACTGTGTTGCAGACCCTAACCTCTGCATTAAACCGGCCTCCCCACACTCTTAGGCACTGTCTTCCAGACCCTAACCCCTGGAGTAAACCGGACTATCCCACACTCTCAGGCACTGTGTTCCAGACCCTAACCCCTGGATTGACCTGGCCTCCCCCACACTCTCAGGCACTGTATTCCAGACCCTAACCCCTGGATTTACCCGGCCTAACCCACTCTCTCAGAATCTGTGTTCTAGACCATAACCCTTGGAGTAATCCGGCCTATCCCACACTCTCAGACACTGCGTTCCAGACCCTAACCCCTGGATTAATCTGGACTACCCCACTCTCTCGGACACTGTGTTCCAGACCATAACCCCTGGATTAATCCGGGCTATCCCACAATCTCAGGCACTGTGTTCCAGAGATAAGCCTGGATTGACCCAGCCGATCCCACACTCTCAGGCACTGTGTTCCAGACCTTAACTCCTGGATTGACCTGGCCAACCCCACACTCTCAGGCGCTGTGTTCCAGACCCTAACCCCTGGGTTGACTCAGCCTCCCCCACTCTCTCAGACACTGTGTTCCAGACCCTAAACCCTGGATTAATCCGGTTTATCCCACAATCTCAGGTACTGTGTTCCAGACACTAACCAGTGGATTAATCTGGCCTACGCCACACTCTCTAGCAGTGTGTTCCAGACTCTAACCCTTGCATGAATCCGGCCTATCCCACACTCTCGGACACTGTGTTCCAGATCCTAACCCCTGGATTGACCCAGCCTCCCCACACTCTCAGCCACTATGTTCCCGACCCTAATCCCTGGAGTGACCCGGCCGAACCCACAGTCTCAGACACTGTGTTCCAGAACCTAACCCCTGAATTAATACGGCCTCCCCCACACTCTCAGGCACTGTGTTCCAGACCCTGACCCCTGGATTGACTCAGTCTCCCCCACTCTCTCAGACACTGTGTTCCAGACCGTAACCCCTGAATTAATCTGGTTTATCCCACAATCTCAGGCACTGTGTTCCAGAGCTAAGCCTGGATTGACCCGTCCTATCCCACACTCTCAGGTACTGTCTTCCAAACCCTAACCCCTGGAGTAAATCGGACTATCCCACACTCTCAGGCACTGTGTTCCAGTCCCTAACCCCTGGGTTAAAAGCAACGAGGTAAAAACAATGACTGCAGATGCTGGAAACCAGATTCTGGATTAGTGGTGCTGGAAGAGCACAGCAGTTCAGGTAGCATCCTGGGTTGACTCAGCTTCCCCCACACTCTCAGACACTGTATACCAGACGCTAACCCCTGTTAATCTGGCCTATCCCACAATCTCAGCCACTATTCCAGACCCTAACCTCTGGATTAATCCGGTTTATCCCACAATCTCAGCCACTGTGTTCCAGACCCTAACCCCTGGATAAATCTGGCCTATCCCACAATCTCAGGCACTGTGTTCCAGACCCTAACCTCAGCATTAAAACAGCCTCCCCCACACTCTCAAGCACTGTGTTCCAGACTCTAACCCCTGGATTAAGCCGGCCTATCCCACACTCTCAGACACTGTATTCCGGATGCTAACCCCTGGATTTATCCAGCCTAACCCACTCACTCAGACACTGTGTTCCAGACAATAAACCCTGGATTAATCTGGCCTCCCCACACTCTCAGACGCTGTATTCCAGATCCTAACCCCTGGATTGATGCAGCCTCTCCACACTCTCAGCCACTGTGTTCCGGATCCTAACCCCTGAATTAATCCGGCCTCCCCCACACTCTCAGACACTGTGTTCCAGACCCTAACACCTGTATGGACTCAGCCTCCCCCACACTCTGAGACATTGTGTTCGAAACCCTAACCCCTGGATTAATCTGGCCTATCCCATTCTCTCAGACACTGTGTTGCAGACCCTGACCCCTGCATTAAATCGGCCTATCCCACACTCTCAGGCACTGTATTCCAGACCCTAACACCGGGATTTACCTAGCCTAACCCACAATCTCAGACTCTGTGTTCCAGACCATAATACCTCGATTAATCCAGCCTATGCCACCACTCTCAGACTCTGTATACCAGACGCTAACCCCTGCATTAATCCGGCCTATCCCACAATCTCAGACACTGTATTCCAGGCCCAAACCCCTGGATTGACACGGGCTAACGCACATTCTCAGGCACTGTGTTCCAGATCCTAACCCCTGGATTAATCCGATTTACACGACATTTTCAGACACTGTGTTCCAGACTCTAACCCCTGGATTGAGTCGGCCTCCCCCACACTCTCAGACACTGTGTTCCAGACCCGAACCCCTGGATTAATCCGGCCTATCCCACTCTCTCAAGCACTATGTTCCTGACCCTACCTCCTGGATTGACCTGGCCTATCCCACACTCTCAAGCACTTTGTTCCAGACCCTAACCCCTGGATTAATCCAGCCTCCCCACACGCTCAGGCACTGTGATCCACTCCTTAACCCCTGGATTGACCCGGGCCTATCCCACACTCTCAGACACTGTGTTCCAGATCCTAACCTCGGGATTATTCTGGCCTACCCCACACTCTAAGTCACTGTCTTCCAGACCCTAACTCTTGGATTGACCCGGCCTACAGCACACGCTCGGGCACTGTGTTCCAGACTCTAACCCGAGCATTAAACCAGCCTCCCCCACACTCTCAGGCACTATGTTCCAGACCCTAACTCCTGGAATAATCCGGCCTACCCCACACTCTCAGGCTCCCTGTTCCAGAACCTAATCCCTGTATTGACACGGCATATCCCACACTCTTAGGCACTGTGTTCCTGAACCTAATCCCTGGATTGACCCAGGCTCCACACACTCTCAGGCACTGAATTCCAATCCCTAACACCTGGATTAATCCGGCCTATCCCACACGCTCAGGCACTCTGTTCCAGACTCTAACACCTGCATTAAACCGGCCTCCCCACACTCTCAGACACTGTGTTCCAGAATCTAATCCTTGGATTGACCCGGCCTCCCCGACACACTCAGGCAGTTTGTTCCAGACCGTAACCCCTGGATTGACCCAGCCCCCCCACACTCTCGAGCGCTGTGTTCCAGACCATAACCCCTGGATTAATCCGGCCTATCCCACTCTCTCCAACACTGTGTTCCAGTGCTAACCTTGGATTGACTCGACCTAACCCACACTCTCAGGCACTGTCTTCCAGACCCTAAAACCTGGATTAATCCGGCCTATCCCACAATCTAAAGGCACTGTGTTACAGAGCTAACTCTGGATTGACCCGGTCTCCCCAACATTCTCAGGCACTTTGTTCCGGACACTAACTCCTGGATTAACGCGGCCTCTCCCATGCTCTCAGGCACTTTGTTCCAGACCCGAACCCCGGATTAAACCAGCCTATCCCACTCCCTCAAGCACTGTGTTCCTGACCCTAACTCCTGGATTGACCCGGCCTATCGCACACTCTCAGGCACTTTGTTCCACTCCTTAACCCCTGGATTAACCCGGCCTATCCCACACTCTCAGACACTGTATTCCAGATCCTAACCCCTGGATTATTCCGGCCTACCCCACATTCTGAGACACTGTATTCCAGACCCTAACTCTTGGATTAACCCGGCCTACCCCACACTCTCAGGCACTGTGTTCCAGACCCTAATCCCTGTATTGACACGGCATATCCCATGCTCTCAGGCACTGTGTTCCAGAACCTAATCCCTGGATTGACCCAGCCTCCACACACTCTCAGGCACTGAATTCCAGACCCTAAAGCCTGGATTAATCCGGCCTATCCCACACGCTCAGGCACTCTGTTCCAGACTCTAACACCTGCATTAAACCGGACTCCCCACACTCTCAGGTACTGTGTTCCAGACCCTAACACCTGGATTAATCCGGCCTACCCCACACTCTCAGGCACTTTGTTCCAGACCCTAACCCCTGGATTGACCCAGCCTCCCCACACTCTCAAGCACTGTGTTCCTGACCATAACCCTTGGATTATTCCAGCCTATCCCACTCTCTCAAACACTGTGTTCTACTGCTAACCCTGGATTGACTCGGCCTAACCCACACTCACAGGCACTGTGTTCCAGACCATAACCCCTGGATTAATCTGGCCTATCCCAAACTTTCAGACGCTTTGTTCCAGACCCGAACCCCGGATTAAACCAGCCTATCCCACTCCCTCAAGCACTGTGTTCCTGACCCTAACTCCTGGATTGACCCGGCCTATCTCACACTCTCAGACACTGTGTTCCTGAGCCTAACCCCTGGATTATTCCGGCCTACCCCACACTCTGAGACACTGTATTCCAAACCCTAACTCTTGGATTAAACCGGCCTACCCCACACGCTCGGGCACTGTGTTGCAGACCCTAATCCTTGCATTTAACCAGCCTCCCCCACACTCTCAGGCACTGTGTTCCAGACCCTAACCCCTGGATTAATCCGGCCTACCTAACACTCTCAGGTTCCCTGTTCCAGAACCTAATCCCTGTATTGACACGGCATATCCCACACTCTGAGGCACTGTGTTCCAGAACCTAATCCCTGGATTGACCCAGCCTCCACACACTCTCAGGCACTGAATTCCAGACCCTAACACCTGGATTAATCCGGCCTATCCCACACGCTCAGGCACTCTGTTCCAGACCTTAACACATGGATTAATCCGGCCTATCCCACACGCTCAGGCACTCTGTTCCAGACCTTAACACATGGATTAATCCGGCCTCCCAGACACACTCAGGCACTTTGTTCCAGACTCTAACCCCTGGATTGATCCGGCCTTCCCGACACTCTCAAGCACTTTGTTCCAGACCCTAACCCCTGGATTGACCCAGCCTCCACACACTCTCGAGCACTGTGTTCCAGACCATAACCCCTGGATAAATCCGGCCTATCACACTATCTCAACACTGTATTCTAGACCCTAATCCCTGGATTAATCCGGCCTCCCTACACTCTCAGGTACTGTGTTCTACTCATTAACCCCTGGATTGACCCGGCCTGTCCCACACTCTCAGACACTGTGTTCCAGATCCGAACCCCTGGATTATTCCGGCATCCCCCACACTCTGAGACACTGTATTGGATTGACCTGGCCTACCCCACACGCTCGGGCACTGTATTGCAGACCCTAACACTAGCATTGAACCAGGAGAGAAAGTGAGGTCTGCAGATGCTGGAGATCAGAGCTGAAAATGTGTTGCTGGAAAAGCGCAGCAGGTCAGGCAGCATCCAGGGAACAGGAGAATCGACGTTTCGGGCATATGCCCTTCTTCAGGGCTTATGCCCGAATTGAACCAGCCTCCCCCACACTCTCAGGCACTTTGTTCCAGACCCTAACCCTGGGATTGACCCAGCCTACCCACACTCTCAGGCACTCTCTTCCAGACCCTAACCCCTGGAGTAATCCGGCCTATCCCACACTCTCAGGCACTGTGTTCCAGACCCTAACCACTGGATTGACCTGGCCTATGCCATAATCTCAGGCACTGTCTTCCCGACCCTAACCCCTGGAGTAATCCGGCCTATCCCACACTCTCAGGCACTATCTTCCAGACCCTAACCCTTGGATTAATCCGACCTACACGACATTTTCAGACACTGTGTTCCAGACCCTAACCCCTGGATTGAGTCTGCCTCCCCCACACTCTCAGACACTGTGTTCCAGACCCTAACCACTGGATTAATCCGGCCGACCCCACACTTTCAGACACTTTGTTCCAGACCCTAACCCCTGGATTAATCCTGCCTGCCCCACACTTTCAGACACTGTTTTCTGGACCCTAACCCTTGGATTAATCCGGCCTATTCCATACTCTCAGGCACTATGTTCTAGACCCTAACCCCTGGATTGACCCAGCTTCCCCACACTCTCAGGCACTGTGTTCCAGACCCAAACCCCTGGATTGACCCGGGCTAACCCACATTCTCAGGCACTATGTTCCAGATCCTAACCCCTGGATTAATCCGATTTACACGACATTTTCAGACACTGTGTTCCAGACCCTAACCCCTGGATTGAGTCTGCCTCCCCCACACTCTCAGACACTGTATTCCAGACCCGAACCCCTGGATTAATCTGGCCTAGCCCACACTCTCAGGCACTGTGTTCCAGACCCTAGCACCTGGATTGACTCGGCCTATCCCACACTCTCAGTCACTGTGTTCCAGACTCGAACCCCTGTATTGACCCAGCTTCCCCACACTCTCAGGCACTGTGTTCCAGACCCTAACCCTTGGATTGACCCGGGCTATCCCACACTCTCAGGCACTGTGTTCCAGACCCTAATCCCTGAATTAGCCCAGCCTATCACACACTGTCTGGCACTGTGTTCCACACCCTAACCCCTGGATTAATCCAGACTATCCCATAATCTAAGGCACTGTGTTACAGAGCTAACCCTGGATTGACCCGGCCTCCCCGACACTCTCAGGGACTTTGTTCCAGACCCTAACCCCTGGATTAATCCAGCCTATCCCACAATCTAAGGCACTGTGTTACAGAGCTAACCCTGGATTGACCCAGCCTATCCCACGCACTCAGGCACTGTGTTCCAGACGCTAATACCTGGATTAATCCGGCCTCCCCACACTCTCAGGCACTGTGTTCCAGACATAATCCCTGGATGAATCCGGCCTATCCCACATTCTCAGGCACTGTTTTCCAGACACTAACCCCTGGATTAATCCGGCCTATCCCAATCTCTAAGGCACTGTGTTCCAGACTCTAACCCCTGGATCAATCCGGCCTATATCACACTCTCAGACACAGTGTTCCAGAAACGAACCACTGGATTAACCCAGACCCTCAGACACTGTTTCACAGACCGTAAACCCTGGATTAATTCAGCCTATGCCACACTCTCAGACACTGTGTTCCAGACCCTAACGCCTGAATTAATTTGGACTCCCGCACACTCTCAGGCACTGTGTTCCAGACCTTAACCCCTGGATTAATCCAGCCTCCCCCACACTCTCAGGCACTGTGTTCCAGACACTCACCCCTGGATTGACCCGGCCAATTCCACCCTCTCTGACACTGTGTTCCAGACACTAACCCCTGGATTGACCCGGCCAATTCCACCCTCTCTGACACTGTGTTCCAGACACTAACCCCTGGATTGACCGGGCCTACCCCACGCTCTCAGGCACTGTGTTCCAGACTCTAACCCCTGGATTAATCTGGCCTGCCCCTGACTCTCAGGCACTCTCTTTCAGACCCTAAACCCTGCATTAATCTGGCCCATCCCAAACTCTCAGAAACTGTATTCCAGACCAAAACCCCTGGATTAATCCGCCATATCCCGCACTCTCAGGAACTGCGTTCGAGACACTAACCCCTGGATTGACCGGCCTATTCCACACTCTCAGACACTGTGTTCCAGACCCTAACCCCTGGATAATTCACACCTTTTCTCACACTCTCAGGCACTGTGTTCCAGACCCCAAACCCTAGATTAATCGGGCCTCCCCACACTCTCGGGCACTGTGTTCCAGACATAATCCCTGGATTAATCCGGCCTATCCCAATCTCTAAGGCACTGTGTTCCAGATCCTAACACCTGAATTAATTCTGCCGCCAGCACACTCTCAGGCACTGTGTTCCAGACCCTAACCCCTGGATTATTCACTCCTATCCCACACTCTCAGGCACTGTATTCTAGACCCTAACCCCTGGATTAATCTGGCCTATACCACACTCTCAGACACAGTTCCAGAAACGAACAACTGGATTAATACAGCCTATCCCACACTCTCAGACACTGTGTTCCAGACCTTAACACTTGGATTGACCTGGCCTACCTCACACTCTCAGGCACTATGTTCCACACCTTAACCCCTGGATTAATTCAGCATCCCCCACACTCTCAGACACTGTGTTCCAGTCCCTAACACCTTGATTGACCTGGCCTACCCCACACTCTCAGGCACTGTGTCACAGACCCTAAACCCTGGATTAATTCAGCGTACCCCACACTCTGTGACACTGTGTTCCAGACACTAACCCCTGTATTAAACCGACCACCACCATTCTCTCAGACACTGTATTCCCGACAATAAACTCTGGAATTAGCCAGCCTATCGTACACTCACAGACACTGTGTCCCAGGCTATAACCCCTGGATTAATCTGGCCTGTCCCTGACTCTCAGGCACTCTCTTTCAGACCCTAAACCCTGCATTAATCTGGCCCATCCCACACTCTCAGAAACTGTATTCCAGACCAAAACCCCTGGATTAATCCGCCATATCCCGCACTCTCAGGTACTGTGTTCCAGACCCTAACCCCTGGATAATTCACACTTTTTCCCACACTCTCAGGCACTGTGTTCCAGACCCTAAACCCTGGATGAATCCGGCCTCCCCACAGTCTCGGGTACTGTGTTCCAGACATAATCCCTGGATGAATCCGGCCTATCCCATATTCTCAGGCACTGTTTTCCAGACACTAACTCCTGGATTAATCCAGCCTATCACAATCTCTAAGGCACTGTGTTCCAGACCCTAACACCTGAATTAATTCTGCCACCAGCACACTCTCAGGCACTGTGTTCCAGACCCTAACCCCTGGATTAATCCGGCCTATACCACACTCTCAGACACTGTTCCAGAAATGAACCACTGGATTAATCCGGCCTATCACACACTCTCAGAAACTGTGTTCCAGACCTTAACACTTGGATTGACCTGGCCTACCTCACACTCTCAGGCACTGTGTTACAGACCCTAAACCCTGGATTAATTCAGCCTACCCCATACTCTGTGACACTGTGTTCCAGACACTAACCCCTGTATTAAACCGACCACCACCATTCTCACAGACACTGTATTCCTGACAATAAACCCTGGAATTAGCCGGCCTATCGTACACTCTCAGACACTCTGTTCCAGACCCTAACCCCTGGATTATTCCGGCCTATACCACACTATCAGGCACTGTTTTCCAGACACTAACCCCTGGATTAATCCGGCCTATCCCAATCTCTAAAGCACTGTGTTGCAGACCCTAACACCTGAATTAATTCTGCCACCAGCACACTCTCAGGCACTGTGTTCCAGACCCTAACCCCTGGATTATTCACACTTATCCCACACTCTCAGGCACTGTATTCCAGACCCTAACTCCTGGATTAATCCGGCCTAGATCACACTCTCAGACACTGTGTTCCAGACCTTAACACTTGGATTGACCTGGCCTAACCCACACTCTCAGGTACTATGTTCCACACCTTAACCCCTGGATTAATTCAGCATCCCCCACTCTCTCAGACACTGAGTTCCAGACACTAACCCCTGTATTAAACCGGCCACCACCATACTCTCAGACACTGTATTCCTGACAATAAACCCTGGATAATTCCAGCCTATTCCAGTCTCTCTGACACTGTGTTCCAGCCCTAACCCCTGGATTATTCCGGCCTATCCCAGTCTCTCTGCCACTGTGTTCCAGACACTAACCCCTGTATTAAACCGACCACCACCATACTCTCAGACACTGTATTCCTGACAATAAACCCTGGATTGACCTGGCCTATCGTACACTCTCAGACACTGTGTTCCAGAACCGAGCCACTGGATTAATCCGGCCTATCCCATACTCTCAGACACAGTGTTCCAGACCCTAACACCTGGATGAATCCGGCCGAACCCGCATTCTCAGATGCTGTGTTCCAGACCCTAACCCCTGGATAAAACCAGCCTCTCGCACACTCTCAGGCACTGTGTTCCAGAGCCTAACCCCTGGATTGAACCGGCCTATCCCATACTCACAGGCACTGTATTCCAGACACTAACACCAGGATTGACCTGGCCTACCCCACACTCTCAGGCATTCTGTTCCAGACCCTAACCCCTGGATTATTCACACTTCTCCCAGACTCTCACGCAAAGTGTTCCAGACCCTAACCTCTGGATTAATTGGGCCTATTCCACACTCTCAGGCATTGTGTTCCAGACCCTAACCTCTGGATTATTCCGGCTAATCCCACATTCTCAGGAACTGTGTTCCAGACCCTAACCTCTGGATTAATCTGCCGTATCTCAAACTCTCAGGCACTGTGTTCCAGACCCTAACCCCCGGATTAATCCGGCCTATCCCACACTATCAGGCAATGTGTTCCAGACCCTAACCTCTATTAATTGGGCCTATTCCACACTCTCCGGCACTGTGTTCCAGAGCCTAACTCTAGGATTAATCCGGCCTACCCCACACTCTCAGACACTGTGTTCCAGACCCGAACCCCCGGATTAATCTGGCCTATCCCACATTCTCAGGCACTGTGTTCCAGACCCTAACCTCTGGATAATTCCGGCCTATCCCACATTCTCAGGCACTGTGTTCCAGACCCTAACCCCCGGATTAATCTGGCCTATCCCACTCTCTCAGGCACTGTGTTCCAGGCTATAACCCCTGGATTAATCTGGCCTGTCCCTGACTCTCAGGCACTCTCTTTCAGACCCTAAACCCTGCATTAATCTGGCCCATCCCACACTCTCAGAAACGGTATTCCAGACCAAAACCCATGGATTAATCCACCATATCGCACACTCTCAGGCACAGCGTTCCAGACACTAACCCCTGGATTGACCGGCCTATTCCACACTCTCAGATACTGTGTTCCAGACCCTAACCCCTGGATAATTCACACCTATCCCACACTCTCAGGCACTGTGTTCCAGTCCCTATCCCCTGCATTAATCCGGCCTATCCCAAGCACTCAGGCACTGCGTTCAATACCCTAAACCCTGGATGAATCCGGCCTCCTCACACTCTCGGGCACTGTGTTCCAGACATAATCCCTGGATGAATCCGGCCTATCCCATATCCTCAGGCACTGTTTTCAAGACACTAACCCATGGATTAATCCGGCCTATCCCAATCTCTAAGGCACTGTGTTCCAGACCCTAACACCTGAATTAATTCTGCCGCCAGCACGTTCTCAGGCACTGTGTTCCAGACCCTAAACGCTGGATTATTCACACCTATCCCACACTCTCAGGCACTGTATTCCAGACCCTAACCCCTGGATTGACCCGGGCTAACCCACATTCTCAGGCACTATGTTCCAGATCCTAACCCCTGGATTAATCCGATTTACACGACATTTTCAGACACTGTGTTCCAGACCCTAACCCCTGGATTGAGTCTGCCTCCCCCACACTCTCAGACACTGTATTCCAGACCCGAACCCCTGGATTAATCTGGCCTAGCCCACACTCTCAGGCACTGTGTTCCAGACCCTAGCACCTGGATTGACTCGGCCTATCCCACACTCTCAGTCACTGTGTTCCAGACTCGAACCCCTGTATTGACCCAGCTTCCCCACACTCTCAGGCACTGTGTTCCAGACCCTAACCCTTGGATTGACCCGGGCTATCCCACACTCTCAGGCACTGTGTTCCAGACCCTAATCCCTGAATTAGCCCGGCCTATCACACACTGTCTGGCACTGTGTTCCACACCCTAACCCCTGGATTAATCCAGACTATCCCATAATCTAAGGCACTGTGTTACAGAGCTAACCCTGGATTGACCCAGCCTATCCCACGCACTCAGGCACTGTGTTCCAGACGCTAATACCTGGATTAATCCGGCCTCCCCACACTCTCAGGCACTGTGTTCCAGACATAATCCCTGGATGAATCCGGCCTATCCCACATTCTCAGGCACTGTTTTCCAGACACTAACCCCTGGATTAATCCGGCCTATCCCAATCTCTAAGGCACTGTGTTCCAGACTCTAACCCCTGGATCAATCCGGCCTATATCACACTCTCAGACACAGTGTTCCAGAAACGAACCACTGGATTAACCCAGACCCTCAGACACTGTTTCACAGACCGTAAACCCTGGATTAATTCAGCCTATGCCACACTCTCAGACACTGTGTTCCAGACCCTAACGCCTGAATTAATTTGGACTCCCGCACACTCTCAGGCACTGTGTTCCAGAGCCTAACCCCTGGATTAATCCTACCAAAACGTGCTCTCAGACAATGCGTTCCAGACACTAACCCCTGGATTGATCCAGCCTATCCCACACTCTCAGACACTGTGTTCCAGACCCTAACCCGTGGATTAATCCGGCCAATCCCACTCTCTCAGGCACTGTGTTCCAGACCTTAACCCCTGGATTAATCCAGCCTCCCCCACACTCTCAGGCACTGTGTCCCAGAGCCTAACCCCTGGACTAATCCAGCCAAACCAACATTCTCAGACACTGTGTTCCAGACCCTAATCCCTGGATGAATCCGGCCTATCCCACGCACTCAGGCACTGTGTTCCAGACCCTAACACCTGGATTAATCTGGCCTCCCCACACTCTCAGGCACTGTGTTCCAGACATAATCCCTGGATGAATCTGGCCTATCCCAAACTCTCAGGCACTCTGTTCCAGAACCTAACCCCTGGATTATTCCGGCCTATCCCACACTATCAGGCACTGTGTTCCAGACACTAACCCCTGGATTGACCGGGCCTTCCCCACACTCTCAGGCACTGTGTTCCAGACCCGAACCCCTGGATTAATTCAGCCTCCCCCACAGTCTCAGCCACTGTGTTGCAGACCCTAAACCCTGGATTAATTCAGCCTATCCCACACTCTGTGACACTGTGTTCCAGACACTAACCCCTGTATTAAACCGACCACCACCATTCTCTCAGACACTGTATTTCCGACAATAAAACCTGGAATTACCCGGCCTATCGTACACTCTCAGACACTGTGTTCCAGAACCGAACCACTGGATTAATCCGGCCTATCCCATATTCTCAGACACTGTGTTCCAGACCCTAACACCTGGATTGACCTGGCCTTTCCCACACTCTCAGGCACTGTGTTCCAGACCCTAACCCCTGGATTAATCCGGCCTATCCCACACTCTCAGGCACGCTGTTCCACACCTTAACCCCTGGATTAATCCGGCCTACCCCACACTCTCAGGCACTGTGTTCCAGAACATAACCCCTGGATAAATCCGGCCTACCCCACACTCTCAGGCACTGTGTTCCAGAGCCTAACCCCTGGATTAATCCAGCGTATCCCACACTCTCAGGCACGGCGTTCCAGACCCTAACCCCTGGATTAATCTGGCCTATCCCACACTCTCAGGCACTGTGTTCCAGACCCTAAACCCCTGGATTAATCCAGCCTAACCCACACCCTCAGATACTGAGTGACAGATCCTCAACCCTGGATTAATCCGGCCTATCTCACAAACTCAGACACTGTTTTCCAGACCCTAAACCCCTGGATTAATCCAGCCTAACCCACACCCTCAGACACTGTTTTACAGACACAAAACCCTGGATTAATTCAGCCTATCCCGCAATTTCTGACACTGTGTTCCAGACACTAACCCCTGTATTAAACCGACCACCACCATTCTCTCAAACACTGTATTCCCGACAATAAACCCTGGATTGACCCGGCCTATCATACACTCTCAGACACTCTGTTCCAGACCCTAACCCGTGGATTAATCCGGCCTATTCAACACTCTCAGACACTGTATTCCAGACCCTAACCCATGGATAAATCCGGCCTCCCCCACACTCTCAGGCACTGTGTTCCAGAGCCTAACCCCTGGATTAATCTGGCCTATCCCACACTCTCAGGCACTGTGTTCCAGACCCTAACCTCTGGTTTAATCCGGCCTATTCCACACTCACAGGCACTATGTTCCAGACCATAACTCCTGGATTAATCCGGCCTATCCCACTCTCTCAGGCACTGTGTCCCAGACCCTAACCCTTGGATTAAACCGGCCTATCCCACTCTCTCAGGCACTGTGTTCCAGACCCTAACCCCTGGATTAATCCGGCCTATCCCTGACTCTCAGGCACTCTCTTTCAGACCCTAAACCCTGCATTAATCTGGCCCATCCCACACTCTCGAAACTGCATTCCAGACCAAAACCCCTGGATTAATCCGCCCTATCCCAAGCACTAAGGCACTGTGTTCCAGACCCTTACCCCTGGATTAATCCGGCCAATCCCACACTCTCAGGCACTGTGTTCCAGTCCCTAACACCTGGATTATTCCGGCCTATCCCACACTCTCAGGCACTGTGTTCTAGACACTAACCCCTGGATTGACCCAGCCTATCCCACACTCTCAGACACTGTGTTCCAGACACTAACCCCTTGATTCAGTGTGCCGACCCCACGCTCTCAGGCACTGTGTTCCACACTCTAACCCCTGGATTAATCTGGCCTATACCACACTCTCAGACATAGTGTTCCAGAAACGAACCACTGGATTAATCCGGCCTATCCCACACTCTCAGGCACTATGTTCCACACCCTAACCCCTGGATTAATTCAGCATCCCCCACACTCTGTGACACTGTGTTCCAGACACTAACCCCTGTATTAAACCGACCATTCTCTCAGACACTGTATTCCCGACAATAAACCCTGGAATTAGCCGGTCTATCTTACACTCTCAGACACTGTGTTCCAGACCCTAACACCTGGATTAATCCGGTCTATCCCACACTATCAGGCACTGTGTTCCAGACACTAACCCCTGGATTGACCAGGCCTATCCCACACTCTCAGGCACTGTGTTCCAGACCCTAACACCTGGATTAATCCGGTCTATCCCACACTATCAGGCACTGTGTTCCAGACACTAACCCCTGGATTGACCAGGCCTATCCCACACTCTCAGGCACTGTGTTCCAGAGCCTAACCACTGGATTGATCTGGCCTATCCCATACTCTCAGGCATTGTATTCCAGACACTAACACCTGGATTGACCCGGCCTATCATACACTCTCAGACACTGTGTTCCAGACCCGAACCCCTGGAATATTCACACCTATCCCACACTCTCAGGCACAGTGTTCCAGACCCTAACCTCTGGATTAATTACACCTATTCCACACTCTCAGGCACTGTGTTCCAGACCCTTACCTCTGGATTAATCCGGCCTATCCCACACTATCAGGCACTGTGTTCCAGTTTCTAACACCTGGATTGACTTGGCCTACCCCACACTCTCAGGCACTGTGTTCCAGACACTCACCCCTGGATTGACCCGGCCAATTCCACCCTCTCTGACACTGTGTTCCAGACACTAACCCCTGGATTGACCCGGCCAATTCCACCCTCTCTGACACTGTGTTCCAGACACTAACCCCTGGATTGACCGGGCCTATCCCACTCTCTCAGTCACTGTGTTCCAGGCCATAACCCCTGGATTAATCTGGCCTGCCCCTGACTCTCAGGCACTCTCTTTCAGACCCTAAACCCTGCATTAATCTGGCCCATCCCAAACTCTCAGAAACTGTATTCCAGACCAAAACCCCTGGATTAATCCGCCATATCCCGCACTCTCAGGAACTGCGTTCGAGACACTAACCCCTGGATTGACCGGCCTATTCCACACTCTCAGACACTGTGTTCCAGACCCTAACCCCTGGATAATTCACACCTTTTCCCACACTCTCAGGCACTGTGTTCCAGACCCCAAACCCTAGATTAATCGGGCCTCCCCACACTCTCGGGCACTGTGTTCCAGACATAATCCCTGGATTAATCCGGCCTATCCCAATCTCTAAGGCACTGTGTTCCAGATCCTAACACCTGAATTAATTCTGCCGCCAGCACACTCTCAGGCACTGTGTTCCAGACCCTAACCCCTGGATTATTCACTCCTATCCCACACTCTCAGGCACTGTATTCTAGACCCTAACCCCTGGATTAATCTGGCCTATACCACACTCTCAGACACAGTTCCAGAAACGAACAACTGGATTAATACAGCCTATCCCACACTCTCAGACACTGTGTTCCAGACCTTAACACTTGGATTGACCTGGCCTACCTCACACTCTCAGGCACTATGTTCCACACCTTAACCCCTGGATTAATTCAGCATCCCCCACACTCTCAGACACTGTGTTCCAGTCCCTAACACCTTGATTGACCTGGCCTACCCCACACTCTCAGGCACTGTGTCACAGACCCTAAACCCTGGATTAATTCAGCGTACCCCACACTCTGTGACACTGTGTTCCAGACACTAACCCCTGTATTAAACCGACCACCACCATTCTCTCAGACACTGTATTCCCGACAATAAACCCTGGAATTAGCCAGCCTATCGTACACTCACAGACACTGTGTCCCAGGCTATAACCCCTGGATTAATCTGGCCTGTCCCTGACTCTCAGGCACTCTCTTTCAGACCCTAAACCTTGCATTAATCTGGCCCATCCCACACTCTCAGAAACTGTATTCCAGACCAAAACCCCTGGATTAATCCGCCATATCCCGCACTCTCAGGTACTGTGTTCCAGACCCTAACCCCTGGATAATTCACACTTTTTCCCACACTCTCAGGCACTGTGTTCCAGACCCTAAACCCTGGATGAATCCGGCCTCCCCACAGTCTCGGGTACTGTGTTCCAGACATAATCCCTGGATGAATCCGGCCTATCCCATATTCTCAGGCACTGTTTTCCAGACACTAACTCCTGGATTAATCCAGCCTATCACAATCTCTAAGGCACTGTGTTCCAGACCCTAACACCTGAATTAATTCTGCCACCAGCACACTCTCAGGCACTGTGTTCCAGACCCTAACCCCTGGATTAATCCGGCCTATACCACACTCTCAGACACTGTTCCAGAAATGAACCACTGGATTAATCCGGCCTATCACACACTCTCAGACACTGTGTTCCAGACCTTAACACTTGGATTGACCTGGCCTACCTCACACTCTCAGGCACTGTGTTACAGACCCTAAACCCTGGATTAATTCAGCCTACCCCATACTCTGTGACACTGTGTTCCAGACACTAACCCCTGTATTAAACCGACCACCACCATTCTCACAGACACTGTATTCCTGACAATAAACCCTGGAATTAGCCGGCCTATCGTACACTCTCAGACACTCTGTTCCAGACCCTAACCCCTGGATTATTCCGGCCTATACCACACTATCAGGCACTGTTTTCCAGACACTAACCCCTGGATTAATCCGGCCTATCCCAATCTCTAAAGCACTGTGTTGCAGACCCTAACACCTGAATTAATTCTGCCACCAGCACACTCTCAGGCACTGTGTTCCAGACCCTAACCCCTGGATTATTCACACTTATCTCACACTCTCAGGCACTGTATTCCAGACCCTAACTCCTGGATTAATCCGGCCTAGATCACACTCTCAGACACTGTGTTCCGGAAACAAACCACTGGATTAATCCGGCCTATCTCACACTCTCAGACACTGTGTTCCAGACCTTAACACTTGGATTGACCTGGCCTACCCCACACTCTCAGGTACTATGTTCCACACCTTAACCCCTGGATTAATTCAGCATCCCCCACTCTCTCAGGCACTGAGTTCCAGACACTAACCCCTGTATTAAACCGGCCACCACCATACTCTCAGACACTGTATTCCTGACAATAAACCCTGGATAATTCCGGCCTATCCCAGTCTCTCTGACACTGTGTTCCAGACCCTAACCCCTGGATTATTCCGGCCTATCCCAGTCTCTCTGCCACTGTGTTCCAGACACTAACCCCTGTATTAAACCGACCACCACCATACTCTCAGACACTGTATTCCTGACAATAAACCCTGGATTGACCTGGCCTATCGTACACTCTCAGACACTGTGTTCCAGAACCGAGCCACTGGATTAATCCGGCCTATCCCATACTCTCAGACACAGTGTTCCAGACCCTAACACCTGGATGAATCCGGCCGAACCCGCATTCTCAGATGCTGTGTTCCAGACCCTAACCCCTGGATAAAACCAGCCTCTCGCACACTCTCAGGCACTGTGTTCCAGAGCCTAACCCCTGGATTGAACCGGCCTATCCCATACTCACAGGCACTGTATTCCAGACACTAACACCAGGATTGACCTGGCCTACCCCACACTCTCAGGCATTCTGTTCCAGACCCTAACCCCTGGATTATTCACACTTCTCCCAGACTCTCACGCAAAGTGTTCCAGACCCTAACCTCTGGATTAATTGGGCCTATTCCACACTCTCAGGCACTGTGTTCCAGACCCTAACCTCTGGATTATTCCGGCTAATCCCACATTCTCAGGAACTGTGTTCCAGACCCTAACCCCCGGATTAATCCGGCCTATCCCACACTATCAGGCAATGTGTTCCAGACCCTAACCTCTATTAATTGGGCCTATTCCACACACTCCGGCACTGTGTTCCAGAGCCTAACCCTAGGATTAATCCGGCCTACCCCACACTCTCAGACACTGTGTTCCAGACCCGAACCCCCGGATTAATCTGGCCTATCCCACATTCTCAGGCACTGTGTTCCAGACCCTAACCTCTGGATAATTCCGGCCTATCCCACATTCTCAGGCACTGTGTTCCAGACCGTAACCTCTGGATTATTCCAGGCTATCCCACACTCTCAGGCACTGTGTTCCAGACCCTAACCCCCGGATTAATCTGGCCTATCCCACTCTCTCAGGCACTGTGCTCCAGGCTATAACCCCTGGATTAATCTGGCCTGTCCCTGACTCTCAGGCACTCTCTTTCAGACCCTAAACCCTGCATTAATCTGGCCCATCCCACACTCTCAGAAACTGTATTCCAGACCAAAACCCATGGATTAATCCACCATATCGCACACTCTCAGGCACAGCGTTCCAGACACTAACCCCTGGATTGACCGGCCTATTCCACACTCTCAGACACTGTGTTCCAGACCCTAACCCCTGGATAATTCACACCTATCCCACACTCTCAGGCACTGTGTTCCAGTCCCTATCCCCTGCATTAATCCGGCCTATCCCAAGCACTCAGGCACTGCGTTCAATACCCTAAACCCTGGATGAATCCGGCCTCCTCACACTCTCGGGCACTGTGTTCCAGACATAATCCCTGGATGAATCCGGCCTATCCCATATCCTCAGGCACTGTTTTCAAGACACTAACCCATGGATTAATCCGGCCTATCCCAATCTCTAAGGCACTGTGTTCCAGACCCTAACACCTGAATTAATTCTGCCGCCAGCACGTTCTCAGGCACTGTGTACCAGACCCTAAACGCTGGATTATTCACACCTATCCCACACTCTCAGGCACTGTATTCCAGACCCTAACCCCTGGATTAATCCGGCCTATACCACACTCTCAGACACAGTGTTCCAGAAACGAACGACTGGATTAATCCGGCCTATCCCACACTCTCAGACACTGTGTTCCAGACATTAACACCTGGATTTACCTGGCCTACCCCACACTCTCAGGCACTGTGTTCCAGACCATAACCCCTTGATTATTCCGGCCTATCCCACACTCTCAGACACTGTGTTCCAGACACTAACCCCTGGATTGACCGGGCCTACCCACGCTCTCAGGCACTGTGTTCCAGACCCTAACCCCTGGATTAATCTAGCCTATCCCACTCTCTCAGGCACTGTGTTCCAGGCCATAACCCCTGGATTAATCCGGCCTCTCCCTCTCTCTCAGGCACTGTGTTCCAGGCCATAACCCCTGGATTAATCTGGCCTGTCCCTGACTCTCAGGCAGTCCTTTTCAGACCCGAAACTCTGCATTAATCCGGCCTATCCCATCACTCAGGCACTGTGTTCAAGACCCTAAGGCCTGGCTTAATCCGGCCTCCCTACACTCTCGGGCACTGTGTTCCAGACATAATCCCGGGATGAATCCAGCCTATTCCATATTCTCAGACACTGTGTTCCAGACCCTAACCCCTGGATTAATCCGGCCTATCCCACTCTCTCTGACACTGTGTTCCAGACACTAACCCCTGTATTAAACCGACCACCACCATACTCTCAGACACTGTATTCCCGACAATAAACCCTGGATTTACCTGGCCTATCGTACACTCTCAGACACTGTGTTCCAGAACCGAGCCACTGGATTAATCCGGCCTATCTCATACTCTCAGACACTGTGTTCCAGACCCTAACCCCTGGATTAATCCGGCCTATCCCACACTCTGTGACACTGTGTTCCAGACACTAACCCCTGTATTAAACCGACCACCACCATACTCTCAGACACTGTATTCCCGACAATAAACCCTGGATTTACCTGGCCTATCGTACACTCTCAGACACTTTGTTCCAGAACCGAGCCACTGGATTAATCCGGCCTATCCCATACTCTCAGACACAGTGTTCCAGACCCTAACACCTGGATGAATCCGGCCGAACCCGCATTCTCAGATGCTGTGTTCCAGACCCTAACCCCTGGATAAAACCTGCCTCTCGCACACTCTCAGGCACTGTGTTCCAGAGCCTAACCCCTGGATTGAACCGGCCTATCCCATACTCACAGGCACTGTATTCCAGACACTAACACCTTAAGACCATAAGACATAGGAGTGGAAGTAAGGCCATTCGGCCCATCGAGTCCACTCCGCCATTCAATCATGGCTGATGCGCATTTCAGCTCCACTTACCAGCGTTCTCCCCGTAGCCCTTAATTCCTCTAGACAACAAGAATCTATCAATCTCGGCCTTGAAGACATTTAGCGTCCCGGCTTCCACTGCACTCCGTGGCAATGAATTCCACAGGCCCACCACTCTCTGGCTGAAGAAATGTCTCCGCATTTCTGTTCTGAAATGACCCCCTCTAATTCTAAGGCTGTGTCCATGGGTCCTAGACTCCTCGTTTAACTGAAACAATTTCCTAGCATCCACCTTTTCCAAGCCATGTATATTTTGTACGTCTCTATTAAGTCTCCCCTTAATCTTCTAAACTCCAACGAATACAATCCCAGTATCCTCAGCCGTTCCTCATATGTTAGACCTGTCATTCCAGGGATCATCCGTGTGAATCTCCGCTGGACACGTTCCAGAGCCAGTATGTCCTTCCTGAGGTGTGGGGACCAAAACTGGACACAGTACTCCAAATGGGGCCTAACCAGAGCTTTATAAAGTCTTAGTAGTACATCTCTGCTTTTATATTCCAACCCTCTTGAGATAAGAGACAACATTGCATTCGCTTTCTTAATCACGGACTCAACCTGCATGTTTACGTTTAGAGAATCCTCGACTAGCACTCCCAGATCCCTTTGTGCTTTGGCTTTATTAATTTTCTCACCACTTAGAAAGTAGTCTATGCTTTTATTCTTTTTGCCAAAGTGCAAGACCTCGCACTTGCTCACGTTAAATTCCATCAGCCATTTCCTGGACCACTCTCCCAACCTGTCTAGATCCTTCTGTAGCCTCCCCACTTCCTCAGTACTACCTGCCTGTCCACCTAACTTCGTATCATCGGCAAACTTCGCTAGAATGCCCCCGGTTCCCTCATCCAAATTGTTAATATATAATGCGAACAGCTGTGGCCCCAGCACCGAACCCTGCGGGACACCGCTCGTCACCGGCTGCCATTCTGAAAAAGAACCTTTTATCCCAACTCTCTGCTTTCTGTTAGACAGCCAATCCTCAATCCATCCCAGCAGCTCACTTCGAACACCATGGGCCCTCACCTTGCTCAGCAGCCTCCCGTGTGGCACCTTATCAAAGGCCTTTTGAAAGTCTAGATAGACCACATCCACTGGGTTTCCCTGGTCTAACCTACTTGTTACCTCTTCAAAAAATTCCAACAGGTTTGTCAGGCATGACCTCCCTTTACTAAATCCATGTTGACTTGTTCTAATCAGACTCTGCTCTTCCAAGAATTTAGAAACCTCATCCTTAATGATGGATTCTAGAATTTTACCAACAACCGAGGTTAAGCTGATTGGCCTATAATTTTCCATCTTTTGCCTTGATCCTTTCTTGAACAAGGGGGTTACAACAGCCATCTTCCAATCATCCGGGACCTTTCCTGACTCCAGTGGCTCTTGAAAGATCTCAACCAATGCCTCTGCTATTTCCTCAGCCACCTCTCTTAGAACTCTAGGGTGTATCCCATCGGGGCCAGGAGATTTATCAATTTTAAGACTTTTTAACTTTTCTAGCACTATCTCTTTCGTAATGGCATTGACCTGGCCTACCCCACACTCTCAGGCATTCTGTTCCAGACCCTAACCCCTGGATTATTCACACCTCTCCCAGACTCTCACGCACAGTGTTCCAGACCCTAACCTCTGGATTAATTGGGCCTATTCCACACTCTCAGGCACTGTGTTCCAGACCCTAACCACTGGATTAATCTGGCTAATCCCACATTCTCAGGAACTGTGTTCCAGACCCTAACCTCTGGATTAATCTGCCATATCCCAAACTCTCAGACACTGTGTTCCAGACCCTAACCCCCGGATTAATCCGGCCTATCCCACACTATCAGGCAATGTGTTCCAGACCCTAACCTCTATATTAATTGGGCCTATTCCACACTCTCAGGCACTGTGTCCCACACCCTAACCCTAGGATTAATCCGTCCTACCCCACATTCTCAGGCACTGTGTTCCAGACCGTAACCTCTGGATTATTCCGGTCTATCCCACACTCTCAGGCACTGTGTTCCAGACCCGAACCCCTGGATAATTCACACCTATCCCACACTCTCAGGCACTGTGTTCCAGACCCTAAGCCCTGCATTAATCCGGCCTATCCCAAGCACTCAGGCACTGCGTTCAAGATCGTAAAACCTGGATGAATCCGGCCTCCTCACACTCTTGGGCACTGTGTTCCAGACATAATCCCTGGATGAATCCAGCCTATCCCATATTCTCAGGCACTGTTTTCCAGACACTAACCTCTGGATTAATCCGGCCTATCCCAATCTCTAAGGCACTGTGTTCCAGACCCTAACACCTGAATTAATTCTGCCGCCAGCACGTTCTCAGACACTGTGTTCCAGACCCTAACCCCTGGATTAATCCGGCCTATACCACACTCTCAGGCACTGTGTTCCAGAACCTAACCCCTGGATTAATCCGGCCTATCTCACAAACTCAGACACTGTTTTCCAGACCCTAAACCCTCGATTAATCCGGCCATTCCACACTCTCTGACACTGTGTTCCAGACACTAACCCCTGTATTAAACCGATCACCACCATTCTCTCAGACAGTGTATTCCCGACAATAAACCCTGGATTGACCCGGCCTATCATACACTCTCAGACACTGTGTTCCAGACCCTAACCCCTGGATTAATCCGGCCTATTCCACACTCTCAGACCCTGTCTTCCAGAAACGAACCACTGGATTAATTCAGCCTATCCCACACTCTGTGACACTGTGTTCCAGACACTAACCCCTGTATTAAACCGACCACCACCATTCTCTCAGACACTGTATTCCCGACGATAAACCCTGGATTGACCCTTCCTATCGTACACTTTCAGACACTGTGTTCCTGAACCGAACCACTGGATTAATCCGGCCCATCCCAAGCACTAAGGCACTGTGTTCCAGACCTTAACCCCGGGATTAATCCGGCCTCCCCACACTCTCAGGCACTGTGTTCCAGACATAATCCCTGGATGAATCCGGTCTATTCCTCATTCTCAGGCACTGTTTTTCAGACACTAACCCCTGGAGCAATCCGGCCTATACCACACTCTCAGACACAGTGTTCCACAAACAAACCACTGGATTCATCCGGCCTATCCCACACTCTCAGAAACTGTGTTCCAGTCCCAACACCTGGATTGACCTGGCCTACCCCACACTCTCAGGCACTGTGTTACAGACCCTAACCCCTGGATTAATTCAGCCTATCCCACACTCTCTGACACTGTGTTACAGACACTAACCCCTGTATTAAACCGACAACCACCATTCTCTCAGACACTGTATTCCCGACAATTAACCCTGGATTGACCCGGCCTATCGTACACTCTCAGACACTGTGTTCCAGAACCGAACCACAGGATTAATCTGGCCTATCCCATACTTTCAGACACTGTGTTCCAGACCCTAACACCTGGATTGACCTGGCCTTCCCCACACTCTCAGGCACTGAATTCCTTACCCTAACCCCTGAATTATTCCCACCTATAACACACTCTCGCACACTCTGTTTCAGACCTTAACCCCTGGATTAATCCGGCCTATTCCACACTCTCAGGCACTGTGTTCCAGACTCTAACGTCAGGATTAATCCAGCCTATCCCACACTCTCAGGCAGTGCGTTCCAGACCCTAACCCTGGATTAATCCAACCTATCCCTGACTGTCAGGCACTGTGTTCCAGACACTAACCCCTGGATAAATCCAGCCTCCCCCACACTCTCAGGCACTGTGTTCCAGAGCCTAAACCCTGGATTAATCCGGCCTATCCCACACTCTCAGGCACTGTTTTCCAGACCCTAAACCCTGGATTAATTCAGCCTATCCCACTCTCTCTGACACTGTGTTCTAGACACTAACCCCTGTATTAAACCGACCATCACCATACTCTCAGATACTGTATTCCCGACAAAAACCCTGGATTGACCCGGCCTATCGTACACTCTCAGACACTGTGTTCCAGAACCGAACCACTGGATTAATCCGGCCGATTCCATACTCTCAGACACTGTGTTCCAGACCCTAACACGTGGATTAATCTGGCCGAACCCACATTCTCAGACACTGTGTTCCAATCCCTGACCCCTGGATTAATCCGGCCTCCCGCACACTCTCAGGCACTGTGTCCCAGAGCCTAACCCCTGGATTAATCCGGCCTATCCCTGACTCTCAGGCACTGTATTCCACACAAACACCAGGATTGACCTGGCCTCCCCCACACTCTCAGGCACTGTATTCCAGACATAATCCCTGGATGAATCCAGCCTATTCCACATTTTCAGGCAAAGTTTTCCAGACACTAACCCCTGGATTAATCCAGCCTATACCACACTCTCAGACACAGTGTTCCAGAAACGAACCACTGGATTAATCCGGCCTATCCCACAATCTCAGAACTGTGTTCCAGACCTTAACACCTGGATTTACCTGGCCTACCCCACACTCTCAGGCACTGTGTTCCAGACCCTAA
The DNA here is from genome assembly GCF_037043375.1 of Chiloscyllium plagiosum. Classification (NCBI taxonomy): domain Eukaryota; kingdom Metazoa; phylum Chordata; class Chondrichthyes; order Orectolobiformes; family Hemiscylliidae; genus Chiloscyllium; species Chiloscyllium plagiosum. The sequence continues at coordinate 35,964,546 of NW_028270181.1, read as the reverse complement.
CCCCTGGATTAATCCGGCCTATTCCAAGCACTAAGGCAATGTGTTCCAGACCCTAACCCCTGGATTAATCCAGCCTCCCCACACTCTCAGGCACTGTGTTCCAGAAACGAACCACTGGATTAATCCGGCCTATCCCACACACTCAGACACTGTGTTCCAGACCTTAACACCTGGACTGACCTGGTCTACCCCACACTCTCAGGCACTGTGTTTCAGACCATAACCCCTGGATTAATTCAGCCTATCCCACACTCTCTGACACTGTGTTCCAGACACTAACCCCTGTATTAAACCGACCACCACCATTCTCTCAGACACTGTATTCCCGACAATAAACCCTGGATTGACCCGGCCTATCGTACACTCTCAGACACTGTGTTCCAGACCATAACCCCTGGATTAATCCGGCCTCCCCACACTCTCAGGCACTGTGTTCCAGACATAATCCCTGGATGAATCCGGCCTATTCCACATTCTCGGACACTGTTTTCCAGACCCTAACCCCTGGATTAATCCGGCCTATACCACAATCTCAGACACTGTGTTCCAGACCCTAACCCCTGGATTAATCCGGCCTATCCCACACTCAAAGGCACTGAATTCCATACCCTAACCCCTGGATTATTCCCACCTATACCACACTCTCAGGCACTGTGTTCCAGACCTTAACCCCGGGATTAATCCGGCCTACCCCAAACTCTCAGGCACTGTGTTCCAGACCTTAACCCCTGGATTAATCCAGCCTATCCCTGACTCTCAGGCACTGTGTTCCAGACCCGAACCCCTGGATTAATCCAGCCTATCCCACACTCTCAGGCAATGTGTTCCAGACCCTAAGCCCTGCATTAATCCGGCCTATCCCAAGCACTCAGGCACTGCGTTCAAGATCGTAAAACCTGGATGAATCCGGCCTCCTCACACTCTTGGGCACTGTGTTCCAGACATAATCCCTGGATGAATCCAGCCTATCCCATATTCTCAGGCACTGTTTTCCAGACACTAACCTCTGGATTAATCCGGCCTATCCCAATCTCTAAGGCACTGTGTTCCAGACCCTAACACCTGAATTAATTCTGCCGCCAGCACGTTCTCAGACACTGTGTTCCAGACCCTAACCGCTGGATTATTCACACCTATCCCACACTCTCAGGCACTGTATTCCAGACCCTAACCCCTGGATTAATCCGGCCTATACCACACTCTCAGACACTGTGTTCCAGAACCTAACCCCTGGATTAATCCGGCCTATCTCACAAACTCAGACACTGTTTTCCAGACCCTAAACCCTCGATTAATCCGGCCATTCCACACTCTCTGACACTGTGTTCCAGACACTAACCCCTGTATTAAACCGATCACCACCATTCTCTCAGACAGTGTATTCCCGACAATAAACCCTGGATTGACCCGGCCTATCATACACTCTCAAACACTGTGTTCCAGACCCTAACCCCTGGATTAATCCGGCCTATTCCACACTCTCAGACCCTGTCTTCCAGAAACGAACCACTGGATTAATTCAGCCTATCCCACACTCTGTGACACTGTGTTCCAGACACTAACCCCTGTATTAAACCGACCACCACCATTCTCTCAGACACTGTATTCCCGACGATAAACCCTGGATTGACCCTTCCTATCGTACACTTTCAGACACTGTGTTCCTGAACCGAACCACTGGATTAATCCGGCCCATCCCAAGCACTAAGGCACTGTGTTCCAGACCTTAACCCCGGGATTAATCCGGCCTCCCCACACTCTCAGGCACTGTGTTCCAGACATAATCCCTGGATGAATCCGGTCTATTCCTCATTCTCAGGCACTGTTTTTCAGACACTAACCCCTGGAGCAATCCGGCCTATACCACACTCTCAGACACAGTGTTCCACAAACAAACCACTGGATTCATCCGGCCTATCCCACACTCTCAGAAACTGTGTTCCAGTCCCAACACCTGGATTGACCTGGCCTACCCCACACTCTCAGGCACTGTGTTACAGACCCTAACCCCTGGATTAATTCAGCCTATCCCACACTCTCTGACACTGTGTTACAGACACTAACCCCTGTATTAAACCGACAACCACCATTCTCTCAGACACTGTATTCCCGACAATTAACCCTGGATTGACCCGGCCTATCGTACACTCTCAGACACTGTGTTCCAGAACCGAACCACAGGATTAATCCGGCCTATCCCATACTTTCAGACACTGTGTTCCAGACCCTAACACCTGGATTGACCTGGCCTTCCCCACACTCTCAGGCACTGAATTCCTTACCCTAACCCCTGAATTATTCCCACCTATAACACACTCTCGCACACTCTGTTTCAGACCTTAACCCCTGGATTAATCCGGCCTATTCCACACTCTCAGGCACTGTGTTCCAGACTCTAACGTCAGGATTAATCCAGCCTATCCCACACTCTCAGGCAGTGCGTTCCAGACCCTAACCCTGGATTAATCCAACCTATCCCTGACTGTCAGGCACTGTGTTCCAGACACTAACCCCTGGATAAATCCAGCCTCCCCCACACTCTCAGGCACTGTGTTCCAGAGCCTAAACCCTGTATTAATCCGGCCTATCCCACACTCTCAGGCACTGTTTTCCAGACCCTAAACCCTGGATTAATTCAGCCTATCCCACTCTCTCTGACACTGTGTTCTAGACACTAACCCCTGTATTAAACCGACCATCACCATACTCTCAGATACTGTATTCCCGACAAAAACCCTGGATTGACCCGGCCTATCGTACACTCTCAGACACTGTGTTCCAGAACCGAACCACTGGATTAATCCGGCCGATTCCATACTCTCAGACACTGTGTTCCAGACCCTAACACGTGGATTAATCTGGCCGAACCCACATTCTCAGACACTGTGTTCCAATCCCTGACCCCTGGATTAATCCGGCCTCCCGCACACTCTCAGGCACTGTGTCCCAGAGCCTAACCCCTGGATTAATCCGGCCTATCCCTGACTCTCAGGCACTGTATTCCACACAAACACCAGGATTGACCTGGCCTCCCCCACACTCTCAGGCACTGTATTCCAGACATAATCCCTGGATGAATCCAGCCTATTCCACATTTTCAGGCAAAGTTTTCCAGACACTAACCCCTGGATTAATCCAGCCTATACCACACTCTCAGACACAGTGTTCCAGAAACGAACCACTGGATTAATCCGGCCTATCCCACACTCTCAGAACTGTGTTCCAGACCTTAACACCTGGATTTACCTGGCCTACCCCACACTCTCAGGCACTGTGTTCCAGACCCTAACCCCTGGATTAATCCGGCCTATTCCAAGCACTAAGGCAATGTGTTCCAGACCCTAACCCCTGGATTAATCCAGCCTCCCCACACTCTCAGGCACTGTGTTCCAGAAACGAACCACTGGATTAATCCGGCCTATCCCACACACTCAGACACTGTGTTCCAGACCTTAACACCTGGACTGACCTGGTCTACCCCACACTCTCAGGCACTGTGTTTCAGACCATAACCCCTGGATTAATTCAGCCTATCCCACACTCTCTGACACTGTGTTCCAGACACTAACCCCTGTATTAAACCGACCACCACCATTCTCTCAGACACTGTATTCCCGACAATAAACCCTGGATTGACCCGGCCTATCGTACACTCTCAGACACTGTGTTCCAGACCATAACCCCTGGATTAATCCGGCCTCCCCACACTCTCAGGCACTGTGTTCCAGACATAATCCCTGGATGAATCCGGCCTATTCCACATTCTCGGACACTGTTTTCCAGACCCTAACCCCTGGATTAATCCGGCCTATACCACAATCTCAGACACTGTGTTCCAGACCCTAACCCCTGGATTAATCCGGCCTATCCCACACTCAAAGGCACTGAATTCCATACCCTAACCCCTGGATTATTCCCACCTATACCACACTCTCAGGCACTGTGTTCCAGACCTTAACCCCGGGATTAATCTGGCCTACCCCACACTCTCAGGCACTGTGTTCCAGACCTTAACCCCAGGATTAATCCAGCCTATCCCTGACTCTCAGGCACTGTGTTCCAGACCCGAACCCCTGGATTAATCCAGCCTATCCCACACTCTCAGGCAATGTGTTCCAGACCCTAAGCCCTGCATTAATCCGGCCTATCCCAAGCACTCAGGCACTGCGTTCAAGATCGTAAAACCTGGATGAATCCGGCCTCCTCACACTCTTGGGCACTGTGTTCCAGACATAATCCCTGGATGAATCCAGCCTATCCCATATTCTCAGGCACTGTTTTCCAGACACTAACCTCTGGATTAATCCGGCCTATCCCAATCTCTAAGGCACTGTGTTCCAGACCCTAACACCTGAATTAATTCTGCCGCCAGCACGTTCTCAGACACTGTGTTCCAGACCCTAAACGCTGGATTATTCACACCTATCCCACACTCTCAGGCACTGTATTCCAGACCCTAACCCCTGGATTAATCCGGCCTATACCACACTCTCAGACACTGTGTTCCAGACCCTAACCCCTGGATTAATCTGGCCTATCTCACAAACTCAGACACTGTTTTCCAGACCCTAAACCCTCGATTAATCCGGCCATTCCACACTCTCTGACACTGTGTTCCAGACACTAACCCCTGTATTAAACCGATCACCACCATTCTCTCAGACAGTGTATTCCCGACAATAAACCCTGGATTGACCCGGCCTATCATACACTCTCAGACACTGTGTTCCAGACCCTAACCCCTGGATTAATCCGGCCTATTCCACACTCTCAGACCCTGTCTTCCAGAAACGAACCACTGGATTAATTCAGCCTATCCCACACTCTGTGACACTGTGTTCCAGACACTAACCCCTGTATTAAACCGACCACCACCATTCTCTCAGACACTGTATTCCCGACGATAAACCCTGGATTGACCCTTCCTATCGTACACTTTCAGACACTGTGTTCCTGAACCGAACCACTGGATTAATCCGGCCCATCCCAAGCACTAAGGCACTGTGTTCCAAACCTTAACCCCGGGATTAATCCGGCCTCCCCACACTCTCAGGCACTGTGTTCCAGACATAATCCCTGGATGAATCCGGTCTATTCCTCATTCTCAGGCACTGTTTTTCAGACACTAACCCCTGGAGCAATCCGGCCTATACCACACTCTCAGACACAGTGTTCCACAAACAAACCACTGGATTCATCCGGCCTATCCCACACTCTCAGAAACTGTGTTCCAGTCCTAACACCTGGATTGACCTGGCCTACCCCACACTCTCAGGCACTGTGTTACAGACCCTAACCCCTGGATTAATTCAGCCTATCCCACACTCTCTGACACTGTGTTACAGACACTAACCCCTGTATTAAACCGACAACCACCATTCTCTCAGACACTGTATTCCCGACAATTAACCCTGGATTGACCCGGCCTATCGTACACTCTCAGACACTGTGTTCCAGAACCGAACCACAGAATTAATCTGGCCTATCCCATACTTTCAGACACTGTGTTCCAGACCCTAACACCTGGATTGACCTGGCCTTCCCCACACTCTCAGGCACTGAATTCCTTACCCTAACCCCTGAATTATTCCCACCTATAACACACTCTCGCACACTCTGTTTCAGACCTTAACCCCTGGATTAATCCGGCCTATTCCACACTCTCAGGCAGTGCGTTCCAGACCCTAACCCTGGATTAATCCAACCTATCCCTGACTGTCAGGCACTGTGTTCCAGACACTAACCCCTGGATAAATCCAGCCTCCCCCACACTCTCAGGCACTGTGTTCCAGAGCCTAAACCCTGTATTAATCCGGCCTATCCCACACTCTCAGGCACTGTTTTCCAGACCCTAAACCCTGGATTAATTCAGCCTATCCCACTCTCTCTGACACTGTGTTCTAGACACTAACCCCTGTATTAAACCGACCATCACCATACTCTCAGATACTGTATTCCCGACAAAAACCCTGGATTGACCCGGCCTATCGTACACTCTCAGACACTGTGTTCCAGAACCGAACCACTGGATTAATCCGGCCGATTCCATACTCTCAGACACTGTGTTCCAGACCCTAACACGTGGATTAATCTGGCCGAACCCACATTCTCAGACACTGTGTTCCAATCCCTGACCCCTGGATTAATCCGGCCGCCCGCACACTCTCAGGCACTGTGTCCCAGAGCCTAACCCCTGGATTAATCCGGCCTATCCCTGACTCTCAGGCACTGTATTCCACACAAACACCAGGATTGACCTGGCCTCCCCCACACTCTCAGGCACTGTGTTCCAGACCCTAACCCCTGGATTAACCCGGCCTATCCCACTCTCTCAGGCACTGTGTTCCAGACCCTAACCCCTGGATTAATCCGGCCAATCCCACTCTCTCAGGTACTGTGTTCCAGGCCATAACCCCTGGATTAATCTGGCCTATCCCTGACTCTCAGGCACTCTCTTTCAGACTCTAAACCCTGCATTAATCTGGCCCATCCCACACTCTCAGAAACTGTATTCCAGACCAAAACCCCTGGATTAATCCGCCCTATCCCGCACTCTCAGGCACAACGTTCCAGGCACTAACCCCTGGATTGACCGGCCTATTCCACACTCTCAGACACTGTGTTCCAGACCCTAACCCCTGGATTAATCCGGCCTATACCACACTCTCAGACACAGTGTTCCAGAAACGAACCACTAGATTAATCCGGCCTATCCCACACTCTCAGACACTGTGTTCCAGACCTGAACACCTGGATAGACCTGGCCTACCCCACACACTCAGGCACTGTGTTACAGACCCTAAACCCTGGATTAATTCAGCCTATCCCACAATCTGTGACACTGTGTTCCAAACTCTAACCCCTGGATTAATCCGGCCTATCCCATGCACTAAGGCACTGTGTTCCAGACCCTAACCCCTGGATTAATCCGGCCTCCCCACACTCTCAGGCACTGTGTTCCAGGCATAATCCCTGGATGAATCCGGCCTATTCCACATTCTAAGGCACTGTTTTCCAGACACTAACCCCTGGATTAATCCGGCCAATACCACACTCTCAGAAACTGTGTTCCAGTCCCTAACACCTGAATTGACCTGGCCTACTCCACACTCTCAGACACTGTGTTCCTGAACCGAACCACTGGATTAATCTGGCCTATCCCATACTCAGACACTGTGTTCCAGACCCTAACAAGTGGATTAATCCGGCCGAACCCACCTTCTCAGACACTATGTTCCAGAGCCTAACCCCTGGATTAATCCGGCCTATCCCACTCTCTCAGGCACTGTGTTCCAGGCCATAACCCCTGGATTAATACGGCCTATCCCTGACTCTTAGCCACTCTCTTTCAGACCCTAAACCCTGCATTAATCTGGCCCATCCCACACTCTCAGAAACTGTATTCCAGACCAAAACCCCTGGATTAATCCGCCTTATCCCGTACTCTCAGGCACAGCGTTCTAGGCACTAACCCCTGGATTGACCCGGCCTATCGTACACTCTCTGGCACTGTGTTCCAGACCCTAACCCCTGGATTAATCCCGCCTCCCCACACTCTCAGGCACTGTGTTCCAGACACAATCCCTGGATGAACCCGCCTATTCCACATTCTCAGGCACTGTGTTCCAGACACTAACCCTTGGATTAATCCGGCCTATACCACACTCTCAGACACAGTGTTCCAGAAACGAACCACTGGATAAATCCGGCCTATACCACACTCTCAGACACTGTGTTCCAGACCGTAACACCTGTATTGACCTGGCCTACCCCACACTCTCAGGCACTGTGTTTCAGACCATAACCCCTGGATTAATTCAGCCTATACCACACTCTCTGACACTGTGTTCCAGACACTAACCCCTGGATTAAACCGACCACCACCATACTCTCAGACACTGTATTCCCGACAATAAACCCTGGATTGACCCGGCCTATCGTACACTCTCAGACACTGTGTTCCAGACCCTAACACCTGGATTAATCCGGCCTCCACACACTCTCAGGCACTGTGTTCCAGACATAATCCCTGGATGAATCCAGCCTATTCCACATTTTCAGGCAAAGTTTTCCAGACACTAACCCCTGGATTAATCCGGCCTATACCACACTCTCAGACACAGTGTTCCAGAAACGAACCACTGGATTAATCCGGCCTATCCCACACTCTCAGAACTGTGTTCCAGACCTTAACACCTGGATTGACCTGGCCTACCCCACACTCTCAGGCACTGTGTTCCAGACCCTAACCCCTGGATTAATCCGGCCTATTCCAAGCACTAAGGCAATGTGTTCCAGACCCTAACCCCTGGATTAATCCAGCCTCCCCACACTCTCAGGCACTGTGTTCCAGACACAATCCCTGGATGAACCCGCCTATTCCACATTCTCAGGCACTGTTTTCCAGACACTAACCCCTGGATTAATCCGGCGTATACCACACTCTCAGACACAGTGTTCCAGAAACGAACCACTGGATTAATCCGGCCTATCCCACACACTCAGACACTGTGTTCCAGACCTTAACACCTGGACTGACCTGGTCTACCCCACACTCTCAGGCACTGTGTTTCAGACCATAACCCCTGGATTAATTCAGCCTATCCCACACTCTCTGACACTGTGTTCCAGACACTAACCCCTGTATTAAACCGACCACCACCATTCTCTCAGACACTGTATTCCCGACAATAAACCCTGGATTGACCCGGCCTATCGTACACTCTCAGACACTGTGTTCCAGACCATAACCCCTGGATTAATCCGGCCTCCCCACACTCTCAGGCACTGTGTTCCAGACATAATCCCTGGATGAATCCGGCCTATTCCACATTCTCGGACACTGTTTTCCAGACCCTAACCCCTGGATTAATCCGGCCTATACCACAATCTCAGACACTGTGTTCCAGACCCTAACCCCTGGATTAATCCGGCCTATCCCACACTCAAAGGCACTGAATTCCATACCCTAACCCCTGGATTATTCCCACCTATACCACACTCTCAGGCACTGTGTTCCAGACCTTAACCCCGGGATTAATCCGGCCTACCCCACACTCTCAGGCACTGTGTTCCAGACCTTAACCCCTGGATTAATCCAGCCTATCCCACACTCTCAGGCAATGTGTTCCAGACCCTAAGCCCTGCATTAATCCGGCCTATCTCACAAACTCAGACACTGTGTTCCAGACCCTAAGCCTTCGATTAATTCCGCCAAACCCACACGCTCCGACATTGTTTTACAGACCCTAAACCCTCGATTAATTCAGCCTTTCCCACACACTGTGACACTGTGTTCCAGACACTAACCCCTGTATTAAACCGACCACCACCATTCTCTCAAACACTGTATTCCCGACAATAAACCCTGGATTGACCCGGCCAATCATACACTCTGAGACACTGTGTTCCAGACCTTAACCCCTGGATTCATCCGGCCTATCCCACACTCTCAGGCACTGTTTTCCAGACCCTAACTCCTGGATTAATCCGGCCTAACCCACACTCTCAGGCACTGTTTTCCAGACCCTAACTCCTGGATTAATCCGGCCGAACCCACATTCTCAGACGCTGTGTTCCAGACCCTAACCCCTGGATAACTCCGGCCTCCCGCACACTCTCAGGCACTGTGTTCCAGACCCTCACCCTTGGATTGATCCGGCATATTCCATACTCTCAGACACTGTGTTCCAGACCCTAACCCCTGGATTAATCTGGCCTATCCCTGACTCTCAGGCACTCTCTTTCAGACTCTAAACCCTGCATTAATCTGGCCCATCCCACACTCTCAGAAACTGTATTCCAGACAAAACCCCTGGATTAATCCACCCTATCCCGCACTCTCAGGCACAACGTTCCAGGCACTAACCCCTGGATTGACCGGCCTATTCCACACTCTCAGACACTGTGTTCCAGACACTAACCCCTGGATTAATCCGGCCTATACCACACTCTCAGACACAGTGTTCCAGAACCGAACCACTGGATTAATCCGGCCTATCCCATACTCAGACACTGTGTTCCAGACCCGAACACGTGGATTAATCCGGCCGAACCCACCTTCTCAGACACTATGTTCCAGACCCTGACCCCTGGATAAATCCGGCCTCCCGCACACTCTCAGACACTGTGTTCCAGACACTAAGCCCTGGATTAATCCGGCCTATCCCACTCTCTCAGACACTGTGTTCCAGGCCATAACCCCTGGATTAATCCGACCTATCCCTGACTCTCAGCCACTCTTTTTCAGACCCTACACCCTGCATTAATCTGGCCCATCCCACACTCTCAGAAACTGTATTCCAGACCAAACCCCTGGATTAATCCGCCTCATCCCGTACTCTCAGGCACAGCGTTCTAGGCACTAACCCCTGGATTGACCCGGCCTATCCCACACTCTCAGGCACTGTGTTCCAGACCCTAACCCCTGGATTAATCCGGCCTCCCCACACTCTCAGGCACTGTGTTCCAGACACAATCCCTGGATGAACCTGCCTATTCCACATTCTCAGGCATTGCGTTCCAGACACTAACCCCTGGATTAATCCGGCCTATACCACACTCTCAGACACAGTGTTCCAGAAACGAACCACTGGATTAATCCGGCCTATCCCACTCTCTCAGGCACTGTGTTTCAGACCATAACCCCTGGATTAATTCAGCCTATACCACACTCTCTGATACTGTGTTCCAGACACTAACCCCTGTATTAAACCGACCACCACCATTCTCTCAAACACTGTATTCCCGACAATAAACCCTGGATTGACCCGGCCTATCATACACTCTCAGACACTGTGTTCCAGACCCTAACCCCTGGATTAATCTGGCCTATTCCACACTCTCAGGCACTGTTTTCCAGACCCTAACTCCTGGATTAAACCGGCCGAACCCACATTCTCAGACGCTGTGTTCCAGACCCTCACCCTTGGATCGATCCGGCCTATCCCATACTCTCAGGCACTATATTCCAGACACTAAAACCTGGATTGACCTGGCCTACCCCACACTCTCAGGCATTCTGTTCCAGACACTAACCCCTGGGTTAATCCAGCCTGTCCCACTCTCTCAGGCACTGTTTTCCAGATCCTAAACCCTCAATTAATTCCAGACCGTCAACCCTGGATTGACCTGGCCTATCCCACACTCTCAGGCACAGTGTTCCAGACCCTAACCTCTGGATTAATCCACCGTATCCCACACTCTCAGACACTGTGTTCCAGACCCTAACCCCTGGATTAATCCGGCCTATCCCACTCTCTCAGGCACTGTGTTCCAGACCCTAACCCCTGGATTAATCTGGCCTATCCCTGACTCTCAGGCACTGTGTTCCAGGCCATAACCCCTTGATTAATCTGGCCTGTCCCTGACTCTCAGGCACTCTCTTTCAGACCGTAAACCCTCATTAATCTGGCGCATCCCACACTCGCAGAAACTCTATTCCAGACCGAAACCCCTGGATTAATTCACCCAATTCCAGACTCTGAGGCACAGCGTTGCAGACACTAAACCCTGGATTGACCGGCCAATTCCACACTCTCCGACACTGTGATCCAGACCCTAACCCCCGGATTAATCCGGCCTATCCCAAGCACTCAGGCACTGTGTTCCAGACCGTAACCCCTGGATTAATCCGGCCTCCCCACACTCTCAGGCACTGTGTTCCAGACATAATCCCTGGATGAATCCGGCCTATCCCACATTTGCAGGCACTGTTTTCCAGACACTAACCCCTGGATTAATCCGGCCTATCGCACACAATCAGGCAATGTGTTCCAGACACTAACCCCTAGATTAACCGTGCCTACCCCACGCTCTCAGGCACTGTGATCCAGACCCTAACCCCTGGATTAATCCGGCCTATACCACACTCTCAGGCACAGTGTTCCAGACCCTAACTCTTGGATTAATTCTGCCTTCCCCACACTCTCAGATACTGTGTTCCACTCCCTAACACCTGGATTGACCTGGCCTACCCCACACTCTCAGCCACTGTGTTACAGACTCGAAACCCTGGATTAATTCAGCCTATCCCACTCTCTCTGACACTGTGTTCCAGACACTAACCCCTGTATTAAACTGACCACCACCATTCTCTCAGACACTGTATTCCCGACAATAAACCCTGGATTGACCCGGCCTATCGTACACTCTCAGACACTGTGTTCCAGAACCGAACCCCTGGATTAGTCCGGCCTACCCCACACTTTCAGGCACTGTGTTCCAGACCCTAACACCTGGATTAATCCAGCCAATCCCATACTCTCAGGCACTGTGTTCCAGACGCTAACACCTGGATTAATCCAGCCAAACCCACACCCTCAGACACTGTTTTACAGACCCTTAACCCTGGATTATTTCAGCCTATCCCACACTCTCAGACACTGTGTTCCAGATTCTAACCCCTGGATTAATCCGGCCTATCCCAATCTCTAAGGCACTGTGTTCCAGACCCTAAATCCTTGAATTAATTCAGCCTTCCGCACACTCTCAGGCACTGTTCCAGAGCCTAACCCCTGGATTATTCTGGCCTATCCCTGACTCTCAGCCACTCTTTTTCAGACCCTAAACCCTGCATTAATCTGGCCCATCCCACACTCTCAGAAACTGTATTCCAGACCAAAACCCCTGGATTAATCCGCCCTATCCCACACTCTCAGGCACTGTATTCCAGACCCTAACACCTGGATTAATCCGGCCTAACCCACATTCTCAGACACTGTGTTCCAGACCCTAACCCCTGGATTAATCCAGCCTATCCCACACTCTCAGGCTCTGTGTTCCAGACCCTAACCCTTGGATTAATCCGACACATCCCACACTCTCTGGCATTGTGTTCCAGAGCCTAACCCCTGGATTAATCCGCCGTATCCCACACTCTCAGACACTGTGTTCCAGACCCTAACACCTGGATTAATTCAATCTATCCCACACTCTCTCACACTGTGTTCCAGACACTAACCCCTGTATTAAACCAACCACCACTATTCTCCCAGACACTGTATTCCCGACAATAAACCCTGGATTGATCCGGCCTATTGTACACTCTCAGACACTGTGTTCCAGACCCTAACACATGGATTAGTCCGCCCTATCCCACACCCTCAGGTACTGCGTTCCAGACACTAACCCCTGGATTGGCCCGGCCTATCCCACAGTTTCAGACACTGTGTTTCAGACCCTAACCCCTGGATTAATCCGGCCTATCCCAATCTCTAAGGCACTGTGTTCCAAACCCTAACACCTGAATTAATTTGGCATCCCGCACACTCTCAGGCACTGTGTTCCAGAGCATAACCCCTGGATTAATCCGGCCTATCCCAATCTCTAAGGCACTGTGTTCCAGACCCTCTTACCTGAATTAATTCAGCCTCCCGCACACTCTCAGGCACTGTATTCCAGACCCTAACCCCTGGATTATTCCGGCCTATCCCTGACTCTCAGGCACTCTCTTTCAGACCCTAAACCCTGCATTAATCTGGCCCATCCCACACTCGCAGAAACTCTATTCCAGAACAAAACCCTGGATTAATCCACCCAATCCCGCACTCTCAGGCACTAATCCCTTGATTGACCGGCCAATTCCACACTCTCAGACACTGTGATCCAGACCCTAACCCCCGGATTAATCCGGCCTATCCCAAGCACTCAGGCACTGTGTTCCAGACCGTAACCCCTGGATTAATCCGGCCTCCCCACACTCTCAGGCACTGTGTTCCAGACATAATCCCTGGATGAATCCGGCCTATCCCACATTCGCAGGCACTGTTTTCCCGACACTAACCCCTGGACTAATCCCGCCTACCGCACACAATCAGGCAATGTGTTCCAGACACTAACCCCTAGATTAACCGTGCCTACCCCACGCTCTCAGGCACTGTAATCCAGACCCTAACCCCTGGATTAATCCGGCCTATACCACACTCTCAGGCACTGTGTTCCAGACCATAACACCTGGATTAATCCAGCCAATCCCATACTCTCAGGCACTGTGTTCCAGACGCTAACACCTGGATTAATCCAGCCAAACCCACACCCTCAGACATTGTTTTACAGACCCTTAACCCTGGATTATTTCAGCCTATCCCACACTCTCAGACACTTTGTTCCAGATTCTAACCCCTGGATTAATCCGGCCTATCCCAATCTCTAAAGCACTGTGTTCCAGACCCTAAATCCTTGAATAAATTCAGCCTTCCGCACACTCTCAGGCACTGTTCCAGACCCTAACCCCTGGATTGACCGGCCAATTCCACACTCTCAGACACTGTGATCCAGAACCGAACCCCTGGATTAGTCCGGCCTACCCCACACTCTCAGGCACTGTGTTCCAGACCCTAACACCTGGATTAATCCGGCCTATCCCAATCTCTAAGGCACTGTGTTCCAGACCCTAAATCCTTGAATTAATTCAGCCTTCCGCACACTCTCAGGCACTGTTCCAGAGCCTAACCCCTGGATTATTCTGGCCTATCCCTGACTCTCAGCCACTCTTTTTCAGACCCTAAACCCTGCATTAATCTGGCCCATCCCACACTCTCAGAAACTGTATTCCAGACCAAAACCCCTGGATTAATCCGCCCTATCCCACACTCTCAGGCACTGTATTCCAGACCCTAACCCCTGGATTAATCCGGCCTAACCCACATTCTCAGACACTGTGTTCCAGACCCTAACCCCTGGATTAATCCAGCCTATCCCACACTCTCAGGCTCTGTGTTCCAGACCCTAACCCCTGGTTTAATCCGGCCCATCCCACACTCTCTGGCATTGTGTTCCAGAGCCTAACCCCTGGATTAATCCGCCGTATCCCACACTCTCAGACACTGTGTTCCAGACCCTAATCCCTGGATTAATTCAGTCTATCCCACACTCTCTGACACTGTGTTCCAGACACTAACTCCTGTATTAAACCAACCACCACTATTCTCCCAGACACTGTATTCCCGACAATAAACCCTGGATTGATCCGGCCTATTGTACACTCTCAGACACAGTATTCCAGACCCTAACACATGGATTAGTCCGCCCTATCCCACACCCTCAGGTACTGCGTTCCAGACACTAACCCCTGGATTAATCCGGCCTATCCCACAGTTTCAGACACTGTGTTTCAGACCCTAACCCCTGGATTAATCCGGCCTATCCCAATCTCTAAGGCACTGTGTTCCAAACCCTAACACCTGAATTAATTTGGCATCCCGCACACTCTCAGGCACTGTGTTCCAGAGCATAACCCCTGGATTAATCCGGCCTATCCCAATCTCTAAGGCACTGTGTTCCAAACCCTAACACCTGAATTAATTTGGCATCCCGCACATTCTCAGGCACTGTGTTCCAGAGCATAACCCCTGGGTTAATCCGGCCTATCCCAATCTCTCAGGCACTGTATTCCAGACCCTAACCCCTGGATTAATCCGGCCTATCCCACTCTCTCAGGCACTGTGTTCCAGGCCATAACCCCTGGATTAATCTGGCCTATCCCTGACTCTCAGGCACTCTCTTTCAGACCCTAAACCCTGCATTAATCTGGCCCATCCCACACTCGCAGAAACTCTATTCCAGACCAAAACCCTGGATTAATCCACCCAATCCCGCACTCTCAGGCACAGCGTTCCAGACCCTAACCCCTGGATTGACCGGCCAATTCCACACTCTCAGACACTGTGATCCAGACCCTAACCCCCGGATTAATCCGGCCTATCCCAAGCACTCAGGCACTGTGTTCCAGACCGTAACCCCTGGATTAATCCGGCCTCCCCACACTCTCAGGCACTGTGTTCCAGACATAATCCCTGGATGAATCCGGCCTATCCCACATTCGCAGGCACTATTTTCCCGACACTAACCCCTGGATTAATCCCGCCTATCGCACACAATCAGGCAATGTGTTCCAGACACTAACCCCTAGATTAACCGTGCCTACCCCACGCTCTCAGGCACTGTGATCCAGACCCTAACCCCTGGATTAATCCGGCCTATACCACACTCTCAGGCACAGTGTTCCAGACCCTAACTCTTGGATTAATTCTGCCTTCCCCAAACTCTCAGATACTGTGTTCTACTCCCTAACACCTGGATTGACCTGGCATACCCCACACTCTCAGCCACTGTGTTACAGACTCAAAACCCTGGATTAATTCAGCCTATCCCACGCTCTCTGACACTGTGTTCCAGACACTAACCCCTGTATAAAACCGACCACCACCATACTCTCAGACACTGTATTCCCGACAATAAACCCTGGATTGATCCGGTCTATCGTACACTCGCAGACACTGTGTTCCAGAACCGAACCCCTGGATTAATCCGGCCTATCCCACTCTCTCAGGCACTGTGTTCCAGGCCATAACCCCTGGATTAATCTGGCCTATCCCTGACTCTCAGGCACTCTCTTTCAGACCCTAAACCCTGCATTAATCTGGCCCATCCCACACTCGCAGAAACTCTATTCCAGACCAAAACCCTGGATTAATCCACCCAATCCCGCACTCTCAGGCACAGCGTTCCAGACCCTAACCCCTGGATTGACCGGCCAATTCCACACTCTCAGACACTGTGATCCAGACCCTAACCCCCGGATTAATCCGGCCTATCCCAAGCACTCAGGCACTGTGTTCCAGACCGTAACCCCTGGATTAATCCGGCCTCCCCACACTCTCAGGCACTGTGTTCCAGACATAATCCCTGGATGAATCCGGCCTATCCCACATTCGCAGGCACTATTTTCCCGACACTAACCCCTGGATTAATCCCGCCTATCGCACACAATCAGGCAATGTGTTCCAGACACTAACCCCTAGATTAACCGTGCCTACCCCACGCTCTCAGGCACTGTGATCCAGACCCTAACCCCTGGATTAATCCGGCCTATACCACACTCTCAGGCACAGTGTTCCAGACCCTAACTCTTGGATTAATTCTGCCTTCCCCAAACTCTCAGATACTGTGTTCTACTCCCTAACACCTGGATTGACCTGGCATACCCCACACTCTCAGCCACTGTGTTACAGACTCAAAACCCTGGATTAATTCAGCCTATCCCACGCTCTCTGACACTGTGTTCCAGACACTAACCCCTGTATAAAACCGACCACCACCATACTCTCAGACACTGTATTCCCGACAATAAACCCTGGATTGATCCGGTCTATCGTACACTCTCAGACACTGTGTTCCAGAACCGAACCCCTGGATTAGTCCGGCCTACCCACACTCTCAGGCACTGTGTTCCAGACCCTAACACCTGGATTAATCCAGCCAATCCCATACTCTCAGGCACTGTGTTCCAGACCCTAAATCCTTGAATTAATTCAGCCTTCCGCACACTCTCAGGCACTGTTCCAGAGCCTAACCACTGGATTATTCTGGCCTATCCCTGACTCTCGGCCACTCTTTTTCAGACCCTAAACCCTGCATTAATCTGGCCCATCCCACACTCTCAGAAACTGTATTCCAGATCAAAACCCCTGGATTAATCCGCCCTATCCCACACTCTCAGGCACTGTATTCCAGACCCTAACACCTGGATTAATCCGGCCTAACCCACATTCTCAGACACTGTGTTCCAGACCCTAACCCCTGTATTAAACCAACCACCACTATTCTCCCAGACACTGTATTCCCGACAATAAACCCTGGATTGATCCGGCCTATTGTACACTCTCAGACACAGTATTCCAGACCCTCACACATGGATTAGTCCGCCCTATCCCACACCCTCAGGCACTGCGTTCCAGACACTAACCCCTGGATTGACCCGGCCTATCCCACAGTTTCAGACACTGTGTTTCAGACCCTAACCCCTGGATTAATCCGGCCTATCCCAATCTCTAAGGCACTGTGTTCCAAACCCTAACACCTGAATTAATTTGGCATCCCGCACACTCTCAGGCACTGTGTTCCAGAGCATAACCCCTGGATTAATCCGGCCTATCCCACTCTCTCAGGCACTGTTTTCCAGACACTAACCCCTGGATTAATCCGGCCTATCGCACACAATCAGGCAATGTGTTCCAGACACTAACCCCTAGATTAACCGTGCCTACCCCACGCTCTCAGGCACTGTGATCCAGACCCTAACCCCTGGATTAATCCGGCCTATACCACACTCTCAGGCACAGTGTTCCAGACCCTAACTCCTGGATTAATTCTGCCTCCCCTACACTCTCAGATACTGTGTTCCACTCCCTAACACCTGGATTGACCTGGCCTACCCCACACTCTCAGCCACTGTGTTACAGACTCTAAACCCTGGATTTATTCAGCCTATCCCACACTCTGTGACACTGTGTTCCAGACACTAACCCCTGTATTAAACCGACCACCACCATACTCTCAGACACTGTATTCCCGACAATAAGCCCTGGATTGACCCGGCCTATCGTACACTCTCAGACACTGTGTTCCAGAACCGAACCCCTGGATTAGTTCGGCCTACCCCACACTCTCAGGCACTGTGTTCCAGACCCTAACACCTGGATTAATCCAGCCAATCCCATACTCTCAGGCACTGTGTTCCAGACCCTAAATCCTTGAATTAATTCAGCCTTCCGCACACTCTCAGGCACTGTTCCAGAGCCTAACCCCTGGATTATTCTGGCCTATCCCTGACTCTCAGCCACTCTTTTTCAGACCCTAAACCCTGCATTAATCTGGCCCATCCCACACTCTCAGAAACTGTATTCCAGACCAAAACCCCTGGATTAATCCGCCCTATCCCACACTCTCAGGCACTGTATTCCAGACCCTAACCCCTGGATTAATCCGGCCTAACCCACATTCTCAGACACTGTGTTCCAGACCCTAACCCCTGGATTAATCCGGCCCATCCCACACTCTCAGGCATTGTGTTCCAGAGCCTAACCCCTGGATTAATCCCCCGTATCCCACACTCTCATACACTGTGTTCCAGACCCTAATCCCTGGATTAATTCAGCCTATCCCACACTCTCTGACACTGTGTTCCAGACACTAACCCCTGTATTAAACCGACCACCACTATTCTCCAAGACACTGTATTCCCGACAATAAACCCTGGATTGAACCGGCCTATTGTACACTCTCAGACACAGTATTCCAGACCCTAACACATGGATTAGTCCGCCCTATCGAACACCCTCAGGCACTGCATTCCAGACACTAACCCCTGGATTGACCCGGCCTATCCCACAGTTTCAGACACTGTGTTTCAGACCCTAACCCCTGGATTAATCCGGCCTATCCCAATCTCTAAGGCACTGTGTTCCAAACCCTAACACCTGAATTAATTTGGCATCCCGCACACTCTCAGGCACTGTGTTCCAGAGCATAACCCCTGGATTAATCCGGCCTATCCCAATCTCTAAGGCACTGTGTTCCAGACCCTCTTACCTGAATTAATTCAGCCTCCCGCACACTCTCAGGCACTGTATTCCAGACCCTAACCCCTGGATTAATCCGGCCTATCCCACTCTCTCAGGCACTGTTTTCCAGACACTAACCCCTGGATTAATCCGGCCTATCGCACACAATCAGGCAATGTGTTCCAGACACTAACCCCTAGATTAACCGTGCCTACCCCACGCTCTCAGGCACTGTGATCCAGACCCTAACCCCTGGATTAATCCGGCCTATACCACACTCTCAGGCACAGTGTTCCAGACCCTAACTCCTGGATTAATTCTGCCTCCCCTACACTCTCAGATACTGTGTTCCACTCCCTAACACCTGGATTGACCTGGCCTACCCCACACTCTCAGCCACTGTGTTACAGACTCTAAACCCTGGATTTATTCAGCCTATCCCACACTCTGTGACACTGTGTTCCAGACACTAACCTCTGTATTAAACCGACCACCACCATACTCTCAGACACTGTATTCCCGACAATAAGCCCTGGATTGACCCGGCCTATCGTACACTCTCAGACACTGTGTTCCAGAGCCGAACCCCTGGATTAATCCGGCCTACCCCACACTCTCAGGCACTGTGTTCCAGACGCTAACACCTGGATTAATCCAGCCAAAACCCACACCCTCAGACACTGTTTTACAGACCCTTAACCCTGGATTATTTCAGCCTATCCCACACTCTCAGACACTGTGTTCCAGATTCTAACCCCTGGATTAATCCAGCCTATCCCACTCTCTCAGGCACTGTGCTCCAGACCCTAAATCCTTGAATTAATCTGGTCTATCCCACGCTCTCAGGCACTTTGTTCCACACCCTAACCCCTGGATTAATCCGGCCTATCCCTGACTCTCAGCCACTCTGTTTCAGACCCTAAACCCTGCATTAATCTGGCCTATCCCACACTCTCTGAAACTGTATTCCAGACCAAAACCCCTGGATTAATCTGCCCTATCCCATACTCTCAGACACTGTGTTCCAGACCCGAGGCCTTCGATTAATCCAGCCAAACCCACACCCTCAGACACTATGTTCCAGACACTAACTCCTGGATCAATCCGGCCTATCGCACACTCTCAGGCACTGTGTTCCAGATCCTAACCGTGGATAAATCCGGCCTATTCCACACTCTTAGGCACTTTGTTCCACACCCTAACCCCTGGATTAATCCAGCCTCCCCCACACTCTCAGGCAGTGTGTTCCAAAACCTAACCCGTGGATTACTCCGGCCTATTCCACATTCTCAAGCACTGTGTACCAGACCCTAATCGCTGGATTAATCCGGCCTCACCCACACTCTCAGGCACTGTGTTCCAGAGCCAAACCCCTGGATTAAGCCGGCCTAACCCACATTCTCAGACACTGTGTTCCTGACCCTAACCCCTGGATTAATCCGGCCCATCCCACACTCTCAGACACTGTGTTCCAGACCCTAACACCTGGATTAATCCAGCCAAACCCACACCCTCAGACACTGTTTTACAGACCCTTAAACCTGGATTATTTCAGCCTCTCCCACACTCTCAGACACTGTGTTCCAGATTCTAAACCCTGGATTAATCCAGCCTATCCCACTCT
This sequence comes from Chiloscyllium plagiosum, assembly GCF_037043375.1. Lineage (NCBI taxonomy): Eukaryota > Metazoa > Chordata > Chondrichthyes > Orectolobiformes > Hemiscylliidae > Chiloscyllium > Chiloscyllium plagiosum. The sequence goes on along the minus strand of NW_028270181.1, from coordinate 35,943,579 downwards.
CTCAGGCACTGTGCTCCAGACCCTAAATCCTTGACTTAATCTGGTCTATTCCACGCTCTCCTGCACTTTGTTCCACACCCTAACCCATGGATTAATCCAGCCTCCCCCACATTCTCAGGCAGTGTGTTCCAGAACATAACCCGTGGATTAATCCGGCCTATCCCAATCTCTAAGGCACTGTGTTCCAGACCCTCTTACCTGAATTAATTCAGCCTCCCGCACACTCGCAGGCACTGTATTCCAGAGCCTAACCCCTGGATTAATCCGGCCTAACCCACATCCTCAGACACTGTGTTCCAGACCCTAATCCCTGGATTAATCCAGCCTATCCCACACTCTCAGGCACTGTGTTCCAGAGCCTAACCCCTGGATTAATCCGGCCCATCCCACACTCTCAGGCACTGTGTTCCAGAGCCTAACCCCTGGATTAATCCGGCCTATCCCACACTCTCTGACACTGTGTGCCAGGCACTAATCCCTGTATTAAACCGACCACCACTATTCTCCCAGACACTGTATTCCCGACAATAAACCCTGGATTGATCCGGCCTATTGTACACTCTCAGACACAGTATTCCAGACCCTAACACCTGGATTAATCCACCCTTTCCCGCACTCTCAGGCACTGCGTTCCAGACACTAACCCCTGGATTGACCCGGCCTATCACACAGTTTCAGACACTGTGTTCCAGACCCTAACCCCTGGATTATTCCAGCCTATCCCACGCATTCAGGCACTGTGTTTCAGACCCTAACCCCTGGATTAATCCGGCCTATCCCAATCTCTAAGGCACTGTGTTCCAAACCCTAACACCTGAATTAATTTGGCATCCCGCACACTCTCAGCGACTGTGTCCCAGAGCATAACCCTGGATTAATCCGGCCTCTCCCAATATCTAAGGCACTGTGTTCCAGACCATCATACCTGCATTAATTCACCCTCCCACACACTCTCAGGCACTGTATTCCAGACCCTAACACCTGGGATTAATTCGGCCCAACCCACCTCCTTAGACACTCTGTTCCAGACCCTAACCCTTGGATTAATCCGGCCTAACCCACACTCTCAGACACTGTGTTCCAGAACCTAACCCTTGGATTAATCCGGCCTATCCCACTCTCTCAGACACTGTGTTCCAGACCCTAACCCCTGGATTAATCTGGCCTAATCCACATTCTCAGACACTGTGTTCCAGGCCCTAACCCCTGGATTAATCCGGCCTACCCCACGCTCTCAGGCACTGTGTTCCAGCCCCTAACCCCTGGATTAATCCGGCCTACCCCACACTCTCAGGCACTGTGTTCCAGACCCTAACACCTGGATTAATCCAGTCTATCCAATACTCTCAGGCACTGTGTTCCAGACCCTAACACCTGGATTAATCGAGCCAAACCCACACCCTCAGACACTGTTTTACAGGCCCTAACCCCTGGATTAATTCAGCCTATCCCACGCTCTCTGACACTGTGTTCCAGACACTAACCCCTGGATTAATCTGGCCTATCCCTGACTCTCAGCCACTCTGTTTCACACCCTAAACCCTGCATTAATCTGGCCCATCCCACACTCTCAGAAACAGTGTTCCAGACCCAAAACCCCTGGATTAATCCGCCCGATTCCATACTCTCAGACACTGTGTTCCAGACCCTAACCCCTGGATTAACCGGGCCTACCCCACACTCTCAGGCACTGTGTTCCAGAACGTAACCCCTGGATTAATCCGGCCTATCCCACACTCTCAGGCACTGTATTCCAGACCCTAACACTGGATTAATCCGGCCAAACCCACACCCTCAGACACTGTGTTCCAGACACTAACCCCTGGATTAATCTGGCCTCCCCCACACTCTCAGGCACTGTGTTCCAGACCCTAACCCCTGGATTAATCCGGCCAACCCCACTCTCTCAGACACTGTGTTCCAGACCCTAACCCCTGTATTAAACCAACCACCACTATTCTCCCAGACACTGTATTCCCGACAATAAACCCTGGATTGATCCGGCCTATTGTACACTCTCAGACACAGTATTCCAGACCCTCACACATGGATTAGTCCGCCCTATCCCACACCTTCAGGCACTGCGTTCCAGACACTAACCCCTGGATTGACCCGGCCTATCCCACAGTTTCAGACACTGTGTTTCAGACCCTAACCCCTGGATTAATCCGGCCTATCCCAATCTCTAAGGCACTGTGTTCCAAACCCTAACACCTGAATTAATTTGGCATCCCGCACACTCTCAGGCACTGTGTTCCAGAGCATAACCCCTGGATTAATCCGGCCTATCCCACTCTCTCAGGCACTGTTTTCCAGACACTAACCCTTGGATTAATCCGGCCTATCGCACACAATCAGGCAATGTGTTCCAGACACTAACCCCTAGATTAACCGTGCCTACCCCACGCTCTCAGGCACTGTGATCCAGACCCTAACCCCTGGATTAATCCGGCCTATACCACACTCTCAGGCACAGTGTTCCAGACCCTAACTCCTGGATTAATTCTGCCTCCCCTACACTCTCAGATACTGTGTTCCACTCCCTAACACCTGGATTGACCTGGCCTACCCCACACTCTCAGCCACTGTGTTACAGACTCTAAACCCTGGATTTATTCAGCCTATCCCACACTCTGTGACACTGTGTTCCAGACACTAACCCCTGTATTAAACCGACCACCACCATACTCTCAGACACTGTATTCCCGACAATAAGCCCTGGATTGACCCGGCCTATCGTACACTCTCAGACACTGTGTTCCAGAACCGAACCCCTGGATTAGTTCGGCCTACCCCACACTCTCAGGCACTGTGTTCCAGACCCTAACACCTGGATTAATCCAGCCAAACCCACACCCTCAGACACTGTTTTACAGACCCTTAACCCTGGATTATTTCAGCCTATCCCACACTCTCATACACTGTGTTCCAGATTCTAACCCCTGGATTAGTTCGGCCTACCCCACTCTCTCAGGCACTGTGCTCCAGACCCTAAATCCTTGAATTAATCTGGTCTATCCCACGCTCTCAGGCACTTTGTTCCACACTCTAACCCCTGGATTAATCCGGCCTATCCCTGACTCTCAGCCACTCTGTTTCAGACCCTAAACCCTGCATTAATCTGGCCTATCCCACACTCTCTGAAACTGTATTCCAGACCAAAACCCCTGGATTAATCTGCCCTATCCCATACTCTCAGACACTGTGTTCCAGACCCGAGGCATTCGATTAATCCAGCCAAACCCACACCCTCAGACACTATGTTCCAGACACTAACTCCTGGATCAATCCGGCCTATCGCACACTCTCAGGCACTGTGTTCCAGATCCTAACCGTGGATAAATCCGGCCTATTCCACACTCTTAGGCACTTTGTTCCACACCCTAACCCCTGGATTAATCCAGCCTCCCCCACACTCTCAGGCAGTGTGTTCCAAAACCTAACCCGTGGATTACTCCGGCCTATTCCACATTCTCAAGCACTGTGTACCAGACCCTAATCGCTGGATTAATCCGGCCTCACCCACACTCTCAGGCACTGTGTTCCAGAGCCAAACCCCTGGATTAAGCCGGCCTAACCCACATTCTCAGACACTGTGTTCCTGACCCTAACCCCTGGATTAATCCGGCCCATCCCACACTCTCAGACACTGTGTTCCAGACCCTAACACCTGGATTAATCCAGCCAAACCCACACCCTCAGACACTGTTTTACAGACCCTTAAACCTGGATTATTTCAGCCTCTCCCACACTCTCAGACACTGTGTTCCAGATTCTAAACCCTGGATTAATCCAGCCTATCCCACTCTCTCAGGCACTGTGCTCCAGACCCTAAATCCTTGACTTAATCTGGTCTATTCCACGCTCTCCTGCACTTTGTTCCACACCCTAACCCATGGATTAATCCAGCCTCCCCCACATTCTCAGGCAGTGTGTTCCAGAACATAACCCGTGGATTAATCCGGCCTATCCCAATCTCTAAGGCACTGTGTTCCAGACCCTCTTACCTGAATTAATTCAGCCTCCCGCACACTCGCAGGCACTGTATTCCAGAGCCTAACCCCTGGATTAATCCGGCCTAACCCACATCCTCAGACACTGTGTTCCAGACCCTAATCCCTGGATTAATCCAGCCTATCCCACACTCTCAGGCACTGTGTTCCAGAGCCTAACCCCTGGATTAATCCGGCCCATCCCACACTCTCAGGCACTGTGTTCCAGAGCCTAACCCCTGGATTAATCCGGCCTATCCCACACTCTCTGACACTGTGTGCCAGGCACTAATCCCTGTATTAAACCGACCACCACTATTCTCCCAGACACTGTATTCCCGACAATAAACCCTGGATTGATCCGGCCTATTGTACACTCTCAGACACAGTATTCCAGACCCTAACACCTGGATTAATCCACCCTTTCCCGCACTCTCAGGCACTGCGTTCCAGACACTAACCCCTGGATTGAACCGGCCTATCACACAGTTTCAGACACTGTGTTCCAGACCCTAACCCCTGGATTATTCCAGCCTATCCCACGCATTCAGGCACTGTGTTTCAGACCCTAACCCCTGGATTAATCCGGCCTATCCCAATCTCTAAGGCACTGTGTTCCAAACCCTAACACCTGAATTAATTTGGCATCCCGCACACTCTCAGCGACTGTGTCCCAGAGCATAACCCTGGATTAATCCGGCCTCTCCCAATATCTAAGGCACTGTGTTCCAGACCATCATACCTGCATTAATTCACCCTCCCACACACTCTCAGGCACTGTATTCCAGACCCTAACACCTGGGATTAATTCGGCCCAACCCACCTCCTTAGACACTCTGTTCCAGACCCTAACCCTTGGATTAATCCGGCCTAACCCACACTCTCAGACACTGTGTTCCAGAACCTAACCCTTGGATTAATCCGGCCTATCCCACTCTCTCAGACACTGTGTTCCAGACCCTAACCCCTGGATTAATCTGGCCTAATCCACATTCTCAGACACTGTGTTCCAGGCCCTAACCCCTGGATTAATCCGGCCTACCCCACGCTCTCAGGCACTGTGTTCCAGCCCCTAACCCCTGGATTAATCCGGCCTACCCCACACTCTCAGGCACTGTGTTCCAGACCATCATACCTGCATTAATTCACCCTCCCACACACTCTCAGGCACTGTATTCCAGACCCTAACACCTGGGATTAATTCGGCCCAACCCACCTCCTTAGACACTCTGTTCCAGACCCTGACCCTTGGATTAATCCGGCCTATCCCACTCTCTCAGACACTGTGTTCCAGACCCTAACCCCTGGATTAATCCAGCCTATCCCACTCTCTCAGGCACTGTGTTCCAGGCCATAACCCCTGGATTAATCCGGCCTGTCCCACACGCTTAGGCACTTTGTTCCAGACCTTAACCCCTGGATTAATCTGGCCTATTCCACACTCTAAGACACTTTGTTCCAGACCCTAACCCCTGGATTAATCCAGCCTCCCCCACACTCTCAGGCAGTGTGTTCCAAAACCTGACCCGTGGATTACTCCGGCCTATCCCACATTCTCAAGCACTGTGCTCCAGACCCTAACCCCTGGATTAATCTGGCCTCCCCCACACTCTCAGGCACTGTGTTCCAGACCCTAACCCCTGGATTAATCCGGCCTACCCCACTCTCTCAGACACTGTGTTCCAGACCCTAACCCCTGGATTAATCTGGCCTAATCCACATTCTCAGACACTGTGTTCCAGACCCTAACCCCTGGATTAATCCGGCCTACCCCACGCTCTCAGGCACTGTGTTCCAGCCCCTAACCCCTGGATTAATCCGGCCTACCCCACACTCTCAGGCACTGTGTTCCAGACCCTAACACCTGGATTAATCCAGTCTATCCAATACTCTCAGGCACTGTGTTCCAGACCCTAACACCTGGATTAATCGAGCCAAACCCACACCCTCAGACACTGTTTTACAGGCCCTAACCCCTGGATTAATTCAGCCTATCCCACGCTCTCTGACACTGTGTTCCAGACACTAACCCCTGGATTAATCTGGCCTAATCCACATTCTCAGACACTGTGTTCCAGACCCTAACCCCTGGATTAATCTGGCCTATCCCTGACTCTCAGCCACTCTGTTTCACACCCTAAACCCTGCATTAATCTGGCCCATCCCACACTCTCAGAAACAGTGTTCCAGACCCAAAACCCCTGGATTAATCCGCCCGATTCCATACTCTCAGACACTGTGTTCCAGACCCTAACCCCTGGATTAATCCGGCCTATCCCACACTCTCAGGCACTGTATTCCAGACCCTAACACTGGATTAATCCGGCCAAACCCACACCCTCAGACACTGTGTTCCAGACACTAACCCCTGGATTAATCTGGCCTCCCCCACACTCTCAGGCACTGTGTTCCAGACCCTAACCCCTGGATTAATCTGGCCTACCCCACTCTCTCAGACACTGTGTTCCAGACCCTAACCCCTGGATTAATCTGGCCTAACCCACATTCTCAGACACTGTGTTCCAGACCCTAACCCCTGGATTAATCTGGCCTATCCCTGACTCTCAGCCACTCTGTTTCACACCCTAAACCCTGCATTAATCTGGCCCATCCCACACTCTCAGAAACAGTGTTCCAGACCCAAAACCCCTGGATTAATCCGCCCGATTCCATACTCTCAGACACTGTGTTCCAGACCCTAACCCCTGGATTAACCGGGCCTACCCCACACTCTCAGGCACTGTGTTCCAGAACGTAACCCCTGGATTAATCCGGCCTATCCCACACTCTCAGGCACTGTATTCCAGACCCTAACACTGGATTAATCCGGCCAAACCCACACCCTCAGACACTGTGTTCCAGACACTAACCCCTGGATTAATCCGGCCTGTCCCACACGCTTAGGCACTTTGTTCCAGACCTTAACCCCTGGATTAATCTGGCCTATTCCACACTCTTAGGCACTTTGTTTCAGACCCTAACCCCTGGATTAATCCAGCCTCCCCCTCACTCTCAGGCACTGTGTTCCAGAACGTAACCCCTGGATTAATCCGGCCTATCCCACACTCTCAGGCACTGTATTCCAGACCCTAACACTGGACTAATCCGGCCAAACCCACACCCTCAGGCACTGTGTTCCAGACACTAACCCCTGGATTAATCCGGCCTGTCCCACACGCTTAGGCACTTTGTTCCAGACCTTAACCCCTGGATTAATCTGGCCTATTCCACACTCTTAGGCACTTTGTTCCAGACCCTAACCCCTGGATTAATCCAGCCTCCCCCACACTCTCAGGCAGTGTGTTCCAAAACCTGACCCGTGGATTACTCCGGCCTATCCCACATTCTCAAGCACTGTGCTCCAGACCCTAACCCCTGGATTAATCTGGCCTCCCCCACACTCTCAGGCACTGTGTTCCAGACCCTAACCCCGGATTAATCCGGCCTACCCCACTCTCTCAGACACTGTGTTCCAGACCCTAACCCCTGGATTAATCTGGCCTCCCCCACACTCTCAGGCACTGTGTTCCAGACCCTAACCCCTGGATTAATCCGGCCTACCCCACTCTTTCAGACACTGTGTTCCAGACCCTAACCCCTGGATTAATCTGGCCTAATCCACATTCTCAGACACTGTGTTCCAGACCCTAACCCCTGGATTAATCCGGCCTACCCCACGCTCTCAGGCACTGTGTTCCAGCCCCTAACCCCTGGATTAATCCGGCCTACCCCACACTCTCAGGCACTGTGTTCCAGACCCTAACACCTGGATTAATCCAGTCTATCCCATACTCTCAGGCACTGTGTTCCAGACCCTAACACCTGGATTAATCCAGCCAAACCCACACCCTCAGACACTGTTTTACAGGCCCTAACCCCTGGATTAATTCAGCCTATCCCACGCTCTCTGACACTGTGTTCCAGACACTAACCCCTGTATTAAACCGACCACCACCATTCTCTCAGACACTGTATTCCCGACAATAAACCCTGGATTGACCCGGCCTATCGCACATTCTCAGACACAGTATTCCAGAACCGAACCACTGTATTAAGACGGCCTATCCCACACTCTCAGACACTGTGTTCCAGACCCTACCCCTGGATAAATCCGGCCTATCCCACAGTCTCAGACACTGTGTTCCAGACACTAACCCCTGGATTGACCCGGCCTATCTCACAGTCTCAGACACTGTGTTCCAGACCCTAACCCCTGGATTATTCCGGCCTATCCCACGCACTCAGGCACTGTGTTCCAGACGCTAACCTCTGGATTAACCTGGCCTATCCCATACTCTCAGGCACTGTGTTCCAGTCCAAACCCCTAGATTAATCCAGCCTACCCCACTCTCTCAGGCAATGTGTTCCAGACTCTAACCCCTGGATTAATCTGGCCTATCCCTGACTCTCGGGCCCTCTCTTTCAAACCCTAAACCCTGCATTAATCTGGCCTATCCCACAGTCTCAGATACTCTATTCTAGACCAAAACGCCTGGATAAATCTGCCCTATCCCGCACTGTCAGGCACTGCGTTCCAGACTCTAACCCCTGGATTGACCCGGCCTATTCCACATTCTCAGACACTGTGTTCGAGTCCCGAACCCCTGGATTAATCCGGCATCCCCACACTCTCAGATCCTGTGTTCCAGACACTAACTCCAGCATTAAACCGACCATCACCATACTCTCAGGCACTGTGTTCCAGACATAATCCCTGGATGAATCCGGCCTATCCCACACTCTCAGGCACTGTGTTCCAAACCCTAACACCTGAATTAATTTGGCATCCCGCACACTCTCAGGCACTGTGTTCCAGAGCATAACCCCTGGATTAATCCGCCTAACTCACATTCTTAGACACTGTGTTCCAGACCCTAACACCTGGATTAATCCGCCCTATCCCGCACTATCAGGCACTGTGTTCCGGACACTAACCCCTGGATTGACCCGGCCTATCATACACTCTTAGGCACTGCATTCCAGACACTGACCCCTGGATTGACCGGCCTATCCCACAGTCTCAGACACTGTGTTCCAGACCTTAACACCTGGATTATTCCGGCGTATCCCACGCACTCAGGCACTGTGTTCCAGACCCTAATCCCCGGATTAATCCAGCCTATCCCACACTCTCAGAAACTGTTTTACAGACCCTTAACCCTGGATATTTTCAGCCTATCCCACACTCTCAGACACTGTGTTCCAGAACCTAACCCTTGGATTAATCCGGCCTATCCCACTCTCTCAGACACTGTGTTCCAGACCCTAACTCCTGGATTAATCCGGCCTATCCCACTCTCTCAGGCACTGTGTTCCAGGCCATAACCCCTGGATTAATCCGGCCTATCCCACTCTCTCAGGCACTGTGTTTCAGGCCATAACCCCTGGATTAATCTGGCCTATCCCTGACTCTCAGCCACTCTGTTTCACACCCTAAACCCTGCATTAATCTGGCCCATCCCACACTCTCAGAAACAGTGTTCCAGACCCAAAACCCCTGGATTAATCCGCCCGATTCCATACTCCCAGACACTGTGTTCCAGACCCTAACCCCTGGATTAACCGGGCCTACCCCACACTCTCAGGCACTGTGTTCCAGAACGTAACCCCTGGATTAATCCGGCCTATCCCACACTCTCAGGCACTGTATTCCAGACCCTAACACTGGATTAATCCGGCCAAACCCACACCCTCAGACACTGTGTTCCAGACACTAACCCCTGGATTAATCCGGCCTGTGTCACACGCTTAGGCACTTTGTTCCAGACCTTAACCCCTGGATTAATCTGGCCTATTCCACACTCTTAGGCACTTTGTTCCAGACCCTAACCCCTGGATTAATCCAGCCTCCCCCACACTCTCAGGCAGTGTGTTCCAAAACCTGACCCGTGGATTACTCCGGCCTATCCCACATTCTCAAGCACTGTGCTCCAGACCCTAACCCCTGGATTAATCTGGCCTCCCCCACACTCTCAGGCACTGTGTTCCAGACCCTAACCCCTGGATGAATCCGTCCTACCCCACTCTCTCAGACACTGTGTTCCAGACCCTAACCCCTGGATTAATCTGGCCTAATCCACATTATCAGACACTGTGTTCCAGACCCTAACACCTGGATTAATCCAGTCTATCCCATACTCTCAAGCACTGTGTTCCAGACCCTAACACCTGGATTAATCCAGCCAAACCCACACCCTCAGACACTGTTTTACAGGCCCTAACCCCTGGATTAATTCAGCCTATCCCACGCTCTCTGACACTGTGTTCCAGACACTAACCCCTGTATTAAACCGACCACCACCATTCTCTCAGACACTGTATTCCCTACAATAAACCCTGGATTGACCCGGCCTATCGTACATTCTCAGACACAGTATTCCAGAACCGAACCACTGTATTAAGACGGCCTATCCCACACTCTCAGACACTGTGTTCCAGACCCTACCCCTGGATAAATCCGGCCTATCCCACAGTCTCAGACACTGTGTTCCAGACACTAACCCCTGGATTGACCCGGCCTATCTCACAGCCTCAGACACTGTGTTCCAGACCCTAACTCCTGGATTATTCCGGCCTATCCCACGCACTCAGGCACTGTGTTCCAGACCCTAACCTCTGGATTAACCTGGCCTATCCCATACTCTCAGGCACTGTGTTCCAGTCCAAACCCCTAGATTAATCCAGCCTACCCCACTCTCTCAGGCAATGTGTTCCAGACCCTAACCCCTGGATTAATCTGGCCTATCCCTGACTCTCGGGCCCTCTCTTTCAAACCCTAAACCCTGCATTAATCTGGCCTATCCCACAGTCTCAGATACTATATTCTAGACCAAAACGCCTGGATAAATCTGCCCTATCCCGCACTGTCAGGCACTGCGTTCCAGACTCTAACCCCTGGATTGACCCGGCCTATCCCACATTCTCAGACACTGTGTTCGAGTCCCGAACCCCTGGATTAATCCGGCAACCCCACACTGTCAGATCCTGTGTTCCAGACACTAACTCCAGCATTAAACCGACCATCACCATACTCTCAGGCACTGTGTTCCAGACATAATCCCTGGATGAATCCGGCCTATCCCACACTCTCAGGCACTGTGTTCCAAACCCTAACACCTGAATTAATTTGGCATCCCGCACACTCTCAGGCACTGTGTTCCAGAGCATAACCCCTGGATTAATCCGCCTAACTCACATTCTTAGACACTGTGTTCCAGACCCTAACACCTGGATTAATCCGCCCTATCCCGCACTATCAGGCACTGTGTTCCAGACACTAACCCCTGGATTGACCCGGCCTATCATACACTCTCAGGCACTGCATTCCAGACACTGACCCCTGGATTGACCGGCCTATCCCACAGTCTCAGACACTGTGTTCCAGACCTTAACACCTGGATTATTCCGGCGTATCCCACGCACTCAGGCACTGTGTTCCAGACCCTAATCCCCGGATTAATCCAGCCTATCCCACACTCTCAGAAACTGTTTTACAGACCCTTAACCCTGGATATTTTCAGCCTATCCCACACTCTCAGACACTGTGTTCCAGAACCTAACCCTTGGATTAATCCGGCCTATCCCACTCTCTTAGACACTGTGTTCCAGACCCTAACCCCTGGATTAATCCGGCCTATCCCACTCTCTCAGGCACTGTGTTCCAGGCCATAACCCCTGGATTAATCCGGCCTATCCCACTCTCTCAGGCACTGTGTTCCAGGCCATAACCGCTGGATTAATCTGGCCTATCCCTGACTCTCAGCCACTCTGTTTCACACCCTAAACCCTGCATTAATCTGGCCCATCCCACACTCTCAGAAACAGTGTTCCAGACCCAAAACCCCTGGATTAATCCGCCCGATTCCATACTCTCAGACACTGTGTTCCAGACCCGAACCCCTGGATTAACCGGGCCTACCCCACACTCTCAGGCACTGTGTTCCAGAACGTAACCCCTGGATTAATCCGGCCTATCCCACACTCTCAGGCACTGTATTCCAGACCCTAACACTGGGATTAATTCGGCCCAACCCACCTCCTTAGACACTGTGTTCCAGACCCTAACCCTTGGATTAATCCGGCCTAACCCACACTCTCAGACACTGTGTTCCAGAACCTAACCCTTGGATTAATCCGGCCTATCCCACTCTCTCAGACACTGTGTTCCAGACCCTAACCCCTGGATTAATCCGGCCTATCCCACTCTCTCAGGCACTGTGTTCCAGGCCATAACCCCTGGATTAATCCGGCCTGTCCCACACGCTTAGGCACTTTGTTCCAGACCTTAACCCCTGGATTAATCTGGCCTATTCCACACTCTCAGGCAGTGTGTTCCAAAACCTGACCCGTGGATTACTCCGGCCTATCCCACATTCTCAAGCACTGTGCTCCAGACCCTAACCCCTGGATTAATCTGGCCTCCCCCACACTCTCAGGCACTGTGTTCCAGACCCTAACCCCGGATTAATCCGGCCTACCCCACTCTCTCAGACACTGTGTTCCAGACCCTAACCCCTGGATTAATCTGGCCTAATCCACATTCTCAGACACTGTGTTCCAGACCCTAACCCCTGGATTAATCCGGCCTACCCCACGCTCTCAGGCACTGTGTTCCAGCCCCTAACCCCTGGATTAATCCGGCCTGTCCCACACGCTTAGGCACTTTGTTCCAGACCTTAACCCCTGGATTAATCTGGCCTATTCCACACTCTAAGACACTTTGTTCCAGACCCTAACCCCTGGATTAATCCAGCCTCCCCCACACTCTCAGGCAGTGTGTTCCAAAACCTGACCCGTGGATTACTCCGGCCTATCCCACATTCTCAAGCACTGTGCTCCAGACCCTAACCCCTGGATTAATCTGGCCTCCCCCACACTCTCAGGCACTGTGTTCCAGACCCTAACCCCGGATTAATCCGGCCTACCCCACTCTCTCAGACACTGTGTTCCAGACCCTAACCCCTGGATTAATCTGGCCTAATCCACATTCTCAGACACTGTGTTCCAGACCCTAACCCCTGGATTAATCCGGCCTGTCCCACACGCTTAGGCACTTTGTTCCAGACCTTAACCCCTGGATTAATCTGGCCTATTCCACACTCTCAGGCAGTGTGTTCCAAAACCTGACCCGTGGATTACTCCGGCCTATCCCACATTCTCAAGCACTGTGCTCCAGACCCTAACCCCTGGATTAATCTGGCCTCCCCCACACTCTCAGGCACTGTGTTCCAGACCCTAACCCCGGATTAATCCGGCCTACCCCACACTCTCAGGCACTGTGTTCCAGAACGTAACCCCTGGATTAATCCGGCCTATCCCACACTCTCAGGCACTGTATTCCAGACCCTAACACTGGATTAATCCGGCCAAACCCACACCCTCAGACACTGTGTTCCAGACACTAACCCCTGGATTAATCCGGCCTGTGTCACACGCTTAGGCACTTTGTTCCAGACCTTAACCCCTGGATTAATCTGGCCTATTCCACACTCTTAGGCACTTTGTTCCAGACCCTAACCCCTGGATTAATCCAGCCTCCCCCACACTCTCAGGCAGTGTGTTCCAAAACCTGACCCGTGGATTACTCCGGCCTATCCCACATTCTCAAGCACTGTGCTCCAGACCCTAACCCCTGGATTAATCTGGCCTCCCCCACACTCTCAGGCACTGTGTTCCAGACCCTAACCCCTGGATGAATCCGTCCTACCCCACTCTCTCAGACACTGTGTTCCAGACCCTAACCCCTGGATTAATCTGGCCTAATCCACATTATCAGACACTGTGTTCCAGACCCTAACACCTGGATTAATCCAGTCTATCCCATACTCTCAAGCACTGTGTTCCAGACCCTAACACCTGGATTAATCCAGCCAAACCCACACCCTCAGACACTGTTTTACAGGCCCTAACCCCTGGATTAATTCAGCCTATCCCACGCTCTCTGACACTGTGTTCCAGACACTAACCCCTGTATTAAACCGACCACCACCATTCTCTCAGACACTGTATTCCCTACAATAAACCCTGGATTGACCCGGCCTATCGTACATTCTCAGACACAGTATTCCAGAACCGAACCACTGTATTAAGACGGCCTATCCCACACTCTCAGACACTGTGTTCCAGACCCTACCCCTGGATAAATCCGGCCTATCCCACAGTCTCAGACACTGTGTTCCAGACACTAACCCCTGGATTGACCCGGCCTATCTCACAGCCTCAGACACTGTGTTCCAGACCCTAACTCCTGGATTATTCCGGCCTATCCCACGCACTCAGGCACTGTGTTCCAGACCCTAACCTCTGGATTAACCTGGCCTATCCCATACTCTCAGGCACTGTGTTCCAGTCCAAACCCCTAGATTAATCCAGCCTACCCCACTCTCTCAGGCAATGTGTTCCAGACCCTAACCCCTGGATTAATCTGGCCTATCCCTGACTCTCGGGCCCTCTCTTTCAAACCCTAAACCCTGCATTAATCTGGCCTATCCCACAGTCTCAGATACTATATTCTAGACCAAAACGCCTGGATAAATCTGCCCTATCCCGCACTGTCAGGCACTGCGTTCCAGACTCTAACCCCTGGATTGACCCGGCCTATCCCACATTCTCAGACACTGTGTTCGAGTCCCGAACCCCTGGATTAATCCGGCAACCCCACACTCTCAGATCCTGTGTTCCAGACACTAACTCCAGCATTAAACCGACCATCACCATACTCTCAGGCACTGTGTTCCAGACATAATCCCTGGATGAATCCGGCCTATCCCACACTCTCAGGCACTGTGTTCCAAACCCTAACACCTGAATTAATTTGGCATCCCGCACACTCTCAGGCACTGTGTTCCAGAGCATAACCCCTGGATTAATCCGCCTAACTCACATTCTTAGACACTGTGTTCCAGACCCTAACACCTGGATTAATCCGCCCTATCCCGCACTATCAGGCACTGTGTTCCAGACACTAACCCCTGGATTGACCCGGCCTATCATACACTCTCAGGCACTGCATTCCAGACACTGACCCCTGGATTGACCGGCCTATCCCACAGTCTCAGACACTGTGTTCCAGACCTTAACACCTGGATTATTCCGGCGTATCCCACGCACTCAGGCACTGTGTTCCAGACCCTAATCCCCGGATTAATCCAGCCTATCCCACACTCTCAGAAACTGTTTTACAGACCCTTAACCCTGGATATTTTCAGCCTATCCCACACTCTCAGACACTGTGTTCCAGAACCTAACCCTTGGATTAATCCGGCCTATCCCACTCTCTTAGACACTGTGTTCCAGACCCTAACCCCTGGATTAATCCGGCCTATCCCACTCTCTCAGGCACTGTGTTCCAGGCCATAACCCCTGGATTAATCCGGCCTATCCCACTCTCTCAGGCACTGTGTTCCAGGCCATAACCGCTGGATTAATCTGGCCTATCCCTGACTCTCAGCCACTCTGTTTCACACCCTAAACCCTGCATTAATCTGGCCCATCCCACACTCTCAGAAACAGTGTTCCAGACCCAAAACCCCTGGATTAATCCGCCCGATTCCATACTCTCAGACACTGTGTTCCAGACCCGAACCCCTGGATTAACCGGGCCTACCCCACACTCTCAGGCACTGTGTTCCAGAACGTAACCCCTGGATTAATCCGGCCTATCCCACACTCTCAGGCACTGTATTCCAGACCCTAACACTGGGATTAATTCGGCCCAACCCACCTCCTTAGACACTGTGTTCCAGACCCTAACCCTTGGATTAATCCGGCCTAACCCACACTCTCAGACACTGTGTTCCAGAACCTAACCCTTGGATTAATCCGGCCTATCCCACTCTCTCAGACACTGTGTTCCAGACCCTAACCCCTGGATTAATCCGGCCTATCCCACTCTCTCAGGCACTGTGTTCCAGGCCATAACCCCTGGATTAATCCGGCCTGTCCCACACGCTTAGGCACTTTGTTCCAGACCTTAACCCCTGGATTAATCTGGCCTATTCCACACTCTCAGGCAGTGTGTTCCAAAACCTGACCCGTGGATTACTCCGGCCTATCCCACATTCTCAAGCACTGTGCTCCAGACCCTAACCCCTGGATTAATCTGGCCTCCCCCACACTCTCAGGCACTGTGTTCCAGACCCTAACCCCGGATTAATCCGGCCTACCCCACTCTCTCAGACACTGTGTTCCAGACCCTAACCCCTGGATTAATCTGGCCTAATCCACATTCTCAGACACTGTGTTCCAGACCCTAACCCCTGGATTAATCCGGCCTACCCCACGCTCTCAGGCACTGTGTTCCAGCCCCTAACCCCTGGATTAATCCGGCCTGTCCCACACGCTTAGGCACTTTGTTCCAGACCTTAACCCCTGGATTAATCTGGCCTATTCCACACTCTAAGACACTTTGTTCCAGACCCTAACCCCTGGATTAATCCAGCCTCCCCCACACTCTCAGGCAGTGTGTTCCAAAACCTGACCCGTGGATTACTCCGGCCTATCCCACATTCTCAAGCACTGTGCTCCAGACCCTAACCCCTGGATTAATCTGGCCTCCCCCACACTCTCAGGCACTGTGTTCCAGACCCTAACCCCGGATTAATCCGGCCTACCCCACTCTCTCAGACACTGTGTTCCAGACCCTAACCCCTGGATTAATCTGGCCTAATCCACATTCTCAGACACTGTGTTCCAGACCCTAACCCCTGGATTAATCCGGCCTACCCCACACTCTCAGGCACTGTGTTCCAGACCCTAACACCTGGATTAATCCAGTCTATCCCATACTCTCAGGCACTGTGTTCCAGACCCTAACACCTGGATTAATCCAGCCAAACCCACACCCTCAGACACTGTTCACAGGCCCTAACCCCTGGATTAATTCAGCCTATCCCACGCTCTCTGACACTGTGTTCCAGACACTAACCCCTGTATTAAACCGACCACCACCATTCTCTCAGACACTGTATTCCCGACAATAAACCCTGGATTGACCCGGCCTATCGTACATTCTCAGACACAGTATTCCAGAACCGAACCACTGTATTAAGACGGCCTATCCCACACTCTCAGAAACTGTGTTCCAGACCCTACCCCTGGATAAATCCGGCCTATCCCACAGTCTCAGACACTGTGTTCCAGACACTAACCCCTGGATTGACCCGGCCTATCCCACAGTCTCAGACACTGTGTTCCAGACCCTAACCCCTGGATTACTCCGGCCTATCCCACGCACTCAGGCACTGTGTTCCAGACCCTAACCTCTGGATTAACCTGGCCTATCCCATACTCTCAGGCACTGTGTTCCAGTCCAAACCCCTAGATTAATCCAGCCTACCCCACTCTCTCAGGCAATGTGTTCCAGACCCTAACCCCTGGATTAATCTGGCCTATCCCTGACTCTCGGGCCCTCTCTTTCAAACCCTAAACCCTGCATTAATCTGGCCTATCCCACAGTCTCAGATACTATATTCTAGACCAAAACGCCTGGATAAATCTGCCCTATCCCGCACTGTCAGGCACTGCGTTCCAGACTCTAACCCCTGGATTGACCCGGCCTATCCCACATTCTCAGACACTGTGTTCGAGTCCCGAACCCCTGGATTAATCCGGCATCCCCACACTCTCAGATCCTGTGTTCCAGACACTAACTCCAGCATTAAACCGACCATCACCATACTCTCAGGCACTGTGTTCCAGACATAATCCCTGGATGAATCCGGCCTATCCCACACTCTCAGACACTGTGTTCCAAACCCTAACACCTGAATTAATTTGGCATCCCGCACACTCTCAGGCACTGTGTTCCAGAGCATAACCCCTGGATTAATCCGCCTAACTCACATTCTTAGACACTGTGTTCCAGACCCTAACACCTGGATTAATCCGCTCTATCCCGCACTATCAGGCACTGTGTTCCAGACACTAACCCCTGGATTGACCCGGTCTATCATACACTCTTAGGCACTGCATTCCAGACACTGACCCCTGGATTGACCGGCCTATCCCACAGTCTCAGACACTGTGTTCCAGACCTTAACACCTGGATTATTCCGGCGTATCCCACGCACTCAGGCACTGTGTTCCAGACCCTAATCCCCGGATTAATCCAGCCTATCCCACACTCTCAGAAACTGTTTTACAGACCCTTAACCCTGGATATTTTCAGCCTATCCCACACTCTCAGACACTGTGTTCCAGAACCTAACCCTTGGATTAATCCGGCCTATCCCACTCTCTCAGACACTGTGTTCCAGACCCTAACCCCTGGATTAATCCGGCCTATCCCACTCTCTCAGGCACTGTGTTCCAGGCCATAACCCCTGGATTAATCCGGCCTATCCCACTCTCTCAGGCACTGTGTTCCAGGCCATAACCCCTGGATTAATCTGGCCTATCCCTGACTCTCAGCCACTCTGTTTCACACCCTAAACCCTGCATTAATCTGGCCCATCCCACACTCTCAGAAACAGTGTTCCAGACCCAAAACCCCTGGATTAATCCGCCCGATTCCATACTCTCAGACACTGTGTTCCAGACCCTAACCCCTGGATTAACCGGGCCTACCCCACACTCTCAGGCACTGTGTTCCAGAACGTAACCCCTGGATTAATCCGGCCTATCCCACACTCTCAGGCACTGTATTCCAGACCCTAACACTGGATTAATCCGGCCAAACCCACACCCTCAGACACTGTGTTCCAGACACTAACCCCTGGATTAATCCGGCCTGTCCCACACGCTTAGGCACTTTGTTCCAGACCTTAACCCCTGGATTAATCTGGCCTATTCCACACTCTTAGGCACTTTGTTCCAGACCCTAACCCCTGGATTAATCCAGCCTCCCCCACACTCTCAGGCAGTGTGTTCCAAAACCTGACCCGTGGATTACTCCGGCCTATCCCACATTCTCAAGCACTGTGCTCCAGACCCTAACGCCTGGATTAATCTGGCCTCCCCCACACTCTCAGGCACTGTGTTCCAGACCCTAACCCCTGGATTAATCCGGCCTACCCCACTCTCTCAGACACTGTGTTCCAGACCCTAACCCCTGGATTAATCTGGCCTAATCCACATTCTCAGACACTGTGTTCCAGACCCTAACCCCTGGATTAATCCGGCCTACCCCACGCTCTCAGGCACTGTGTCCCAGCCCCTAACCCCTGGATTAATCCGGCCTACCCCACACTCTCAGGCACTGTGTTCCAGACCCTAACACCTGGATTAATCCAGTCTATCCCATACTCTCAGGCACTGTGTTCCAGACCCTAACACCTGGATTAATCCAGCCAAACCCACACCCTCAGACACTGTTTTACAGGCCCTAACCCCTGGATTAATTCAGCCTATCCCACGCTCTCTGACACTGTGTTCCAGACACTAACCCCTGTATTAAACCGACCACCACCATTCTCTCAGACACTGTATTCCCGACAATAAACCCTGGATTGACCCGGCCTATCGTACATTCTCAGACACAGTATTCCAGAACCGAACCACTGTATTAAGACGGCCTATCCCACACTCTCAGACACTGTGTTCCAGACCCTACCCCTGGATAAATCCGGCCTATCCCACAGTCTCAGACACTGTGTTCCAGACACTAACCCCTGGATTGACCCGGCCTATCTCACAGTCTCAGACACTGTGTTCCAGACCCTAACCCCTGGATTATTCCGGCCTATCCCACGCACTCAGGCACTGTGTTCCAGATCCTAACCTCTGGATTAACCTGGCCTATCCCATACTCTCAGGCACTGTGTTCCAGTCCAAACCCCTAGATTAATCCAGCCTACCCCACTCTCTCAGGCAATGTGTTCCAGACCCTAACCCCTGGATTAATCTGGCCTATCCCTGACTCTCGGGCCCTCTCTTTCAAACCCTAAACCCTGCATTAATCTGGCCTATCCCACAGTCTCAGATACTATATTCTAGACCAAAACGCCTGGATAAATCTGCCCTATCCCGCACTGTCAGGCACTGCGTTCCAGACTCTAACCCCTGGATTGACCCGGCCTATCCCACATTCTCAGACACTGTGTTCGAGTCCCGAACCCCTGGATTAATCCGGCATCCCCACACTCTCAGATCCTGTGTTCCAGACACTAACTCCAGCATTAAACCGACCATCACCATACTCTCAGGCACTGTGTTCCAGACATAATCCCTGGATGAATCCGGCCTATCCCACACTCTCAGGCACTGTGTTCCAAACCCTAACACCTGAATTAATTTGGCATCCCGCACACTCTCAGGCACTGTGTTCCAGAGCATAACCCCTGGATTAATCCGCCTAACTCACATTCTTAGACACTGTGTTCCAGACCCTAACACCTGGATTAATCTGCTCTATCCCGCACTATCAGGCACTGTGTTCCGGACACTAACCCCTGGATTGACCCGGCCTATCATACACTCTTAGGCACTGCATTCCAGACACTGACCCCTGGATTGACCGGCCTATCCCACAGTCTCAGACACTGTGTTCCAGACCTTAACACCTGGATTATTCCGGCGTATCCCACGCACTCAGGCACTGTGTTCCAGACCCTAATCCCCGGATTAATCCGGCCTATCCCACTCTCTCAGACACCTGGGTCTGTGTTCCAGACCCTAAATCCTTGAATTAATCTGGTCTATCCCACGCTCTCAGGCACTTTGTTCCACACCCTAACCCCTGGATTAATCCAGCCTCCCCCACATTCTCAGGCAGTGTGTTCCAGAACATAATCCATGGATTAATCCGGCCTAACCCACATTCTCAGACACTGTGTTCCAGACCCTAACCCCTGGATTAATCTGGCCTATCCCTGACTCTCAGGCAATCTCTTTCAGACCCTAAACCCTGCATTAATCTGGCCCATCACACACTCTCAGAAACTGAATTCCAGACCAAAACCTCTGGATTAATCTGCCCTATCCCGCACTCTCAGGCACTGTGTTCCAGACACTAACCCCTGGATTGACCGGCCTAACCCACATTCTCAGACACTGTGTTCCAGACCCTAACCCCTGGATTAATCCAGCCTATCCCACACTCTCAGGCTCTGTGTTCCAGACCCTAACACCTGGATTGACCTGGCCTACCCCACACTCTCAGGCACTGTGTTCCAGACCCTAACATCTGGATTGACCTGGCCTGCCCCACACTCTCAGGCATTCTGTTCCAGAACCTAGCCCCTGGATTAATCCAGCCTATCCCACTCTCTCAGATAATGTATTCCAGACCCTCAACCCTGGATTGACCTGGCCTATCCCACTCTCTCAGGCACGTATTCCAGACCCTAACTCCTGGATTAAAACGGCCTATCCCACACTCTCACGCACTGTTCCTGACCATAACCACTGGATTGACCTGGCCTCCCGCACACTCTCAGGCAATGTGTTCCAGACCCTAACCCCTGGATTAATCTGGCCTAACCCACATTCTCAGACACTGTGTTCCAGACCCTAACCCCTGGATAAATCCGGCCTTCTGCACGCTCTCAGGCAGTGTGTTCCAGAGCCTAACCCCTGGATTGACCCGGCCTATCCCACATTCTCAGACACTGTGTTCGAGTCCCGAACCCCTGGATTAATCCGGCATCCCCACACTGTCAGATCCTGTGTTCCAGACACTAACTCCAGCATTAAACCGACCATCACCATACTCTCAGGCACTGTGTTCCAGACATAATCCCTGGATGAATCCGGCCTCCCGCACACTCTCAGGCACTGTGTTCTAGAGCATAACCCCTGGATTAATCCGCCTAACTCACATTCTTAGACACTGTGTTCCAGACCCTAACACCTGGATTAATCTGCTCTATCCCGCACTATCAGGCACTGTGTTCCGGACACTAACCCCTGGATTGACCCGGCCTATCATACACTCTCAGGCACTGCATTCCAGACACTAACTCCTGGATTGACCGGCCTATCCCACAGTCTCAGACACTGTGTTCCACACCCTAACCCCTGTATTATTCCGGCGTATCCCAGGCACTCAGGCACTGTGTTCCAGACCCTAATCCCCGGATTAATCCAGCTCTATCCCACACTCTCAGAAACCCTTAACCCTGGATTTTTTCAGCCTATCCCACACTCTCAGACACTGTGTTTCAGATTCTAACCCCTGGATTAATCCGGCCTATCCCACTCTCTCAGGCACAGTGTTCCAGACCCTAAATCCTTGAATTAATCTGGTCTATCCCACGCTCTCAGGCACTTTGTTCCACACCCTAACCCCTGGATTAATCCAGCCTCCCCCACACTCTCAGGCAGTGTGTTCCAGAACATAACCCGTGGATTAATTCAGCCTATCCCACACTCTCAGGCACTGTGTTCCAGATCCTAACCCCGGGATTAATCCAGCCTATCCCAATCTCTAAGGCACTGTGTTCCAGACCATCATACCTGCATTAATTCAGCCTTCCGCACACTCTCAGGCACTGTATTTCAGACCCTAACCCTTGGATTCATCCGGCTAAACCACATTCTCAGACACTGTGTTCCAGACCCTAACCCCTGGATTAATCCAGCCTATCCCACTCTCTCAGGCACTGTGTTCCAGGCCATAACCCCTGGATTAATCTGGCCTATCCCTGACTCTCAGGCACTCTCTTTCAGACCCTAAACCCTGCATTAATCTGGCCCATCCCACACTCTCAGAAACTGTATTACAGACTAAAACCCCTGGATTAATCCACAATATCCTACACTCTCAGGCACTGTGTCCCAGACACTCACCCCTGGATTGACCAGCCTATTCCACACTCTCAGGCACTGTGTTCCAGACCCTAACACCTGGATTAATCCGGCCAATCCCACACTCTCAGGCACTGTGTTCCAGACCCTAAGCCTTTGATTAATCCAGCCAAACCCACACCCTCAGACACTGTGTTCCAGACACTAACCCCTGGATAAATCCGGCAGATCACACACTTTCAGGCACTGTGTTCCAGACCCTAACAGTGGATTAATCCGGCCTATCCCACACTCTCAGGCAATTTGTTCTATACCCTAACCCCTGGATTAATCCGGCCTCCCCCACACTCTCAGGCACTGTGTTCCAGACCCTAACCCCTGGATTAATCCTGCCTCCCCACACTCTCAGGCACTGTGTTCCAGACACTAACCCCAGCATTAAACCAACCACCACCATACTCTCTGGCACTGTGTTCCAGACATAATCCCTGTATGAATCTGCCCTATCCCACACTCTCAGGCACTGTTTTCCCGACCCTAACCCCTGGATTAATCCGGCCTATCCCAATCTCTCAGGCACTGTGTTCCAGACCCTAACCGCTGAATTAATTCGGCCTCCCGCACACTCTCAGGCACTATGTTCCAGAGCCTAACCCCTGGATTAATCTGGCCTAACCCACATTCTCAGACACTGTGTTCCAGACCCTAACCCCTAGATAAATCCGGCTTATCCCACTCTCTCAGGCACTGTATTCCAGACCCTAACCCCTGAATTATAACGGCCTAACCCATACTTTCAGGCACTGTGTTCCAGAATCTAACCCCTGGATTAATCCAGCCTATCCCACACTCCTAGGCACTGTGTTCCAGACTCTAACCGCTGGATTAATCCGGCCTATCCCAAATTCTCAGGAACTGTGTTACAGATCCTAAACCCTGGATTATTCCCACCTCTCCCACACTCTCAGGTACTGTTTTCCAGACCCTAAACTCTGGATTAATCCGGCCTAGCCCACACTTTCAGGCACTGTTTTCCAGACCCTAACCCCTGGATGAATCCGGCCTAACCCACATTCTCAGACACTGTGTTCCAGACCCTAACTCCTGGATTAATCCGGCCTCCCGCACACTCTCAGGAACTGCATTCCAGACCCTAACACCTGGATTAATCTGGCCTAACCCACATTCTCAGACACTGTGTTCCAGACCCTAACCCCTGGATAAATCCGGCCTTCTGCACGCTCTCAGGCACTGTGTTCCAGAGCCTAACCCCTGGATTGATCCGGCCTATCCCATACTCTTAGACACTATATTCCAGACCCTAACCTATGGTTTAATCCGGCCTATCCCACACTCTCAGGCACTCTGTTCGAGACCCTAACCCCTGGATTAATCCAGCCTATCCCACTCTCTCAGACAATGTATTCCAGACCCTCAACCCTGGATTGACCTGGCCTATCCCACTCTCTCAGGCACGTATTCCAGACCCTAACTCCTGGATTAAAACGGCCTATCCCACACTCTCAGGCACTGTTCCTGACCATAACCACTGGATTGACTCGGCCTACCCACACTCTCAGACACTGTGTTCCAGACCCTAACACCTGGATTGACCTGGCCTATCCCACTCCCTCAGGCACTGTGTTCCAGACCCTAACCCCTGGATTAAAACGGCCTATCACAAATTCTCAGGAACTGTGTTCATTAGCGTTCATTAGCAGAGGGATTGAATTCAAGAGTCGTGAAGGGATGTTGCAACTGTACAGTACTTTGGTTAGGCCACATTTGGAGTACTGTGTGCAGTTCTGGTCGCCTCACTTTAGGAAAGATGTGGAAGCTTTGGAGAGGGTGCAGAGAAGATTTACCAGGATTTTGCCTGGAATGGAGAATAGGTCGTACGAGGATAGGTTGAGAGTGCTAGGCCTTTTCTCATTGGAACGGCGAAGGATAAGGGGTGACTTGATAGAGGTTTATAAGATGATCAGACGAATAGATAGAGTAGACAGTCAGAAACTTTTTCCCCGGGTACAACAGAGTGTTACAAGGGGACATAAATTTAAGGTGAAGGGTGGAAGGTATAGGGGAGATATCAGGGGTAGATTCTTTACCCAGAGAGTGGTGGGGGCATGGAATGCGCTGTCTGTGGGAGTGGTAGTGTCAGAATCTTTGGTGACCTTTAAGCGGCAATTGGATAGGTACATGGATGGGTGCTTAAGCTAGGACAAATGTTCGGCACAACATCGTGGGCCGAAGGGCCTGTTCTGTGCTGTATTGTTCTATGTTCTATGTTCTATGTAGACCCTAAGCCCTGGATTGACTCGGTCTCCCGAACACTCTCAGACACTGTGTTACAGATCCTAACCCCCGGATTATTCCCACCTCTCCCACACTCTCAGGTACTGTTTTCCAGACCCTAACCCCTGGATTGATCCGGCCTATCCCACACTCTCAGACACTGTGTTCCAGACCCCAACCTCTGGATGAATCCGGACTAACCCATATTCTCAGACACTGTGTTCCAGACCCCAACCTCTGGCTGAATCCGGCCTCCCCACACTCTCAGGCACTGTGTTCCAGACATAATCCCTGAATGAATCTGGCCTATCCCACTTTCTCAGGCACTGTGTTCCAGACCCTAACCCCTGGATTAATCCGGCCTCCCCACACTCTCAGGCACTGTTTTCCAGACACTAACTCTGGATTAATCCAGCCTATCCCACTCTCTCAGACAATGTATTCCAGACCCTCAAACCTGGATTGACCTGGCCTATCCCACTCTCTCAGGCACTGTGTTCCAGACCCTAACTCCTGGATTAAAACGGCCTATCCCACACTCTCAGGCACTGTGTTCCGGACACTAACCCCTGGATTAATCCAGCCTATCCCACTCTCTCAGACAATGTATTCCAGACCCTCAACCCTGGATTGACCTGGCCTATCCCACACTCTCAGGCACTGTGTTCCAGACTCTAACCCCTGGATTAATCCAGCCTATCCCACACTCCTAGGCACTGTGTTCCACGCACTAACACCTGGATTGACCTGGCCTATCCCACTCTCTCAGGCACGTATTCCAGACACTAACTTCTGGATTAAAACGGCCTCTCCCACACTCTCAGGCACTGTTCCAGACCATAACCACTGGATTGACTCGGCCTACCCCACACTCTCAGGCACTGTGTTCCATACCCTAACCTATGGATTAATCCAGCCGATCCCACTCTCTCAGACAATGTATTCCAGACCCTCAACCCTGGATTGACCTGGCCTATCCCACTCTCTCAGGCACTGTATTCCAGACCCTAACCCCCTGGATTAAAACGGCCTATCCCACACTCTCAGGCACTGTGTTCCAGACCCTATCCTCTGGATTAATCCGGTCTATCTCACACTCTCAGGCACTGTGTTCCAGACCCTAACCCCTGGATTTTTCCAGCCTATCCCACACTCTGAGACATTGAGTCCCAGACCCTAACCCCTGGATTAACCCAGCCTACCCCAGACTCCCAGGCACTGTGTTCCACGCCCTAACCACTGGATTAATTCAGCCTATCCCACACTCTCAGGTTCTGTGTTACTAAACCCTAACCCCTGGATTACCCCGGCCTATCCCACACGCACAGACTCTGTATTCCAGAAGCTAACACCTGGATTGACCCGGCCTATCCCACACTCTCAGACACTTTGTTCCAGACCCAAACCACTGATTTAATCCGGCCTTCCCCATACTCTCGGAGACTGTGTTCCAGACCCTAACCCCTGTATTCATCCGGCCTTTACTACACTCTCAGGCACTTGTGTTCCAGACCCTAACCCCTGGATTAATCCGGCCTATCCCAGACTCTCAGGCACTGTGTTCCAGACCTGGACTTTCAGAAAGCTTTTGATAAAGTCCCAAATAGGAGTTTAGTGAGCAAAATTAGGGCGCATTCTATTGGGGAAAAGTACTAACTTGGATTGAAAGTTGGTTGACTGACAGGAAACAAAGGGTAGTGATAAACGGCTCCATTTCGGAATGGCAGGCAGTGACCAGTGGGGTACCGCAGGGATCAGTGCTGGGACCGCAGCTTTTTATAATATATGTTAATAATATAGAAGATGGTATCAGCAATAACATTAGCAAATTTGCTGATGATACTAAGCTGGTGGCAGGGTGAAATGTGAGGAGGATGTTAGGAGATTACAGGGTGACCAGGACACGTTAGGTGAGTGGTCAGATGCATGGCAGATGCAGTTTAATGTGGATAAATGTATGGTTATCCACTTTGGT
Source organism: Chiloscyllium plagiosum (assembly GCF_037043375.1). Taxonomy (NCBI): domain Eukaryota; kingdom Metazoa; phylum Chordata; class Chondrichthyes; order Orectolobiformes; family Hemiscylliidae; genus Chiloscyllium; species Chiloscyllium plagiosum. The sequence continues at coordinate 35,916,633 of NW_028270181.1, read as the reverse complement.
GGCAAGAACAGGAAGGCAGATTACTACCTCAATGGAATCAATTTAGGTAAAGGAGCAGTACAGAGAGATCTGGGTGTTCTTGTACACCAGTCAATGAAGGTAAGCATGCAGGTACAGCAGGTAGTGAAGAAGGCTAATAGCATGCTGGCCTTCATAACAAGAGGGATTGAGTATAGAAGCAAAGAGGTGCTTCTGGAGCTGTACAGGGCCCTGGTTAGACCAAACCGGGAATATTGTGTGCAGTTCAAGTCTCCAAATTTGAGGAAAGACATTCTGGCTATTGAGGGAGTGCAGCGTAGGTTCACAAGGTCAATTCCTGGAATGGCGGGATTACCTTACACTGAAAGACTGGAGCGACTGGGCTTGCATACCCTTGAGTTTAGAAGACTGAGAGGGGATCTGATTGAGACATATAAGATTATGAAAGGATTGGACACTCTGGCAGCAGGAAACATGTTTCCGCTGATGGGTGAGAGCCGAACCAGAGTACACAACTTAAAAATACGGGGTAGACCATTTAGGACAGAGATGAGGAGAAACATCTTCACCCGGAGAGTGGTGGCTGTGTGGAATGTTCTGCCCCAGAGGGCAGTGGAGGCCCACTCTCTGGATTCATTTAAGAAAGAGTTGGATAGAGCTCTCAAGGACAGTGGAATCAAGGGTTATGGAGATAAGGCAGGAACAGGATACTGATTAGGAATGATCCGCCATGATCATATTGAATGGCGGTGCAGGCTCGAAGGGCTGAATGGCCTACTCCTGCACCTATTGTCTATTGTCTTATCAAAGGCTTTACTGAAGTCCATGTACACCACGTCAACTGCCCGACCCTCATCTACATGCTTGGCCACCTTCTCAAAAAACTCACTGAGGTTGGTGAGACACGACCTGCCCTTGACGAAACCATGTTGACTACCTGAAATCAAATTGTTGCTTGCTGGATGATTATAAATCTTATCTCTTATAATCCTTTCCAAAGCCTTTCCTACAACCGAAGTAAGGCTCACTGGTCTATAATTACCTGGGTCATCTCTACTGCCCTTCTTGAATAAGGGCCCAACATTTTCAATCCTCCAGTCCTCTGGTACTGAACCTGTAGATAATGACGACTCAAATCTCACCTTCCCCAGAATGAGCCCCAATTATCCAAGTACCTGAAACCCTCCTTCCTGCACCATCCTTGCAGCCACGTGTTCCGCTGATATCTCTCCCTATTCCTTGCCTCAATATCACGTGGCGCGGATAACAAACCAGAGATAACAACTCTGTTTGTTCTAGCTCTCAGCTTCCACCCGAGCTCCCTTAAATCCTGCCTTACATCCCTATCCCTCTTTCTACCCATGTTGTTGGTACCTACATGGACCACGACTTGAGGCTGGTCACCCTCTCCCTTCAGGACCCAAAGATACGATCTGAGACATCATGGACCCTGGCACCTGGGGGGCAACACACCAACCGTGAGTCTCTTTCGTTTCCAACAAACCTTCTATCTCAGCCTCTAACTATTGAGTCCCCAATGACTAACGCTCTCCTCCTTTCCCTCCTTCCCTTCTGTGCAACAGGGACAGGCTCTGTGCCAGAGACCTGGGCCCCACTGCATACCCCTCAACAGTATCCAAACCGGTATACATGTTTTTCAGGGGAACGACCACAGGGGGTCCCTCCACTGACAGTTTTTTCCCCTTCAAACAGTCACCCAGCTCTCTCCATGCCTAAAAGTAACACTTCCCTGCAACTCTAACCTATCCCATCCTCTGCCTCCCGAGTGATCCGACGTTCATCCAGCTCCCGCTCCAGTTCCCTAACACGGTCTTGGAGGAGCGAGAGCTGAGTGCACTTCCTGCAGATGTACTTGGGATGGGACACTAATGGCATCCCTCACCTCAAACATCATGCAGGAGGAACATTGCTCTCCCTGCACTGCCATCCCTGCTTGTCCCCTTATCAGAAAGTCACAAAGAAGATACACTTAGCTGATGTGTCCCTGGTCTCTAAGGTTAGAGGAGGTGGTTGGGTGGGAGGCCCAACAATGGTAGGGTCTCAGTTTTTGAAAACACTGACTGATCTTTCTGGATGGAACAAGTCCCTCCATTCCCAGAAACCTCTGCTCTCTGATTTCAAATGTGAAAGCTCAGCTTAGTGACTGACCACTCCCGACAGGCCCCTAGTGCAAGCTCCCGCCCTTCACACTGCTGCTGCGGCTGCAAAACAGAAATGGAGGACTCCCACACTCAAGGTAAGTCTTTAAGGGAATATATGAGGGCATCAGGGTGATAGTGACGCAGTAAGTGTGAGAGCATCAGCCTGATAGTGACACAGTAAGTGTGAGAGCATCAGACTGATAGTGACACAGTATGTGTGAGATGGTCAGGCTGATAGTGACACAGTAAGTGTGAGAGCATCAGCCTGATAGTGACACAGTAAGTGTGAGGCAGTCTGTCTGATGGTGACACAGTAAGTGCGAGATGGTCAGGCTGATTGTGACACAGTAAGTGTGAGGCAGTCTGTCTTATGGTGATGCAGTAAGTGTGAGATGGTAAGGCTGATTGTGACACAGTAAGTGTGAGAGCATCAGCCTGATAGTGACACAGTAAGTGTGCGGCAGTCTGTCTGATGGTGACACAGTAAGTGTGAGATGGTCAGCCTGATAGTGACACAGTAAGTGTGAGGCTGTCAGGCTGATAGTGACACAGTAAGTGTGAGAGCATCAACCTGATAGTGACACAGTAAGTGTGAGGCAGTCTATCTGATAGTGACAGAGTAAGTGTGAGATGGTCAGCCTGATAGTGACACAGTAAGTGTGAGGCTGTCAGGCTGATAGAGATGGAATAAGTGTGAGGGCAGTGGGCTGATAGTGAGGAAGAAGGTGTGACGGGGTCAGGCTGATTCTTATGCCATAAGTGTGAGGGGGTCAGGGTGATAGTGATGTAATGAGTGTGAGGGGATCAGGGTGCTAGTGACCTGATTAGTGTATGGGGGGTGGGGGGGGTGTCAGGCTGATAGTGACACAGTAATTGTGATGCAGTAAGTCTGAGGCGGTCAGGGTGATAGTAACACAGTACGTGTGAGGTAGTAAGGCCGATAATAACGCAATAAGTGTGAGGGGGGTCAAGCTGATAGTGACTCAGTAAGTGTGAGCAGTCTCGCAGATATTGATGCAGCAAGTGAGAGATGGTCAGTCTGATAGTGACGCAGTAAGTGTGAGGGGTCAGGGAGATACTGACGCAGTGAGTGTGAGGGAATCAGGGTGATAGTGATGCAGTAAGTGTGAGGGGATCAGTGTGATAGTGACGCAGTAAGTGTGACGGGTCAGGGAGATACTGACGCAGTGAGTGTAAGGGGTCAGGGTGATAGTGATGCAGTAAGTGTGAGGGGATCAGGGTGATAGTGACGCATTAAATGTGAAGGGATCAGGGTGATATAGAAGCAGTAAGTGTGAGGGGGTCAGGTTGATAGTGACTCAATAAGTATGAAGGGATCAGGGAGATGGTGATGCAGTAAGTTGATGTGGTCAGGGTGATAGTGATGCAGTAAGTGTGATGTGGTCAGGGTGATAGTGACGCAGTAAGTGTGAGGGGATCAGGCTGATAGTGATGCACTAAGTGTGATGGGGTCACGGTGATAGTGATGCACAAAGTGTGATGGGGTCACGATGATAGTGACGCAGTAAGTGTGATGGGGTCAAGGTGATAGTGACGCAGTAAGTGTGATGGGGTCAGGATGATAGTGATGCAGGAAGTGTGAGTAGGTCAGGGAGATAGTGATGCAGGAATCAGGATGATAGTGACACAGTAAGTGTGAGGGGGTCAGGGTAATAGTGACACAGTAAGTGTGAGGGGATCAGGGTGATAGTGACACGGTAATTGTGAGGGTGTCAGCATGATAGTGTCGCAGTAAGTGTGAGGGTATCAGGGAGATAGTGACGCAGTAAGTGTGAGGGGATCAGGGTGATAATGACACAGTAAGTGTGAGGGGGTCAGCGTGATAGTGATGCAGTGAGTGTGAGGGGTTCAGGGTGACAGTGACGCAGTAAGTGTGAGGTTGTCAGGTTGATAGTGACACACTAATTGTGAGGGGATCGGGGATATAGTGACGCAGTAAGTGTAAGGGAATCAGGGAGATTGTGACGCAGTAAGTGTGATGGGGTCAGAGAGATAGAGATGCAGTTAGTGTGAGGAGATCAGGGAGATAGTGTCACAGTAAGTGTGAGGGTATCAGGCTGATAGTGATGCATTGAGTGTGAGGAGTCAGGGTGATAGTGACGCAGTAAGTGTGATGGGATCAGGGTGATACTGACACGGTAAGTGTGAGGGTGTCAGGGTGATAGTGTCACAGTAAGTGTGAGGGGTCAGGGAGGTAGTGACACAGTAAGTGTGAAGGTATCAGGGTGATAGTGGCTCAGTAAGGGTGAAGGTATCAGGGTGATAGTGACACAGTAAGGGTGATGGGATCATGGAGATAGTGACGCAGTAAGTGTGAATGAGTTAGGGTGATAGTGATGCAGTACGTGTGAAGCGATCAGGGAGATAGTGACGCTGGATGTGTGAGGGGATCAGGGAGATAGTGACGCAGTAAGTGTGAGGGGATCAGGGAGATAGTGACGCAGTAAGTGTGAGGGGTTCAGGGTGATAGTGACACAGTAAGTGTGAGGGCACCTGGGTGATAGTGATGCAGTAAGTGTGAGGGTATCAAGGAGATAGTGACGCACTAATTGTGAGGGGATCAGGGAGAAGGTGACGCAATAAGTGTGATGGGTCAGGGTGATAGTGATGCTGTGAGTGTGAGGGGTCAGGGAGATATTTACACAGTAAGAGTGAAGGTATCAGGGTGATAGTGACACAGTAAGGGTAATAGGATCAGGGTGATAGTGACGCAGTAAGTTTGAGGGTGTCAGTGTGATAGTGACACAGTATGTCTGATGGGATCAGGGTGATAGTGATGCAGTAAGTGTTAGGGGATCAGGGAGACAGTGACGCAGTAAGTGTGAGGGGATCAGGGAGATAGTGATGCAGGAAGTGTGAGGGGATCAGAGGGATAGTGATGCAGTAAGTGTGAGGGGATAAGGTTGATAGTGACGCAGCAAGTGTGAGGAGATCAGGGTGATAGTGACGCAGTAAGTGTGTTTGGGTCAGGGAGATAGTGACGGAGTAAGTGTGAGGGGTCAGCGAGATAGTTATAGTGATGAGTAAGTGTGATGGGGTCAGGAAGATAGTGACGCAGTAAGTGTGATGGGATCAGGATAATAGTGAGGTCATGGTGATAATGATGCAATAAGTGTAAGTGGTTCTGGGTGATTTTGACGCAGTGATTGTGATGGGATCAGAGTGATAGTGACGCAGGAAGTGTGAGCGGGTCTTGGTGATAGTGATGCAGTAAGTGTGATGGGATCAGGGAGAGAGTGATGCAGTAAGTGTGATGGGATCAGGGTGATAGTGACGCAGTAAGTGTGAGGGGGTCAGGTTGATAGTGACGCATTAAGTGTGAGGGGGTCAGGATGGTAGTGTCACAGTAAGTGTGAGGGTGTCATGGTGATAGTGACGCAGTAAGTGTGAGGTTGTCAGGGAGATCGTGATGCATTAAGTGTGAGTGGATCAGTGTGATAGTGACACAGTAAGTGCGAGGGGGTCATGGTGATAATGACGCAGTAAGTGTGAGGGGGTCAGTGTGATTGCGACTCAGTAAGTGTGAGGGGGTCAGTGAGACAGTGACGCAGTAATTGTGATGGGGTCAGGGTGTTAGTGACGCAGTAAGTGTGATGGGGTCAGGGATATAGTGAAGCAGGAAATGTAAGGGGATCTGGGTGATAGTGATGCAGTAAGTGTGAGGGGGTCAGGGTCGTAGTTTTGCAGTAAGTGTGAGGGGATCAGGGTGATAGTGACTCAGTAAGTGTGATGGGGTCAGGGTGATAGTGATGCAGTAAGTGTGATGGGAGCAGGGGTGATAGTGATGCAGTAAGTGTGATGGGAGCAGGGGTGATAGTGAAGCAGTAAGTGTGATGGGGTCAGGGAGACAGTGACTCAGTAAGTGTAAGAGGGCCATGGTGATAATGACGCAGTAAATGTGAGGGGGTCAGGGTGATAGTGACACAGTAAGTGTGAGGGGGTCATGGTGATAATGACGCAGTAAGTGTGAGGGGATCAGGGTGATAGTGACACAGTAAGTGTGAGAGGGGCAGGGTGATATTGATGCAGTAAGTGTGATGGGGTCAGGGAGATAGTGACGCAGGAAATCTAAGGGGATCTGGGTGATAGTGATGCAGTAAGTGTGAGGGGGTCAGGGTCGTAGTTATGCAGTAACTGTGATGGGATCAGAGTGATAGTGACGCAGCAAGTGTGAGGGGGTCAGGGAGATAGTGATGCAGTAAGTGTGATGGGATCAGGGTGATAGTGATGCAGTAAGTGTGATAGGATCAGGGTGAGAGTGATGCAGTAAGTGTGATGGGATCAGGGTGATAGTGACGCAGTAAGTGTGAGAGGGTCAGGTTGATAGTTACGCACTAAGTGTGAGGGGGTCAGGGTGATAGTGATGCATTAAGTGTGATGGGATCAGTGTCATAGTGACACAGTAAGTGCGAGGGGGTCATGGTGATAATGACACAGTAAGTGTGAGGGGGTCAGTGTGATTGCGACTCAGAAAGTGTGAGGGGGTCAGGGTGACAGTGACGCAGTAATTGTGATGGGGTCAGGGTGTTAGTGACGCAGTAAGTGTGTAGGGGTCAGGGAGAATATGCCGCAATAAGTGGAAATGTAAGGGGATCTAGGTGATAGTGATGCAGTAAGTGTGAGGGGGTCAGGGTAATATTGAAACAGTAAGTGTGAGGGGAGGCAGGGTGATATTGACGCAGTAAGTGTGATGGGGTCAGGGTGATAGTGATGCCTTAAGTCTGAGGGGTCAGGTTGATAGTGACGCAGCAAGTGTGATGGGGTCAGGGTGATAGTGATGCAGTAAGTGTGATGGGATCAGGGGTGATAGTGACGCAGTAAATGTGATGGGGTCATGGTGACAGTGACTCAGTAAGTGTCAGAGGGCCATGGTGATAATGACACAGTAAATGTGAGGGGGTCAGGGTGATAGTGACACAGTAAGTGTGAGGGGGTCATGGTGATTATGATACTCTAAGTGTGAGGGGGTAAGGGAGACAGTGCTCCAGTAATTGTGATGGGGTCAGGGTGTTAGTGACGCAGTAAGTGTGATGGTTTCAGGGTGATAGTGATGCATTAAGTGTGAGGGGATCAGGGTGATATCGATGCAGTAAGTGTAAGCGGGTCAGGGTGACAGTGACGCAGTAAGTGTGATGGGATCAAGGAGATAGTGACGCAGTAAGAGTGAGTGGATCAGGATGATGTTGATGCAGTAAGTGTGATGGGGTCAGGATGATAGTGATGCAGTAAGTGAGAGGGGATCAGGGTGATAGTGACACAGTAAGTGTGATGGGGTCAGGGTGATTTCGATGCAATAAGTGTGATGGGGTCAGGATGATAGTGATGCAGAACGTGAGAGGGGGTCAGGGTGATAGTGACGCCGTACGTGTGATGGGGTCAAAGTGACAGTGACTCAGTAAGTGTGAGAGGGCCATGGTGATAATGACACAGTAAATGTGAGGGGGTCAGGGTGATAGTGACACAGTAAGTATGAGGGGGTCATGGTGATAATGATGCTCTAAGTGTGAGGGGGTAAGGGAGACAGTGCTCCAGTAATTGTGATGGGGTCAGGGTGATAGTGATGCATTAAGTGTGAGGGGATCAGGGTGATGGGATTTGCGTGATAGTGACACAGTCACTGTGATGGGGTCAGGGTGATCGTGACGCAGTAAGTGTGAGGGGATCATTGTGATAGTGACTCAGTACGTGTGAGGGGGTCAGGGAGACAGTGACCCATAATTTTGATGGGGTCAGGGTGTTAGTGACGCAGTAAGTGTGATGGTGTCAGGGTGATAGTGATGCATTAAGTGTGAGGGGATCAGGATGATAGTGATGCAGTAAGTGTGAGAGTTCAGGGTGATATTGATGCAGTAAGTGTGAGTGGGTCATGGTGACAATGATGCAGTAAGTGTGATGGGGTCAGGGTGATTTTGATGCACTGTGATGGGCTTTGCGTGATAGTGACTCAGTCACTGTGATGGGGTCAGGGTGATAGTGACGCAGTAAGTGTGATGGGGTCAGGGTGATAGTGACGCAGTAAGCGTGATGGGGTCAGGGTGATTTTGATGCACTAAGTGTGATGGGATTTGCGTGATAGTGACACAGTCACTGTGATGGGGTCAGGGTGATCGTGACGCAGTAATTGTGAGTGGATCAGGGTGATAGTGACTCAGTACGTGTGATGGGATCAGTGTGATAGTGACTCAGTACGTGTGAGGGGGTAAGGGAGACAGTGACCCAGTAATTGTGATGGGGTCAGGGTGTTAGTGACGCACTAAGTGTGATGGTGTCAGGGTGATAGTGATGCATTAAGTGTGAGGGGATCAGGGTGATAGTGACACACTAAGTGTGAGAGTTCAGGGTGATATCGATGCAGTAAGTGTGAGTGGGTCAGGGTGACAATGACGCAGTAAGTGTGATGGGGTCAGGGTGTTAGTGACGCAGTAAGTGTGATGGTGTCAGGGTGATAGTGATGCATTAAGTGTGAGGGGATCAGGGTGATAGTGATGCAGTGAGTGTCATGGGTTCAGGGTGATAGCGACACACTAATTGTGAGGGTTCAGGGTGATATGGATGCAGTAAGTGTGAGCAGGTCAGGGTAACAATGGCCAGTAAGTGTGATGGGGTCAGATAGTGACACAGTAAGTGTGATGGGATCAGGGTGATAGTGACACCGTAAGTGTGAGGGTATCACTGTGCTAGTGACGCAGTAAGTGTGAGGGAGTCAGGGTGATTGTGACGCAGTAAGTGTGATGGGATCAGGGAGATAGTGACGCAGTAAGTGTGAGGGCATCTGGGTGGTAGTGACACAGTAAGTGTGATGGGATCAAGGAGATATTGTCGCAGTAAGTGTGAGGGGATCAGGGAGATAGTGACGCAGTAAGTGTGATGGGATCAGGGTGATAGTGAGGCAGTAAGTTTGAGGGTGTCAGTGTGATAGTGACGCACTAAGTGTGATGGGATCAGGGTGATAAGGACGCAGTAAGTGTGAGGGGATCAGGGTGATAGTGACGCAGTAAGTGTGAGGCGATCATGGTGATAGTGACGCAGTAAATGTGTGGGGATCAGGGAAGATAGTGACGCAGTAAGGGTGATGGGATCAGGGTGATAGTGACGCAGTAAGTGTGATGGTATCAGGTTGATAGTGACGCAGTATGTGTGAGGGGTCAGGGTGATAGTGAAGCCGTAAGTGTGAGGGTATCACTGTGCTAGTGACGCAGTAAGAATGAGGGAGTCAGGGTGATAGTGACGCAGTAAGCGTGATGGGATCAGGGTGATAGTGATGCAGTAAGTGTGATGGGATCAGGGTGATAGTGACGCAGTAAGTGTGAGGGGATCAGGGAGTTAGTGACACAGTAAGTGTGAGGGGGTCAGGGAGATAGTGATGCAGTAAGTGTGACGGGATCAGGGTGATAGTGACACAGTAAGTGTGAGGGGATCAGGGAGATTGTGACGCAGTAAGTGTGATGGGGTCAGAGTGATAGTGACACAGTAAGTGTGCAGGGGTCAAGGAGATAGTGACGCAGTAAGTTTGAGGGGATCAGGGTGATAGTGACGCAGTAAGTGTGAGGGGATCAGGGAGATAGTGACGCAGTAAGTGTGATGGGGTCAGAGTGATAGTGACACAGTAAGTGTGCAGGGGTCAGGGAGATAGTGACGCAGTAAGTGTGAGGGGATCAGGGTGATAGTGACGCAGTAAGTGTGAGGGGATCAGGGAGTTGGTGACGCAGTAAGTGTGAGGGTTCAGGGAGATAGTGACGCAGTAAGTTTGAAGGGATAAGGGAGTTGGTGACGCAGTAAGTGTGAGGGTTCAGGGAGATAGTGATGCAGTAAATGTGATAGGGTCAGGGTGATAGTGATGCAGTGAGTGTGAGGAGTCAGTGAGATATTTACACAGTAAGTGAGAAGGTATCAGGGTGATAGTGACACAGTAAGGGTGATGGGATCAGAGAGATAGTGACGCAGTAAGTTTGAGGGTGTCAGTGTGATAATGACACAGTACTTGTGAGGGGAACAGGGGTATAGTGATGCAGTAAGTGTGATGGGGTCAGGGTGATAGTGACGCAGTAAGTGTGACGGAATCAGGGTGATAGTGACGCTGTAAGTGTGAGGGCATCTGGGTGATAGTGACGCAGAATGTGTGAGGGAGTCAGGGTGATCGTGACGCTGTAAGTGTGATGGGATCAGGGAGATAGTGACGCAGTAAGTGTGACAGGATCAGGGTGATAGTGACGCTGTAAGTGTGAGCGCATCTGGGTGATAGTGACACAGTCAGTGTGAGGTTATCACTGTGATAGTGACACAGTAAGGGTGATGGGATCTGGGAGATAGTGACGCAGTAAGTGTGAGGGTATCAGGCTGATAGTGTCATGGTATGTGTGAGGGTGTCAGTGTGATAGTGACACAGTAAGTGTGATGGTATCAGGGTGATAGTGACACAGTAAGGGTGATGGGATCAGGGTGATAGTGACACAGTAAGTGTGATGGGATCAGGGAGATAGTGGCGCAGTAAGTGTGAGGGGATCAGGGAGATAATGACTCAGTAAGTGTGAGGCGATCAGTGTGATAGTAACGCAGTAAGTGTCAGGGGTACAGGGTGATAGTGACACAGTAAGTGTGATGGGATCACGGTGATAGTGACGCTGTAAGTGTGAGTGTATCACTGTGCTAGTGATGCAGTAAGTGTGACGGAGTCAGGGTGATCATGACGCAGTAAGTGTGACGGGATCAGGGTGATAGTGACGCAATAGGTGTGAGGGCATCTGGGTGATAGTGACACAGTAAGTGTGATGGGATCAGGGAGATAGTGGCGCAGTAAGTGTGAGGGGAGCAGGGAGATAGTGACTCAGTAAGTGTGAGGCGATCAGGGTGATAGTGATGCAGTAAGTGTCAGGGGTACAGGGTGATAGTGACACAGTAAGTGTAATGGGATCAGGGTGATAGTGACGCCGTAAGTGTGAGGGTATCACTGTGCTAGTGACGCAGTAAGTGTGACGGAGTCAGGGTGATCGTGACGCAGTAAGTGTGACGGGATCCGGGTGATAGTGACGCAATAGGTGTGAGGGCATCTGGGTGATAGTGACACAGTAAGTGTGATGGGATCAGGGAGATAGTGGCGCAGTAAGTGTGAGGGGATCAGTGAGATAGTGACGCAGTAAGTGTTAGGCGATCAGGGTGATAGTGACGCAGTAAGTGTGAGGGTATCAGGGTGATAGTGACACAGTAACTATGAGGATATCAGGGTGATAGTGACACAGTAAGTGTGATGGGATCAGGGTGATAAGGATGCAGTAAGTGTGAGGGGATCAGGGTGATAGTGACGCAGTAAGTGTGATGGGATCAGGGTGATAAGGACGCAGTAAGTGTGAGGCGATCATGGTGATAGTGACACAGTAAATGTGTGGGGATCAGGAAGCTAGTGACGCAGTAAGGGTGAGGGGTCAGGGAGATAGTTACGCAGTAAGTGTGAGGGCTCAGGGAGATAGTGACGCAGTAAGTGTGAAGGTATCAGTGTGACAGTGACACAGTAAGTGTGATGGGATCAGGGAGATAGTGACGCAGTAGTTTTGATGGGATCAGGATGATAATGACCCAGTACGTTTGAGGGTGTCAGTGTGATAGTGACGCAGTAAGTGTCAGGGGTACAGGGTGATAGTGACACAGTAAGTGTGATGGGATCAGGGTGATAGTGACACCGTAAGTGTGAGGGTATCACTGTGCTAGTGACACAGTAAGTGTGAGGGAGTCAGGGTGATTGTGACGCAGTAAGTGTGATGGGATCAGGGAGATAGTGACGCAGTAAGTGTGACGGGATCAGGGTGATCGTGACGCAATAAGTGTGAGGGCATCTGGGTGGTAGTGACACGGTAAATGTGATGGGATCAAGGAGATAGTGGCGCAGTAAGTGTGAGGGGATCAGGGAGATAGTGACGCAGTAAGTGTGAGGCGATCAGGGTGATAGTGATGCAGTAAGTGTGAGGGGATCATGTTGATATTGATGCAGTAAGTTTGAGCGTGTCAGTGTGATAGTGACGCAGTAAGTGTGATGGGGTCAGGGTGATAGTGACGCAGTAAGTATGAGGGGATCAGGGTGATAGTGATACAGTAAGTGTGAGGGGTTCAGGGTAATAGTGAAGCAGTAAGTGTGATGGGATCAGGGTGATAGTGATGCAGTAAGTGTGATGGGGTCAGTGTGATAGTGATGCAGTAAGTGTGATGGGATCAGAGTGATAGTGACGTGGTACGTGTGATGGTTTCAGGTTGATAGTGATGCAGTAAGTGTGAGGGGCTCAGAGTGATAGTGACTCAGTAAGTGTGAGGGGGTCAGTGTGATAGTGACACAGTGAGTGTGATGGGGTTCATGGTGATAGTGATGCAGTAAGTGTGATGGTGTCAGGGTGATAGTGACGCAGTAAGTGTGATGGGGTCAGGGTGATAGTGGTGCATTACGTGTGATGGGGTCAGGGTGATAGTGGTGCATTAAGTGTGAGGGGGTCAGGGTGATAGTGACGCAGTTAGTGTGATAGGTTCAGGGTGATAGTGATGCACATCGTGTGATGGGGTCAGGGTGATAGTGGTGCATTAAGTGTGAGGGGTCAGGGTGATAGTGACTCAGTAAGTGTGATGGGTCAGATTGAGAGCTATGCAATAAGTGTGTGGGGATCAGGGTGATAGTGACACAGTAAGTGTGATGGGATCAGTGTGATAGTGACGCAGCAAGTGTGAGGGGTCAGGGTGACCGTGACGCAGTAAGTGTGAGGGGCTCAGAGTGATAATGACTCAGTAAGTGTGAGGGGGTCATGGTGATAATGACGCAGTAAGTGTGAGGGGGTCAGTGTGATAGTGACGCAGTGAGTGTGATGGGGTTCATGGTGAAAGTGATGCAGTAAGTGCGATGGTGTCAGGGTGATAGTGACGCAGTAAGTGTGATGGGGTCAGGGTGATAGTGGTGCATTACGTGTGAGGGGGTCAGGGTGATAGTGACGCAGTAAGTGTGATAGGTTCAGGGTGATATTGACGCACTTCGTGTGATGGGGTCAGGGTGATAGTGGTGCATTAAGTGTGAGGGGGTCAGGGTGATAGTGACGCAGTTAGTGTGATAGGTTCAGGGTGATAGTGGTGCACTTCGTGTGATGGGGTCAGGGTGATAGTGGTGCATTAAGTGTGAGGGGTCAGGGTGATAGTGACTCAGTAAGTGTGATGGGTCAGATTGATAGCTATGCAATACGTGTGTGGGGATCAGGGTGATAGTGACACAGTAAGTGTGATGGGATCAGTGTGATAGTGACACAGCAAGTGTGAGGGGTCAGGGTGACCGTGACGCAGTAAGTGTGAGGGGCTCAGAGTCATAATGACTCAGTAAGTGTGAGGGGGTCATGGTGATAATGACGCAGTAAGTGTGAGGGGGTCAGTGTGATAGTGACACAGTGAGTGTGATTGGTTTCATGGTGATAGTGATGCAGTAAGTGTGATGGTGTCAGGGTGATAGTGACGCAGTAAGTGTGATGGGGTCAGGGTGATAGTGGTGCATTACGTGTGAGGGGGTCAGGGTGATAGTGACGCAGTAAGTGTGATAGGTTCAGGGTGATAGTGACGCACTTCGTGTGATGGGGTCAGGGTGATAGTGGTGCATTAAGTGTGAGGGGGTCAGGGTGATAGTGACGCAGTTAGTGTGATAGGTTCATGGTGATAGTGATGCACTTCGTGTGATGGGGTCAGGGTGATAGTGGTGCATTAAGTGTGAGGGGTCAGGGTGATAGTGACTCAGTAAGTGTGATGGGTCAGATTGATAGCGATGCAATAAGTGTGTGGGGATCAGGGTGATAGTGACACAGTAAGTGTGATGGGATCAGTGTGATAGTGACGCAGCAAGTGTGAGGGGTCAGGGTGACCGTGACGCAGTAAGTGTGAGGGGCTCAGAGTGATAGTGACTCAGTAAGTGTGAGGGGGTCATGGTGATAATGACGCAGTAAGTGTGAGGGGGTCAGTGTGATAGTGACACAGTGAGTGTGATGGGGTTCATGGTGATAGTGATGCAGTAAGTGTGATGGTGTCAGGGTGATAGTGACGCAGTAAGTGTGATGGGGTCAGGGTGATAGTGGTGCATTACGTGTGAGGGGGTCAGGGTGATAGTGACGCAGTAAGTGTGATAGGTTCAGGGTGATAGAGACGCACTTCGTGTGATGGGGTCAGGGTGATAGTGGTGCATTAAGTGTGAGGGGGTCAGGGTGATAGTGAGTCAGTTAGTGTGATAGGTTCAGGGTGATAGTGATGCACTTCGTGTGATGGGGTCAGGGTGATAGTGGTGCATTAAGTGTGAGGGGTCAGGTTGATAGTGACTCAGTAAGTGTGATGGGTCAGATTGATAGCTATGCAATAAGTGTGTGGGGATCAGGGTGATAGTGACACAGTAAGTGTGATGGGATCAGTGTGATAGTGACGCAGCAAGTGTGAGGGGTCAGGGTGACCGTGACGCAGTAAGTGTGAGGGGCTCAGAGTGATAGTGACTCAGTAAGTGTGAGGGGGTCATGGTGATAATGACGCAGTAAGTGTGAGGGGGTCAGTGTGATAGTGACACAGTAAGTGTGATGGAGTTCATGGTGATAGTGACGCAGTAAGTGTGAGGGGATCAGGGTGATAGGGATGCAGTAAGTGTGAGGGCGCAGGGTGATATTGATGCAGTAAGTGTGAGTGGATCAGGATGATAGTGATGCAGTAAGTGTGAGGGGTCAGGGTGAGAGTAATGCATTAAGTATGAGGGGTCAGGGTGATAGTGACGCAGTTAGTGTGATAGGTTCAGGGTGATAGTGACGCACTTCGTGTGATGGAGTCAGGGTGATAGTGGTGCATTAAGTGTGAGGGGTCAGGGTGATAGTAACTCAGTAAGTGTAATGGGTCAGATTGATAGCGATGCAATAAGTGTGTGGAGATCAGGGTGATAGTGACACAGTAAGTGTGATGGGATCAGTGTGATAGTGACGCAGCAAGTGTGAGGGGTCAGGGTGACTGTGACGCAGTAAGTGTGAGGGGCTCAGAGTGATAGTGACTCAGTAAGTGTGAGGGGGTCATGGTGATAATGACGCAGTAAGTGTGAGGGGGTCAGTGTGATAGTGACACAGTGAGTGTGATGGGGTTCATGGTGATAGTGATGCAGTAAGTGTGATGGTGTCAGGGTGATAGTGACGCAGTAAGTGTGATGGGGTCAGGGTGATAGTGGTGCATTACGTGTGAGGGGGTCAGGGTGATAGTGACGCAGTAAGTGTGATAGGTTCAGGGTGATAGAGACGCACTTCGTGTGATGGGGTCAGGGTGATAGTGGTGCATTAAGTGTGAGGGGGTCAGGGTGATAGTGAGTCAGTTAGTGTGATAGGTTCAGGGTGATAGTGACGCACTTTGTGTGATGGGGTCAGGGTGATAGTGGTGCATTAAGTGTGAGGGGGTCAGGGTGATAGTGACGCAGTAAGTGTGATAGGTTCAGGGTGATAGAGACGCACTTCGTGTGATGGGGTCAGGGTGATAGTGGTGCATTAAGTGTGAGGGGGTCAGGGTGATAGTGAGTCAGTTAGTGTGATAGGTTCAGGGTGATAGTGACGCACTTTGTGTGATGGGGTCAGGGTGATAGTGGTGCATTAAGTGTGAGGGGGTCAGGGTGATAGTGACGCAGTAAGTGTGATGGGTCAGATTGATAGCGATCCAATAAGTGTGTGGGGATCAGGGTGATAGTGACACAGTAAGTGTGATGGGATCAGTGTGATAGTGAGTCAGTAAGTGTGAGTGTGTCAGGGAGACAGTGACGCAGTAATTGTAATGGGGTCAGGTTGTTAGTGACGCAGTAAGTGCGATGGGGTTCATGGTGATAGTGACGCAGTAAGTGTGAGGGGATCAGGGTGATAGGGATGCAGTAAGTGTGATGGTGTCAGGGTGATAGTGACGCAGTAAGTGTGATGGGGTCAGGGTGATAGTGACGCAGTAAGTGTGAGGGGATCAGGGTGATAGTGACACAGTAAGTGTGATGGGATCAGTGTGATAGTGAGTCAGTAAGTGTGAGGGTGTCAGGGAGACAGTGACGCAGTAATTGTGATGGGGTCAGGTTGTTAGTGACGCAGTAAGTGTGCAGGGGTCAGGGAGATTATGCCGCAGTAAATGTGAGGGGATCAGGGATATAGTGATGCAGTAAGTGTGAGGGGGTCAGGGTAATAGTGATGCAGTAAGTGCGACGAGATCAGGGTGATAGTGACACAGTAAGTGTGATGGGGTCAGGTTGATAGTGACACAGTAAGTGTGAGGGGATCAGTGTGATAGTGACGCAGTAAGTGTGATGGGTCAGGGTGATAGTGATGCAGTAAGTGTGAACAGGTCAGTGTGATAGTGACGCAGTAACTGTGATGGGCTCAGGGTGGTAGTGATGCATTAAGTGTGAGGGGTCAGAATGATAGTGATGCAGTACGTGTGATGGGGTCCGGGTGATAGTGATGCATTAAGTGTGATTGGGTCAGGGTGATAGTAATGCAGTAAGTGTGATGGGATCAATGTGATAGTGACGCAGTAAGTGTGAGAGGATCATGGTGATAATGACACAGTAAGTGTGAGGGGGTCATGGTGATAACGATGCAGAACGTGTGATGGGATCAGTGTGATATTGACACAGTAAGTGTGAGGGGGTCATGGGAATAATGACGCAGTAAATGTGAGGGGATCAGGGTGATAGTGACGCAGTAAGTAAGGGCGTCAGGGAGATAGTGACAGAGTGAGTGTGAGGAGATCAGTGTGATATTGATGCAGTAAGTGTGATGGGTTCAGGGTGATAGTGATACCGTAAGTGTGATGGGGTCAGGGTGATCGTGACGCAGTAAGTGTGATTGGGTCAGGGTGATCGTGACACAGTAAGTGTGAGGGGGTCATGGTGATAATGATGCAGTAAGTGTTAGTGGCTCTGGGTGATTTTGACGCAGTAATTGTGATGGGATCAGGGTGATAGTGAGCAGTAAGTGTGATGGGATCAGGGTGAGAGTGATGCAGTAAGTGTGATGGGATCAGGGTGAGAGTGCTGCAGTAAGTGTGAGGGGGTCAGTGTAATTGTGACTCAGTAAGTGTGAGGGGGTCAGGGAGACAGTGAAGCAGTAATTGTGATGGGGTCAGGGTGTTAGTGACGCAGTAAGTGTGCAGGTGTCAGGGAGATTGTGCCGCAGTAAGTGTGAGGGGGTCAGGGATATAGTGACGCAGTAAATGTGAGGGGATCAGGGTAATAGTGACGCAGTAGGTGTGAGAGGATCAGGGTGATAGTGACGCAGTCAGTGTGATGGCGTCAGGGTGATAGTGACGCCGTAAGTGTGAGGGGATCAGGGTGATAGTGGTACAGTAAGTGTGAGGGGGTCAGGGTAATAGTGAAGCAGTAAGTGTGAGGGGATCAGGGTGATAGTGATGCAGTAAGTGTGATGGGGTCAGTGTGATAGTGATGCCGTAAGTGTGATGGGATCAGTGTGATAGTGACGCAGTAAGTGTGATGGTTTCAGAGTGATAGTGACGCAGTAAGTGTGATGGGGTCAGGGTGATATTGACGCAGTAAGTCTGAGTGGATCAGGATGATAGTGATGCAGTAAGTGTGAGGGGGTCAGTGTGATAGTGACACAGTAAGTGTGATGGGGTTCATGGTGATAGTGACGCAGTAAGTGTGAGGGGATCAGGGTGATAGGGATGCAGTAAGTGTGAGGGGTCAGGGTGATAGTGATGCAGTAAGTGTGATGGGGTCAGGGTGATATTGACGCAGTAAGTGTGAGGGTGTCAGGTTGATAGTGATGCAGTAAGTGTGAGGGGTCAGGGTGAGAGTGATGCATTAGGTGTGATAGGTTCAGGGTGATAGTGACGCACTTCGTGTGATGGGGTCATGGTGATAGTGGTGCATTCAGTGTGAGGGGTCAGGGTGATAGTGATGCAGTAAGTGTGAGAGGGTCATGGTGATAGTGATGCAGTAAGTGTGATGGGGTCATGGTGATACTGTCGCAGTAAGTGTGAGGGGGTCAGGGTGATAGTGATACAGTAAGTGTGACGGGATCAGGGTGATAGTGACTTTGTAAGTGTGATGAGATCAGGTTGATAGTGATGCAATAAGTGTGATGGGATCAGGGTGATAGCGACTTAGTAAGTGTGAGGGGATCAGGATGATAGTGATGCATTAAATGTGAGGGGTCAGGTTGATAGTGATGCAGTAAGTGTGATGGGATCAATGTGATTGTGACGCAGTAAGTGTGAGGAGGTCAGGGAGTTAGTGACACAGTAAGTGTGAGATGATCCGGGAGATAGTGATGCAGTAAGTGTGAGGGGATCAGGGTGATAGTGACGCAGTAACTGTGATGGGGTCAGGGTGATAGTGACGCAGTAAGTGTGAGGGAATCAGGGTGATAGTGACGCAGTAAGTGTGATGGGGTCAGGGAGATACGTACACAGTAAGTCCGGGACGTCTCCGATCGTGGTATAAGGTTCTAAAAGCAGAGGGCGAACAGCCTGAAATCGTGTTTCATATTGGCACTAATGATATAGCCAGGAAAAGGATCGAGGATATAAAAAGTGATTTCAGAGAGTTAGGATGGAAGCTGCAAAGCAGGACGAACAGAGTAATGTTCTCTAGTTTACTACCGGTGCCACGAGATAGCGAGGTGAGGAACACGGAGAGGGCGCAGTTTAATACGTGGCTGTGCAGCTGGTGTAGGAGAGAGGGCTTCAGATATGTAGATAATTGGGTTGCCTTCTGGGGAAGGTGGGACCTGTACAAGAAGGACGCGTTGCATCTGAACTGGAAGGGGACCAATGCCCTGGGTGGAAGGTTTGCTCGAGTAGTTCGAGAGGGTTTAACCTAGTATTGCAGAGGGGTGGGAACCTGAGCTATATACCGGAGGTGAGAGTTGATGCAGATGAGGCAATAGCAAGAGGTAGACCAGCTAGTGGGAAGGATTTTCCTGGCAAGGAACCTAGGGATCGTTAAAGTGTGTTTGCTTTAACACAAGGAGTATCAGAAATAAAAGTGATGAATTTAGAGCATGGATCAGTACCTGGTGCTATGATGTTGTGGCCATAACAGAGACATGGGTTTCTCAGGGGCAGGAATGGTTGCTGGATGTTCCAGGGTTTAGAGCATTTAAAAAGAATAGGGAGGGGGGAAAAAGAGGAGGGGGTGTAGCACTACTAATCAGAGAGGGTATCACAGCTACAGAAGCTCCCATTGTCGAGGAAGACCTGCCTACCGAGTCAGTATGGGTGGAAATTAGGGAACAGCAAGGGAGCAGTCACCTCTTTAGGGGTTTACTACAGGCCCCCCAATAGCAGCAGGGAGATGGAAGAAAGCATAGGTCGGCAGATTTTGGAAAAGTGTGGACGTAGTAGGGTTGTTGTAATGGGTGACTTTAACTTTCCCAATATTGATTGGAACCTCCTTCGAGCAGAAGATTTGAATGGAGCTGTTTTTGTAAGGTGTGTTCAGGAGGGTTTCCTGACTCAGTACGTTGACAGGCTGACGAGGGGAGAGGCCATTCTAGACTTGGTGCTCGGAAACGAGCCGGGGCAGGTATCAGATATGGTGGTGGGAGAGCATTTTGTTGATAGTGACCACAAGTGCCTCACATTCCACATAGCTATGGAGAAGGAGAGGATTAGGCAAAATGGGAGGATATTTAATTGGGGAAGAGGAAACTATAATGCGATTAGACATGAGTTAGGAAGCATGGATTGGGAGCAATTGTTCCATGGTAAAGGCACTATAGACATGTGGAGACTGTTTAAGGAACAGTTGTTGCAAGTCCCTCTGAGACAGGCAAGAAGTGGTAAGATAAAGGAACCTTGGATGATGAGAGGGGTGGAGCTTCTTGTCAAAAGGAAGAAGGTAGTTTACATAAGGTGGAGGAAGCTGGGGTCAAGCTCAGCTCGAGAGGATTACAGGCAGGTGAGGAAGGAGCTCAAAAATGGTCTGAGGAGAGCCAGGAGCGGGTACGGATTAGGGAGAACACAAAGGCATTTTACACTTATGTGAGGAATAAGAGAATGGTCAAAGAAAGAGTAGAGCCGATCAGGGATCGCATAGGGAATTTGTGTGTGGAGTCTGAGGACGCAGGGGTAGCCCTAAATAAGTTTTTTGCTTCTGTCTTTACGAAAGAAACAAACTTTGTAGTGAATGAAACCTTTGAAGAGCAGGTGTGCATGCTGGAATGGACAGAGATAGAGGAAGCTGATGTGCTGAACATTTTGTCAAACATTAAGATTGACAAGTCGCCAGGCCCGGACCAGATTTGTCCTCGGCTGCTTTGGGAAACGAGAAATGCAATTGCTTCGCCACTTGCGAAGATCTTTGCATCCTCGCTCTCCACTGGAGTCGTACCTGAGGACTGGAGAGAGGCAAATGTAATTCCTCTCTTCAAGAAAGGAAATAGGGAAATCCTCGGCAATTACAGACCAGTAAGTCTCACGTCTGTCGTCTGCAAGGTGTTAGAAACGTTTCTGAGGGATAGGATTTATGACCATTTGGAAGAGCATGGCTTGATTAAATGCAGTCAACACGGCTTTGTGAGGGGCAGGTCATGCCTCACAAATCTCATCGAGTTCTTTGAGGATGTGACTAGAAAAGTTGATGAAGGTCGAGCTGTGGATGTGGTGTATATGGACTTTAGCAAGGCATTTGATAAGGTTCCCCATGGTAGGCTCATTCAGAAGGTCAGGAGGAATGGAATATAGGGGAACTTAGCTGTCTGGATACAGAATTGGCTGGCCAACAGAAGACAGCGAGTGGTAATAGAAGGAAAATATTCTGCCTGGAAGTCTGTGGTGAGTGGTGTTCCACAGGGCTCTGTCCTTGGGCCTCTACTGTTTGTAATTTTTATTAATGACTTGGATGAGGGGATTGAAGATGGGTCAGCAAGTTTGCAGCAAGCTGAGTACAGGATTAAGGATAGGATTCTTGGCAGTATGGAGGAGCAGAGAGATCTTGGTGTGCAGATACATAGATTCCTTAAAATGGCCACCCAAGTGGACAGGGTTGTTAAGAAAGCATATGGTGTTTTGGCTTTCATTAACAGGGGGATTGAGTTTAAGAGTCGTGAGATCTTGTTGCAGCTCTATAAAACTTTGGTTAGACCGCACTTGGAATACTGTGTCCAGTTCTGGTCACCCTATTATAGGAAAGATGTGGATGCTTTGGAGAAGGTTCAGGGGAGGTTTACCAAGATGCTGCCTGGACTGGAGGGCTTATCTTATGAAGAGAGGTTGACTGAGCTTGGACTTCTTTCATTGGAGAAAAGGAGGAGGAGAGGGGACCTAATTGAGGTATACAGGATAATGAGAGGCATATATAAAGTCGATAGCCAGAGATTATTTCCCAGGGCAGAAATGATTAACACGAGGGGTCATAGTTTTAAGCTGGCTGGAGGAAAGTATAGAGGGGATGTCAGAGGTGGGTTCTTTGCACAGAGAGTTGTGAGAGCATGGAATGTGTTGCCAGCAGCAGTTGTGGAAGCAAGGTCATTGGGGACATTTAAGAGACTACTGGACATGCATATGGCCACAGAAATTTGAGGGTGCATACATGAGGATCAGTGGTCAGCACATCGTGGGCTGAAGGGCCTGTTCTGTGCTGTACTGTTCTATGTTCTATGTTCTAATAAAGGAAAGCATACCAAATGTCTTCTTCACTATCCTATCTACCTGTGACGCCACTTTCAAGGAGCTATGAACCCTGCACTCCAAGGTCTTATTGTTCAGCAGCACTCCCTAGGACCTTATCATTAAGTGTATAAGTCCTGATAAGATTTGCTTTCCCAAAATCCAGCACCTCTGTTTCAGCCCCTCTGTTTCTCGCTCATTGTTTCTCGCCCTCTGTTTCAGCCACTCTGTTTCCAACCAGTTTTACAGGGACAGTCCGCTCTGTTCACTGACCCTTCACCCCTCAGTGAATCCAGTGCCAGGAATGACTGCTATTAGTCAGACTGACAGAATGTTATCAGATGCGCACACTGTCCTTCCACATCATCAATATCGCCCAGCTCCCACCCTGTCTCAGCTCATCTGCCCCTCTGCCATCTTCAATATTTTAATCGGGGCAGCATTAAGTGCCGTGCTTTGAGCTGAGCTGTCTTACCTTCTGTACTCTCTCTCTAAACGGCTCCAATCCCCCTGATCCCTCTCCGGTTTAAGATGCTCCTTGACATCTGCCCCAGTGAATGAGGTAGACCGTCACCTGGCCCAATATCCCCTTCGGTGGGTCAACGTCTCTGGGATTACAAACACAGTCCTGCAGATCCCGGAGAGCTGAAACCCAACATGGAGATTGTTGGAGAAACTTAGCAGGACCGTTTCGCCAGCTATTTCTGTTTTCATTTCAGCCCCAATTCAATTGGTGATGATGTCGGTGTTGTTAAGTGTGTTTGAGAATAGCGATCACCCAGCTGGCAGGGGGATGGGGGTATAGTGGGCAGCATGACTGCCTTCCAAGCAGTTGGTATGGGTTCGGCTCTCAGTCATCGCACGGTGGCACCTTTGAAGTGATGTTCAATGGACAACCCCGAGATGAAGTCAATGAGATCCATCTGTCAGAAGTTTTCCAAATGTTTGAGGATGGGATACCAGCTGCTGTTACACTTCCAGAGCTGACAAAACTCTGAGAGATTCTCTAAATGGTTACTTCAACAGGGAGTGATAAATCCAGGAGAGTCAGCATGGGTTTCTTAGGGAAGGTTGTACCTTGTTCAATTTGGGAGAATTTCTTTGAAGGAAAAAGATTGATCAATGGAGAGAGTGTTTGTGATGGGGATAAAATGGATGATAGGAATCGTGCTGCATTTGTGTGTCTGAATAAACTCAGTGAGGAGAGCGTTAGACCCTCCGATCTAAGCTGGTTCAAGCATCCTTCAGGTACAACGTTGATGGGGCTTCACTGAGACAAACCCGAAACGCCGTGTGGCTGCTTTCTGTGCTGTCATCTGTCTCCAAGTCCCTGGCTCTATCTGACAGTGTGTTCAACAAGGTAAACTGACAGGTTACATTGGTCATGGTGATAGGTAAGGACGGACTGGTGATGCCTGGCAAAGGAACCAATTGTCAATGAGGAAATAGGATTTGTGCCACAATCTGTCCAACACTGACATTTGCATTCTCCTTTTTTAGCATCGTCTGGTTAACTCAGGGAAATAAAATGGGGAATTACCGGGAATTAGAGCGAATTTAATGAATGGTAGGTGGTAAATTAGCCAGGTTATCAGTGCAGAGAGCCCTCACAAATACAATGTGTGTATTAGTTTGTTCAGTACTATAACAGCTGTAGCATTCTATGATTCTGAATTATGATGGATTGTTCCAAATCTCCACCTCCCCTTCAACTGCTGTAACGGGCTGTAATTGCTCTGTTCCTGCAGACACAGTTGGAACTGAAGGAACCTGGGCAATTTCAAAAGGCCACACCATGACAATGTCTCCACCAGGGTGAGGTGTTTCTGGCCAGATTGATACAATGTTAGCTGCCAATTACACAGAGGGAGGGTCCTATTGAATAGATTTGGCACAAAGTCAGGGTGAGGTAATGGTGTTCCCAGTGTCTCGCTGATGGGAACAGATCAAATAGCACATTGTGGTGCACTGTGTGTGGCAGTTTGAGAGGAACCACTCCAGCAGAATGACACATTCCCCGGTGACAGTGTCTCGATCTTGAAAGCCCACAGTTATGTGTGAACCCGAGCCAGTGCAAAGGCTGTCCCTTCCATTCCAATTGATCTGCCAGTCTGAAACAAGTTAATTTCTGTCACTGTTGTACAGGGCACCAAGTGCGTCTCCATACTCTCCCATTCCCAATGTGGTTCAATGCTATCTGCTTCTCCCTGGGCCGGGGCAGATTCTCTTTGGTTTCTCGGCTTCTGGTTTGGGACATGGAGGTTCCATCTGTGCTCCCAATATGACCTGACCTGCCAAACATTTCTGAGCCAATATTGATGTCAGCAACTGCTTATGAATTGGGACCCTGAAGTACTTGGGGATATGCTGCACTTATTGTGTCGCATATAGACCTGAGCACCGAACTTTCCAAGGGATGTGTGAACGCTGCACATCTTTAAAAGAATTGTCCCAGGAATGTGGATATCAACTATGTTGATCGCTTGGAGAAGCTGGGCATTTCTGTTTCGTTTGGAAGTGATTTTATTTAATAGGTGTCCTCAAAATTGTGGGTCATCTGGCCCAATAAAATAAGTTAAGCTAACCCCCTCCCAGAGAGGAGGAAGGCAAATGGACACTCATATTATTGTCAAAACAGCAAATGGCAGAATGAGATGATTCCAAAAACAAAAACAAAGAATACTTTGTGAGGAGCTAAAGTGATCTGTCTGAGCCTGGTTTGGAACTAGATTATACCAGAACGGTATTGGATCAGCAACTGGGAAAAGCAAATCCATGCCACGGCAGGAGGGTGACAATGAGGGGACTTGAATTTCTCCAACACAGAGATGGGACGGACATGGTACAATGACAGGTCAACTACATTCCTACAAGTAATCTAGGATATGGGAATTATCTGAGACATGGGTAATGACAGCCAATGATAGAACTACGGTAGAGGGCTCGCTAATGTCAGGGATTCATACAATAAATGGTCATGACTGACATCACGGAGACAATGTGAGGTACATTCCCTCAACACCAAGCTGCTGGACAAAAATCCAACACAAATTAGAAAGCAAATTTTGATGTTAGTGGGGCATTAAGGAAGAGGAAAACAGGGTTGATGCAGCAAACAAAATCACATCCATCCACTAGAAAGCAATGTAATCTCTTTATGTGAAGGCAGCATTATTACAACAGCAGGCTGCCTCTCTGTTCATAAAATGGCGACAATTACTGGGTTTTCTGATGAGACAGCGGCTACACATCCTTAACGTGATATGATCCGCCCTTGAAGTTCCTATTTGCATTGGTGCAGAGCTCCATGATGGACAGTGAATGGACTAGTAAAGGGGCAGTGTCCCCAGCTCTGGGCTGCTGGCCCTGGCTTCAAGTTCTGTCTTTTCCATCGGTGCAGTGTTACATCTCTGAGCAGATTGATTAAAAACTGTCTCCAGAGAGTTGACAAATTGGAGGAATGCATCCAACAGCAATTAACACAGTTTCCAATGATGATTCTTCCCTCGATGAGGTCATCCCTTCCCTGTCACAATCCAATTTCAGTGAGAAACATCTTCGACCAACTGGGAATGATAAAGTTGTCATCATCAGAGCTGCAACACCAATCTCCCAGTGGAGATCACACAGAATATAATGGAAACACGCAGAGAATGTAACACCGCAGAGTTTAATGCTTGTAGATCGTGTGCAACAAGAAAGCGTTACCACTCTCCACTGAAAATGCATCGGCCAATTGACTTAGCCCAGAAAGTTTTCTACATGGTTCTTGCCATCATTGGTGTTCCTGGTAAGTATTTATAATTATTTACAATTTGTGGATGACATCTCTCCTGGTTTTCCTGAAGAAGGGCTCATGCTCGATTCCCCTGCTCCTTGGATGCTGCCTGACCTGCTGCTTATTTCCTGCAACACATTTTCATCTCTCCTGGTTTTCCTTGTTAATTAAGAAATTTGCATTCTGATGTGATATTCAATGTGATACCCACTTTCTAGTTGATATGTCATACAGTTAAATTAGATATTAAAAAATTCTGTTGTGTCATTGCTTTACTCCATGATCACCCTTAATCAAATGTAATGAACTCCTGAGTCGCACCTTAGACTGGAGGCTACCTTCAGGGAAGGAGTTATTGGAAATGTCAGCAAGTATAGAACTGCAATGGATCTTGGTCAGTCAGTGCAGTGGATCTCATAAACCCAGTGTTCTCACATTCCTGCGTGTATCTGTGTTTGTGCAGTTGTATTGATAGCAGCACATTTCCTCCTTCCTACTTTAGGGAGCACTACAGTAAAAGGGTTTTGAGCTGGTTAATCTCCTTTGCACCGTGTGGGTTTCAGATTCTGTTAGCTCTGACTATTGGATGTTCAGAATCCACTGTCGGCTTGGGTAACTGTTGAGGAGCACGGATTGACCTTTCCAATTATGGGAGTGATGAAGATTTGAGGAATAATTTTCTTCTTATAGAATCACGCAGCACAGAAACGGCCCCTTTGTCAACTCCTCCATCCTGACCAGATATCGCAAATTAACCTAATCCCATTTACCAGCATTTGGCCCATATCCTTCTAAATCCTTCCTGTTCATATACCCATGCCTTTTAAATGTTTTAATTTTACCCACCATCACCACTGCCTCTCGCAGCTCGTTCCATCCATGTCTCGGTTCAAAGCTGTAACCTGCAGTGGGGCCTGCTGTTTGTGGATGGAGGGTGTCCCTATGGGGACAGACAAGTGTAACGGTCAGGTGTACATTCTCGGGTTCCAAAATATAGGATCGAAATAAAATTAAAATTAAATACCAGTTCCCTCGAACTTGTTAAACATTGGATTTGTCATTACATTCCTCATTCCGCTTCCATTGTCCCACCTGCAAGTAGTTTATTTTCCTGAATGAGTACAGAGCGACACACTGAGGATGACTTTCCTTTCTGATCGTGGCTATCTGCTCGACTGTAAAATATCCAACAAACCCGAGTATTCCTTAAACCCACAGTGGGCATGACCCATTCTCACTGAGAGAGCAAATCATTTTCTGTCAAATGACCCTTGACAATTTCCCATGGCTTCCCCCTGAATGTTCAGGTTGGATAATATTTATTAGATTCCAGTTCTCCGCCATTCTGAATGGTAAAGCTCCCCCACCCCATAATCCGTCCCTTATCCTGGGTGTTCCTGCTTTACCTCTGATTCTGGAACAATTGGCAGCTGTTGGAACCGCTTATCCTTCTGTTGCTGTCTGCTGGATAAACTGGAGGGTGTTTAAATCTCTCTTTCCTACAACACAGTTCATAGCTTCACCTGGCTAATCCCAGACTGTTCCTTTACCTTCCCCCACTTTGACAGTGATCCTGGATTTATTTTCGGGAATGAAGCTGGGCTGGCCTCTCAGTGAGGAAGCATTTTGCAGGCAGTAATCATAACTCAAGATTAACATGGAAAAAGGCAAGGATGATGGGGAAATCAAAGTTCTAAACTGTGGGAATAAGATCGGGTGTGATTAGACCGAGAGCAGAGACTTTTAAGTAAATCCATGTCAGAGCAGTGGGATGTATTGAAGACGGAAACAGGGAAATTACCGGGTCACAATGTTCAATGAAAGATAAAAGGTGATTCTCAGAAATGATGTGAACTCTGCATACCAGGGGATTTCTAGGATAACTTCACCGGTAATGCAAAAATTGTTGGAAATTGGAATTCAATCCATGAATGTGAGCTGATGCACTTAGCGGGACACAAAACACAAGGGATACATAATGAATATAGAAACCTAGGAAATACTGAATCAGGGGGATCTTGGTGCACATGAAGGTCTTAAGGTAGTAGGACAGGTCGATGAAATGGTTGAGAAGGTATTGGGATATTTTGGCTTTTAAATTCAAGACATAGAGTTTAGGAGCAGGGACAATATGTTGGCACTGTATACAATATTAGTTAGGCTACAGCTAGAAGATGGAGACTTTCCAGGAAGACTCCAAGGTAGTAAAGTTTTGGGCATGAAGGGAGATTGGATGGACTGGGATTGTTTTCCTTGGAGCAGGGGGGATTGATAGGGGGCATCGTTTAAAAGTATATTGTTATAAGGAGCATAGACAGCACAGAAGGAACTATGTTTTCCCCTTTGTGGTCAGGTCAATGACCAGGGGCATAGATGTAGAGGTTTGAGTTTTCCACCGGAAGTGTTGTGACAATGTGGAACTTACTTCCTGTAAGGGGAGTAAAAGCAGATCCTCGATGGCATAGAACTTTAAATGTACAATTGGAATGCCTGGGTTATGGACCTAATGCTGGAAGGTGAGAATTCTGAGGCAATAGTTTCATGGATTCTATCGGGCAAAGTGCATTTTTATTTTCTGTGCTGTAAGTCTCTCTGTCTCCAAAACGTCTCCAACTCCCAGCTGGACCATTGTCTTTTCAACCAATACTTCCCCCAGAGCCATTGACTCCAACAATGACCCTGACTGCCATTGTCCCAAACTCTGTTACTGTTCGGGGTATCTTTCATTGTTGCAGCATCTCTGCCATTTCAGCAACTTTCCCAGTGATGCAGCATTCCATGTCAGTCCCTTTCAAATTCCAGCAAACCTCCTAACTTTGAGCAAGCCATCCTCAGGCATTTCACACTGTTCAGCTATAGACACTATGCAATGTGTCTTGCCTCACAAGGTATTCCACTGGCTCTGCTGATAGGCAGGGTTCCTCTTCCAACATCTCTGTCATTTACCATTTTTTAATAAACCCTGAATTGATTTAATTTATTATTATATTGTCACGTTTACCTCTGTATTGTGGGAAAGAAACTTGTTCTGTTTGCCGTGCAGCGAATCTTCAGTGCAAAGACACAAAGGCCACCGGGTGATTGAACAGAGTGAGGGATACAGAGGGACAGCTACAAGGAAGGTGCACAAGAAGCAAGATCAACATGAGGTTTAACATTTGAGCGGTCCATTCAGAATTCAAATAACAGTGGGGAAGAAGCTAGTCTTGAACATATTGTTCTCTCTGTTTATGTTTTTGTATCTCCTGACTGACGGAAGCGGTTGGAGGAGAGTTTAACCGGGGTGGGAGGGACTTTAATGGTGTTGGCTGGCTTTCTGTGGCAACAAGAAATATACATTCAGTCAATGATGGAAAGTTGGCTTGTGTCTGATCTTGTCTGCGTTCACAACTCTCTGTAGTTTCTTATGGTCCTGGGCAGAGCAGTAGCAGAGCACTTGGTACATTTCTGTTTGAGTACATGAGTTTCATTCCCTCTTATTTCCTTTCATCTACTCTTATAGGAGCATACACATGTATGTAGGTGGGACTGAAACTAATGTTCACTTCTTTCAATGTCGGTACCTGTCCACACGAAACCTTCTGTAACACTGAAGTTACAGTGTAGGCCTGGATAGTTTATTTTGCTGAAGGTGCCCTGGGGATCGGCCCGAGCATCTCCACAACACCCAGTTTACCGCGACTTTCTGCCTTTCTATACGGCTCCTACATCTTTACATTTTAAACTGAATGATGAACAGCATATTATTAATTTTCAAAATCTTGCAGGAATCCAGTTGAAAGTAAAGAATCCAGTGTCAATTCACTGCAGTTATCTT
The DNA here is from genome assembly GCF_037043375.1 of Chiloscyllium plagiosum. NCBI lineage: Eukaryota > Metazoa > Chordata > Chondrichthyes > Orectolobiformes > Hemiscylliidae > Chiloscyllium > Chiloscyllium plagiosum. The sequence goes on along the minus strand of NW_028270181.1, from coordinate 35,887,256 downwards.
GTTAGATGTTATGTGTTGATAATTGAGGAGCATTAATGCAGCTTTGCTGGGGTTGGCAATTTTCTTTTACTGTCACCCCTACGTCCGGGCATCCACAATGTTGCTCCAACCAACAGGATCTGCCCCTCATTCTCCATCATATTTACAGATGGTTGGGGTTCGCGCTTGACCAGATTTACAACGATCCCCCCTCCCTCATCTTTCATTGTGCTTCGAGAGGAAGCATTTGTCTCTGCCTGGAAATCACATTTTAACACCATGGATTATCACTGCCTCGGATCATTATCCCTTTGTAGTTGAACTGCATCTGCCCTCAAACTGATCATTAAAAAAACCTTCTCTACCTTTCTGCATACCCCTTTTCTCTTTCATAACAATCGATTTATATATGCCCTTTTTTGATATTTAACAGCTGTGATGATTTTTTTCCTCATAAATTAATGCTAGGATTCACTGTAGAGATTTACTTCGCTTTTCAGAAGCTCGGGAATGGCCTCAGGCACACACACACACACATGCACACAGACACACACACACACATGCACACAGACACACACACACATGCACACAGACACACACACACATGCACACAGACACACACACACATGCACGCTGACACGCACACACAGAGTCTCAGAGAGAGGGGCACACACACACACATGCACACGGACACACACACACACACAGGGAATTCGAAATTAAAAGAAAGGAGTGGTTAAACTTTTAGTACTTTCCTATCGTGTGGAGTCATCCAATTCTCTCACCATATTATACAGCTGTATTGATACATTTTGGGGGAATCATGGCTACATGTGGAGTAAATTCATCCTGCTAAATGTTACATGTTTTGGGGGTACCTTTATGACCGATATCCTAGATTCCAAATGCTGTTCACTGGCTGCCTGTTTCTATTCAAGCTCGAAATTGGCAAGTTACACATTTACAGTTGACATCACAATTCTTTTAATACTGGGTGATCGCATATCCCTGTCATAGCAACTATACAGATTGACTTTAAATTTTTGCAGAAAAGAGTGTTCATTAACATGAAGTCATTTTTCCTTTATCCTTCTGACAGTGAATTTCGTGGCTATTACGATTCTCTCCCAGGGAAAGTGTGGCCTCGCTATCTGTACAACACGCTATCTGGTGGCCATGGCAGCAGCAGATCTACTGGTCATTATCAGTGAGGTCATACTGAGGCAAATAAATTTTTATTATTACCCAGTATGTTTCCTGGACATCACTCCTGTGTGCAGTGTTATCAATGTCCTGATCCGTGCATCCATAGACTGTTCTGTCTGGTTCACCATTGCATTTACCTTTGATCGGTTCATCAGCTTTTGTTGCCACAATCTGAAAACTAAATATTGCACTGGGAAAAACGCATCTGTAATTCTCTCAATAACCGGGATTCTGCTTTGTTTAAAAAATGTTCCTCGGTATTTTAGATTTGAGCCCACAAAGATAATCAGGAACATACCATTTTACTGCAGGAATAAGCGAAGCTACTTCACTGACTCTCGCTGGATTGGATTCCGCTCATTTGCTGTGGCTCTAACCCCATTGGGGCCATTCTTTTTCATTGTGTTCCTCAATGTTCTGACAATTGCACGCATTTTATTTAAGTCAAGTCAAGTCCGTAAGGGACCGAGGGGTCAGAGTAAGGAAGGGAAGCAGGTTGACCCCGAGATGAAGAGTAGAATTAAGGCAGTGATTTTACTCTTCACCATATCCGGAAACTTCATCCTTCTCTGGCTGCTATATGCTTTATATATTCTCGATGTCCCAGATCATTTAAATGATTATGACTATGACATCTTTAAACAAGTTGGATACATGCTGCGCAATGTAAGCTGCTGCACAAACACCCTTATTTATATGGCAGCTCTGCCCAAGTTCAGAGCTCAGTTCAAAAGGGCGGTGAAATATCCAGTTTCCAGAGTTATTGAACTAATCACTGCATAAAGCTGATAAACGCTCAAAGTCCCGTGGGTGATGGGCAAGAAATGACCATGGAGGACCAAAGGGAACCCTTATAGAGATGCAAATCTGTCAGAGAGATCAGAGAAGATAGAATATTTAGCAGACATCAAGAGAACCGAAAGAAGATAAAGACAAGGACACAGGTTTCCCATTCAGAGAGCAGAGGTAATATTTCGGTCCTGAAAGAAGGTCACCGGACCCGAAACATTCACTCTGATTTCTCTCCCACAGATACTGCCAAACCTGCAGAGTCTTTGCAACAATTCCTGTTTTGTTTAATTTAACATTTTGGGGACCAGTGTGAATGAGCTGGAGACACTGCACAGACCAAAGGTCAGTGGAGCAAGGGGAAAAAGCCATGATTTGTCCAAGGTAACCAGGTGGGAAGTAGCAGGAGCAGGGTCTCTGCTTCCTCCTGTATCAGAGGAAGTGATCCAGGGTGTCGACTCCAGCTCTAATGCTTCGGTTTTCAGCTCTTTCCATCCGAGAAAATAAACAACGTTTCTGTTTTCAAAATGAACATCCATGTAGATGCTGGACTGTTTCTTATGCTTCAATAAACCATCCCAATTATTCATGTCATTCTGATTCTCCCACCAGCAGCTGGTCCTGGGGGTATTCTGTTCTCCAGCTGCCTAGTGAGAGTGCTCGGGTGATTGGGAGGTGGGGGTGATGGGGGTGGAGTGGGGATAATCTGAACAGATCATACCCATAAACATGATGATTGCTGTCATTTAGTATCTCAGCCCAAGGAGCCTGTCTCAAGGATTGGGAGAAAAGCTGGAGACAGTTCCAGGAACTGAGTCTATATTCAGCACAGAGGTCAATGTCATCACTTGACAGCAGATCACATACTCCACACCTTCCCGGGAATTGTCTCAGACAGTTCCCAATCTCAGTTTTAAATCCGAGCTTTTGGATAACTTCGAACCAGGTCTCAGCATCAAGTGTGTTTGTTTGTGTTTAATTACTGCATCAATCCACATGCTGTTTAAATCTTCCTATACCCTGTTCTTACACCATTACTGGAAATTTCAGACTCAGACTTGACATGTTAACCATGGTTTTATTGTCAGTCGGCTTCATGTTGCTGAAGTGTCTGCTATCCATTAGGTAACTCCATGTGGTTTCCATCTGAACTGCGCTGTCTCCAGCAACATCTGCGTTTCAAATTGGTCTTGCCTTCAAATCTGTATTTTAAAGTTATCTTGCTATCAGATATGTCAATGATTTCACCCAACCTGAAGCATCCATGAGTGTGCACGGCCTCTATCTCTGTAAGTACCTCCAACCCGGAAACGTTCCCTGTTTCAGGAATCCATCACAATAAGCAGCATTGGTCTGTACAGTCACCGAGTGACTCACTCAGAGTGGAAGAGAGCCATCCTCAATGTGAGAGAGCCCAGTGATGCTGTGTGGAGAATGTGTTACAGAGCGATTGTGTGACAGAGGATCCAAAGGGATATTAATATCTTCAATGAAAGGGAAAACCTGGCTGAGAAAGTTTCACAGCAGACTACCTCCCTGTCCTTATCTGGTCTGCTGAAAATAACTGACAATGTAGCATTTGTCCTCCTCCTCATTGACTCCACTATCAGTTACATTTCTGATCCCATAAATCCCTCTGGATAATGATATTAAATAACTTCTCACTATTTTCAACCGAGTCATTCTGTTTTTTATTTCTGTTCCTCCTACAAACGTGAACCACATTTTGTCATTGTTCCATCATCCACCACTTCCTCTGACAGCTCATTAGCTTCACTCAGCAGGTCCCGGGGATGACAGGGCTGCCCCATGAGAGGTTGCTTAATCTGGGCATGTATTCAGGACAATGGGAGGGGGATCTGATGGAAATGTATCCAATTCTAATGGTTGGACAGACGAGATACAGGGGGTGGGCTGTATCCCCTGGGCAGGTATTCTCAGAACAAGCATCACAGTCTCAGGACATGGGCTCACCCATTTCTAATAGAGAGGAAGAGAATTATCTTCACACAGAGTGATCATCCTGAGGAATTCTCTCCCACAGAAGGCTGTGGAGCACAGGTTACTGAGTATATTCAGGAAAGACATTAATAATGGTTTTACAGGTTAAAGACATCACGGGGTTTGGAGAGAAATTGGGAATATAGCAGTGAGATAGAGAGTCAGACATGACCACACTGAATGGGAGAGCAGGCTGGAAGGGCTGAGTGGCCTCATCCTGCTCCTGGTTTTTGTGTTTCTGTCAGTTTAATGTCCTCCTGAAAATCTCACTCTGAAAAGTATCAGTGATTACATTCGGGATGCACATCAGTAGCTGTTTTCGTTCACATTCCTGCATCTTGAAAATGTGGTTTTATCTGCAGAGACGATGAACAGTCAGTGTGAGGATCAAAGTGGGCCACAGGATTCCTGATGCTGTCTCAGTGAAACAGTCACAGGAAGGCTTCCTTACTGTCGCTGGCCAATCGCCTGCAATAAAGACCGACACTTCATGGACCTTCCGGATTGTTCACGGTCCCTGGGTGTGAATGTTCTGTGTGATTTACGGACAATATAAATGTAGCAGAAATACACTGAATATCCTCATTTAAACGGAGGGAGTGGGCAGTTATAAAGCACTTTCTGTTTTCTATCTTAAGGGTATCCCAAAATGTTTTACAGGTAATCGAACTGTTTTGGAATATATCCAGCATTGTAGGGAATGGAGGGAATGTTAGAAACAGGGAGACTTACAGACACTGATACAGAGCCAGAGCCACAGATACAGGATGAGATTGTCCTGGAGATGTTTCAGAGCTCAATCTGTGACCCACACAAGACCGGGACACCAGTGGATGGAAGACAATCAGTTTTTGGTCATATGGAGAAAGTGTTTTATTGTCTCTGTGATTGTTATCGATCTAGACTTCCAAAAGGCCTTTGATAAGGTGCCTCCTGGGAGGCTGCTGAGTAAGGTGAAGGCCCATAGTGTTCGAGGTGAGCTCCTGGCATGGATTCAGGTTTGGCTGACTGACTGAAGGCAGAGAGGTGGGATAAAAGGTTCTTCTTCAGAATGGCAGTTAGTGACAAGTGGTGTCCCACAGGGTTCAGTGTTGGGACTGCAGCTGTTCACTTTATATATTAATGATCTGGATGGAGGGACTGGGGGCATTCTGGCAAAGTTCGCCGATGATACGAAGTTAGGTGGACAGACAGGTAGCACTGAGAAGGTGGGGAGGCTGCAGAAAGATTAAGACAGTTTAGGAGAGCAGTCCAGGAAATGGCTGATGAAATTCAGTGTGAACAAATGCAAGGTCTTGCTCATTGGAAAACAGAATATAAGCATGGACTATTTTTTAAACGGTGAGAAAAATTCATTAAGCCAAAGTACAAAGGGATCTGGGAATGCTAGTCCAGGATTCTCTAAATGTTGACTTGCAGGTTGAGTCCGTGATTAAGAAAGCAAATGCAATGTTGTCATTTATCTCAAGAGTGTTGGAATGTAAAAGTGGCCGGGTGCTTCTGAGACTTTGTAAAGCTCTAGTTAGGCCCCATTTACAACATTGTGTCCAGTTTTGGGCCCCACATCTCAGGAAGGACATACTGGCACTGGAGCATGTCAGGCAGAGATTCACATGGATGATCCCTGGAATGGTAGGCCTAACATACGAGGAACGGCTGAGGATCTGGGATTGTATTCATTAGAGTTTAGAAGGTTAAGGGGAGATCTAATAGAAAGTTACAAGATAATGCATGGCTTAGACAGGGTGGATGCTGGGAAGTTGTTCCTGTTAGGCGGGGAGTTTAGGACCCGTGGGCACAGCTTTAAAACTAAAGGGAGTCAATTTGGAATGGAAATGAGGAGACAAGGAGAACGAGAAGGGGGAAGGAGAAGGAGGAGGGGGAGGGGGAAGGGGGAGGGGGACGGAGAATGGGGAGGGGGAAGGAGAATGGGGGAGGGGGAATGAGAAGGGGGAGGGGGAGGGAGGGTGAAGGAGAATGGGGAATGGGAATGGGGGAGTGGGAGGGAGGGAGGAGGAGGAGGGGGAAAGGAGAATGGGGAGGGGGACGGAGAATGGGGTGGGGGAGGGAGGCGAGGGATGGTGAAGGAGAAAGGGGAGGGGGAAGGAGAATGGGGAGGGGGAAGGAGAATGGGGGAGGGGGAGGGAGGGGGAAGGAGGAGGGGGGAAGGAAAATGGGGAGGGGGAGGGAGAATGGGGAGGGGAAAGGAGAATGGGGAGGGAAAGGAGAATGGGGAGGGGGAGGGAGAATGGGGAGGGGAAAGGAGAATGGGGAGGTGGAGTGAGAATGGGGAGGGGGAGGGAGAATGGGGAGGGGAAAGGAGAATGGGGAGGGGGAAGGAGAATGGGGAGGGGAAAGGAGAATGGGGAGGGGGAGGGAGAATGGGGAGGAGAAAGGAGAAAGGGGGGAGGGAGAATGGGGATGGGTAAGGAGAATGGGGAGGGGAAAGGAGAATGGGGAGGGGGAGGGATAATGGGGAGGGGAAAGGAGAATGGGGAGGGGGAAGGAGAATGGGGAGGGGGTGGGAGGAGGGAGGGGGGGAGGGGGAGGGGGAAGGAGGAGGGAAGGGGAAGGGGAGGAGAAAGGAGGAGGGGGAGGGGGAAGGAGGAGGGGTAGGAGGACGGGGATGGAGAATGGGGGAGGGGAGGGAGGTGGAAGGAGGAGGGGGGAAGGAAAATGGGGAGGGGGAGGGAGGAGGAGGGAGGGAGAATGAGAATGGGGAGGGGAAGGGGAAAGGAGAATGGGGAGGGGGAAGGAGAAAGGGGGGAGGGAAAATGGGGAGGGGGAGGGAGAATAGGGAGGCGGAAGGAGAATGGTGAAGGAGAATGGGGTGGTGGAGGGGGAAGGAGAATGGGGAGGGGTACGGAGAATCGGGGGAGGGGAGGGACGGGGAGGGAGGGTGAAGGAGAATGGGGAAGGAGAATGGAGAGGGGAAGGCGGAAGGAGAATGGGGAGGGGTACGGAGAATCGGGGGAGGGGAGGGAGGGTGAAGGAGAATGGGGAGGGAGAATGGGGAGGGTGAAGGAGAATGGGGAGGGGGACGGAGAATCGGTGGAGGGGAGGGAAACGGGGGAGGGGAGGGACGTGGGAGGGAGGGTGAAGGAGAATGGGGGATGGGGAGGGAGGGGGAAGGAGGAGGAGGTGGGAGAATGGAGAGGGAGAATGGGGAGGGCGAAGAAGGGGGGAGGGGGAGGGTGGGGGAAGGAGAATGGGGAGGGCGAAGGAGGGGGGAGGGGGAGGGAGGGGGAAGGAGAATGGGGAGGTGGAGGCATGGGGAAGGAGAATGGGGAGGGGGAAGGAGGAGGGGGAAGCAGAATGGGGAGGGGGAAGGAGGAGGGGGAAGGAGAATGGGGGAGGGGGAGGGGGGAAAATGAGAATGGGGAGGGAGAATGCGGAGGGGGAAGGAGGGGGAGGGGGAGGAAGAGGGAAGGAGAATGGGGAAGGAGAATGGGGAGGGGGAGGGGGAGGGAGAAGGAGAATGGGGAGGGGGAGGTAGGAGAGTGGGAGGAGGAAGTGGGGGAGGGGGAAGGAGGGTGGAGGGAGGGGAAGGAGGGGGAAGGAGAGGGGGAGGGGGAAGGGGGTGAGGGGGAAGGAGAAGGGGGAGGGGGACAGGGAAGGAGAAGGGGAAAGGGGGAGGGGGTAGGAGAATGGGGAATGAGGAGGGGGGGGAAGGAGAATGGGGAGGGGGAAGGAGAATGGGGGAGGGGGAAGGAGAATGGCGAGGAGGAGGGGGATGGAGAGGGAAGGAGAATGGGGAGATGGAGGGAGGGGGAGTGAGAGGGAGGGAGGGGGAAGGAGAATGGGAAGGGGGAGGGAGGGGGTAGGAGAATGGGGAGGAGGAGGGAGGGGGAAGGAGAAGGGGGGGAGTGGGAAGGAGAATGGGGAGGGGGTGGGAGGGGAAAGGAGAATGGGGAGGGGGGAGGGGTAAGCAGAATGGGGAGTGGAAGGGAGGGGGAAGGAGAATGGGGAGGGGGAAGGAGAATGGGGAGGGGGAGGAGAATGGGGAAGGAGGAGAGGGGGGAAGGAGAATGGGGAGGGGGAAGGAGAATGGGGAGGGGGAGGGAGGGGGAGGAGAATGGGGAAGGAGGAGAGGGGGGAAGGAGAATGGGGAGGGGGAAGGAGAATTGGGAGGGGGAAGGAGAATGGGGAAGGAGAATGGGGAGGGGGAAGGAGAACGGGGAAGGAGAATGGGGAAGGAGAATGGGGGGGGAGGGAGGGGAAGGAGAATGGGGGGGGGAAGGAGAATGGGGAAGGAAGAGGGGGGAAGGAGGAGGGGGGAATGAGAATGGGGAGAGGGAGGAGATAGTGACACAGTAAGTGTGAGGGGATCAGGGTGATAGTGACGCAATAAGTGTGAGGGAGTCAGGGTGATAATGTCACAGTACGTGTGAGGGGAACAGGGGTATAGTGATGCAGTAAGTGTGATGGGGTCAGGGTGATAGTGACACAGTAAGTGTGAGGCGGTCAGCGTGATAGTGACACAGTAAGTGTGATAGGATCAGGGAGATCATAATGCAGTGAGTGTGAGGGGATCAGGCTGATAGTGACGCAGTAAGTGTGAGGGTTTCAGGGTGATAGTGACGCAGTAAGTGTGATGGGATCAGGATGATTGTGACGCAGTAAGTGTGAGGGGATCAGGGTGATAGTGACGCAGTAAGTGTGATGGGATCAGGATGATTGTGACGCAGTAAGTGTGAGGGGATCAGGGTGATAGTGACACAGTAAGTGTGAGGGTATCAGGGAGATAGTGACGCAGTAAGTGTGATGGGGTCAGGGAGATAGTGATGCAGTAAGTGTGAGGGGTCAGTGAGATGGTGACGCAGTAAGTGTAAAAGGGTCAGCGAGATATTTATAGTGATGAGTAAGTGTGACAGGGTCAGGGTGATAGTGACGCAGTAAGTGTGAGGGGTCAGTGAGATGGTGACGCAGTAAGTGTAAAAGGGTCAGCGAGATAGTTATAGTGATGAGTAAGTGTGACAGGGTCAGGGTGATAGTGGCGCAGTGAGTGTGAGCGGCCAGGGCGATAGTGACTCAGTAAGTGTGATGGGATCAGGGTAATTGTGACACAGTAAGTGTGAGGGGATCAGGCTGATAGTGACACGGTAAGTGTGAGGGCATCAGGGTGATAGTGACGCAGGAAGTGTGAGGGGTCAGGGAGATAGTGACGCAGTAAGTGTCAAGGTATCAATGTGACAGTGACACAGTAATTGTGATGGGATCAAGGTGATAGTGACGCAGTACTTTGAGGGTGTCAGTGTGATAGTGACGCAGTAAGTGTCAGGGGTACAGGGCGATAGTGACACAATAAGTGTGAGGGTTCAGGGTGATAGTGACGCCGTACATGTGAGGGTATCACTGTGATAGTGACGCAGTAAGTGTGAGGGAGTCAGGGTGATCGTGACGCAGTAAGTGTGATGGGATCAGGGAGATAGTGACGCAGTAAGTGTGACGGGATCAGGGTGAGAGTGATGCAGTAAGTGTGAGGGTATCACTGTGATAGTGACACAGTTAGTGTGATGGGATCTGGGAGATAGTGACGCAGTAAGTGTGAGGGTATCAGGCTGATAGTGACACGGTAAGTGTGAGGGAGTCAGGTGATAGTGACTTAGGAAGTGTGAGGGGTCAGGGAGATAGTGACGCAGTAAGTGTGAAGGTAGCAGGGTGATAGTGACACAGTAAGGGTGATGGGATCAGGGTGATAGTGACACGGTAAGTGTGAGGGCGTCAGGGTGATAGTGACGCAGGAAGTGGGAGGAGTCAGTGTGATAGTGACGCAGTAAGAGTGAAGGTATCAGTTTGACAGTGACACAGTAAGTGTGATGGGATCAGGGAAATAGTGACACAGTAATTTTGATGGGATCAGGGTGATAATGACGCAGTAAGTTTGAGAGTGTCAGTGTGATAGTGACACAGTAAGTGTGATGGGATCAGGGTGATAGTGACGCCATAAGTGTAAGGGTATCACTGTGCTAGTGACGCAGTAAGTGTGAGGGAGTCAGGGTGATCGTGACGCAGTAAGTGTGATGGGATCAGGGAGATAGTGACGCACTAAGTGTGACGGGATCAGGGTGATAGTGACGCAGTAACTGTGAGGGCATCTTGGAGATAGTGACGCAGTAGTGTGAGGGTATCACTGTGATAGTGACACAGTAAGTGTGAGGGGATCAGGGAGATAGTGACGCAGTAAGTTTGAGGGGATCAGAGAAATAGTGTCACAGTAAGTGTGAGGGTATCAGGCTGATAGTGATGCATTAAGTGTGAGGGGTCAGGGTGATAGTGACGCAGTAAGTGTGATCTGATCAGGGTTATAGTGACACGTAAGTGTGAGGGTGTCAGGGTGATAGTGACGCAGTAACTGTAAGGGGTCAGGGAGATAGTGGCGCAGTAAGTGGAATGGGGTCAGGGTTATAGTGACGCGGTGAGTGTGAGGGATCAGGGGGGATAGTGACGCAGTAAGTGTGAGGGGGTCAGAATGATAGTGACGCAGTAAGTGTGACGGGGTCAGGGAGATAATGATGCAGAAGGAGTGATGGGCTCAGGGTGATAGTGACACATTAAGTATGAGTGGGTCAGGGAGATAGTGACGCAGTAAGTGTGAAGGAATCAGGGTGATAGTGACAGAGTAAGGGGAATCAGGGATTTAGTGACGCAGTAAGTGTGAGGGGATAAGGGTGATAGTGACGCAGTGAGTGTGATGGGATCAGGGTGATTGTGACGCAGTAAGTGTGAGGCCATCATGGTGATAGTGCGAGGGGATCAGGGTGATAGTGATGCAGTAAGTTTGAGGGGATCAGGGAGATAGTGACGCAATAAGCTTGAGGGTATCAGTGTGATAGTGACGCAGTAAGTGTGAGGGGTTCAGGGTGATAGTGACACAGTAAGTGTGAGGGGATCAGGGTGATAGTGACTCCGTACGTGTGAAGGGGTCAGAGAGATAATGACGCAGGAAGTGAGTTGGGAACAGGGTGATAGTGACGCAGTAAGTGTGAGGGGATCAGGGAGATAGTGACGCAGTAAGTGTGAGGGGTTCAGGGTGATAGTGACACAGTAAGTGTGAGGGTATCGGGGTGATAGTGACTCAGTAAGTGTGAGGGTGTCAGGGTGATAGTGACGCAGTATGTGTGAGGGTGTCAGCGAGATAGTGAAGCAGTAAGTGTGAGGGTATCAGAGTGATAGTGACGCAGTATGTGTGAGGGTGTCAGGGTGATAGTGACACAGTAAGTGTGAGGGGGTCAGAGTGATAGTGACGCAGTAAGTGTGATGGGGATCAGGCTGATAGTGACACGATAAGTGTGAGGGTGTCAGGGTGATAGTGATGCAGGAAGAGTGAGGGGTCAGGGAGACAGTGACGCAGTAAGTGTAATGGGGTCAGGGTGATAGTGACAAAGTAAGTGTGATGGGATCAGGGAGATAGTGACGCAGTAAGTGTGAGGGGATCAGGCTGATAGTGACACGGTAAGTGTGAGGGTGTCAGGGTGATAGTGATGCAGTAAGTGTGAGGGGTCAGGGTGATAGTGACGTAGTAAGTGTGAGGGAGTCAGGGTAATAGTCACCCAGTATGTGTGAGGGGATCAGGGTGATAGTGACGCAATAAGTGTGATGGGGTCAGGGTGTTAATGACGCAGTTAGTGTGATGGGGTCAGGGTGATAGTGACGCAGTGAGTTTGAGGGGTCAGAGAGATAGTTACGCAGTAAGTGTGATGGGGTCAGGGTGGATAGTGACGCACTAAGTGTGAGGGGGGCAGCGTGATAGTGACGCAGTAAGTGTGAGGGGTCAGGGAGATAGTTACGCAGTAAGTGTGAGGAGGTCAGGGTGAGAGTGACGCAGTAATTGTGAGCAAGTCAGAGTGATAGTGACTCAGTACGTGTGATGGGCTCAGGGTGATAGTGACGCAGTAAGTGTGAGGGGATCAGGGTGATAGTGACGCAGTAAGTGTGATGAGGTCAGGATGATAGTGATGCAGAGCTGAAAATGTGTTGCTGGAAAAGCGCAGCAGGTCAGGCAGCATCCAGAGAACAGGAGAATCGATGTTTCGGGCATAAGCCCTTCTTCAGGAATAAGCCCTTCCTGAATTGAGGAGAAAGTGAAGCCCTGAAGAAGGGCTTATGCCTGAAACGTCGATTCTCCTGTTCCCTGGATGCTGCCTGACCTGCTGCGCTTTTCCAGCAACACATTTTCAGCTCTGATCTCCAGCATCTGCAGACCTCACTTTCTCCTCAATGATAGTGAATCAGTAAGTGTGAGGGGGACAGGGTGATTGTGACACAGTAAGTGTGAAGATGTCAGGGCGAGAGTGATGCAGTAAGCGTGATGGGGTCAGAATGATAGTGACACATTAAGTGTGATGGATTCAGGGTAATAGTGACACAGTAAGCGTGATGGGGTCAGGGTGATATTGATGCAGTAAGTGTGAGGGGATCAGGGTGATAGTGATGCAATAAGTGTGCTGGGAGTAGGGTGACAGTGACGCAGTAAATGTGACGAGTGCAGGGTGATAGTGACGCACTGAGTGTGATGGGTTCAGGGTGATAGTGACACAGTAAGTGTGATGGGGTCAGGGTGATAGTGACGCAGTTCGTATGATAGGGTCAGGGTGATAGTGATGCAGTAAGTGTGAGGGGATCAGGGTGATAGTGATGCAGTAAGTGTAATGGGTTCAGGGTGATAGTGACACAGTAAGTGTGATGGGGTCAGGGTGATATTGAGGCAGTAAGTGTGATAGGATCAGGGTGATAGTGATGCAATACGTGTGATGGGATTAGGGTGATAGCGATGCAGTAAGTGTGAGGGGTGCAGGGTGATATTGACGCAGTAAGAGTGAGGGGGTTAAGCTGATAGTGAAGCAGTAAGTGTGAGGGTGTCAGGGAGATAGTGATGCGGTAAATGTGATGGGGTCAGAGGGATAGTGACGCAGTAAGTGTGACGGGGTCAGGGAGAGAGTGATGCAGAAGGAGTGATGGGGTCAGAATGATAGTGACGCATTAAGTTTGATGGGGTCAGGATAATAGTGATGCAGTAAGTGTGATGGGGTTAGGATGATAGTGACGCAGTAGGTGTGAGCAAGTCAGGGTGATCGTGACGCAGTAAGTGTGAGAGGATCAGGGTGATAGTGACTCAGTAAATGTGAGCAAGTCAGGGTGATCGTGACGCAGTAAGTGCGAGAGGATCAGGGTGATAGTGACTCAGTAAATGTGAGCAAGTCAGGGTGATAGTGACGCAGTAAGTGTGATGGGATCAGGGTGATATGGACACACAAAGTGTGAGGGGGTCACTGTGGTAGTGACGCAGTAAGTGTGAGGGGGTCAGGGTGATGGTGATGCAGCAGGTGTTAGTGTGTCAGGGTGATAGTGATACAGTAAGTGTGATGGGATCAGGGTGATAGTGACAGAGTGTGATCGGGTCAGGAAGATAGTGACACGTAAGTGTGAGGGGTCAGAGTGATACTGACGCAGTGAGTGTGATGGGGTCAGGGTGTAGTGACGCAGTAAATGTGAGGGGGTCAGGGTGATAGTGACGCAGTAAGTGTGAGGGGCTCCGAGTGATAGTGACACAGTAAGTGTAATGAGGTCAGGGTGATAGTGATGCAGCAAGTGTGAGGGGGTCAGGGTGATAGTGACACAGTAAGCGTGATGGTGTCAGGGTGATAGTGATGCAGTAAGCGTGATGGGGTCAGACTGATAGTGATGCAGTGCATGTGATGGGCTCAGGGTGATAGTGACGCAGTAAGTGTGATGGGGTCAGAGTGATAGTGATGCAGAACGTGAGAGGGAATCAGGTAGATTGTTACGCAGTAAGTGTGAGGAGATCAGGGTGACAGTGATGCAGTAAGCGTGAGGGGATCAGGGTGATAGTGACGCAGTAAGTGTAATGGGTTCAGGGTGATAGTGACACAGTAAGTGTCATGGGGTCAGGGTGATATTGAGGCAATAAGTGTGAGGGGATCAGGGTGATAGTGATGCAATAAGTGTGATGGGATTAGGGTGATAGTGATGCAGTAAGTGTGAGAGGTGCAGGGTGATATTGACGCAGTAAGTGTGAGGGGGTTAAGCTGATAGTGCAGCAGTAAGTGTGAGGGTGTCAGGGAGATAGTGATGCAGTAAATGTGATGGGGTCAGAGGGATAGTGACGCAGTAAGTGTGAGCGGGTCAGAATGATAGTGACGCAGTAAGTGTGACGGTTTCAGGGAGATAGTGATGCAGTAAATGTGATGATGTCAGAGGGATAGTGACGCAGTAAGTGTGAGGGGGTCAGAATGATAGTGACGCAGTAAGTGTGAGGGTGTCAGGGAGATAGTGATGCAGTAAATGTGATGATGTCAGAGGGATAGTGACACAGTAAGTGTGAGGGGGTCAGAATGATAGTGACGCAGTAAGTGTGACGGGGTCAGGGAGATGGTGATGCAGAAGGAGTGATGGGCTCAGGGTGATAGTGACGCATTAAGTTTGATGGGGTCAGGGTGATAGTGACGCAGTAAGTTTGATGGGGTCAGGATGATAGTGATGCAGTAAGTGTGATGGGGTTAGGATGATAGTGACGCAGTAAATGTGAGCAAGTCAGGGTGATAGTGACGCAGTAAGTGTGATGGGGTCAGGGTGATAGTGATAACGTAAGTGTGATGGGGTCAGAGTGATAGCGATGCAGTGAGTGTGATGGGGTCAGGGTGGTAGTGACGCAGTAAGTGTGATAGGATCAGAGTGATATGGACACACAAAGTGTGAGGGGGTCAGGGTGATAGTGACGCAGTAAGTGTGATGGGCCCCGGGTGATAGTGACGCAGTAAGTGTAATGAGGTCAGGGTGATAGTGATGCAGCAAGTGTGAGGAGGTCAGGGTGATAGTGACACAGTAAGCGTGATGGTGTCAGGGTGATAGTGATGCAGTAAGCGTGATGGGGTCAAACTGATAGTGACGCAGTGCATGTGATGGGCTCAGGGTGATAGTGACACAGTAAGTGTGATGGGGTCAGAGTGATAGTGATGCAGAATGTGAGAGGGAATCAGGTAGATTGTTACGCAGTAAGTGTGAGGAGATCAGGGTGACAGTGATGCAGTAAGTGTGAGGGGATGAGGGTGATAGTGACGCAGGAAGTGTAATGGGTTCAGGGTGATAGTGACACAGTAAGTATGATGGGGTCAGGGTGATATTGAGGCAATAAGTGTGAGGGGATCAGGGTGATAGTGATGCAATAAGTGTGATGGGATTAGGGTGATAGTGATGCAGTAAGTGTGAGGGGTGCAGGGTGATATTGACGCAGTAAGTGTGAGGGGGTTAAGCTGATAGTGAAGCAGTAAGTGTGAGGGTGTCAGGGAGATAGTGATGCGGTAAATGTGATGGGGTCAGAGGGATAGTGACGCAGTAAGTGTGAGAGGGTCAGAATGATAGTGACGCAGTAAGTGTGAGGGTGTCAGGGAGATAGTGATGCAGTAAATGTGATGATGTCAGAGGGATAGTGACACAGTAAGTGTGAGGGGGTCAGAATGATAGTGACGCAGTAAGTGTGACGGGGTCAGGGAGATGGTGATGCAGAAGGAGTGATGGGCTCAGGGTGATAGTGACGCATTAAGTTTGATGGGGTCAGGGTGATAGTGACACAGTAAGTTTGATGGGGTCAGGATGATAGTGATGCAGTAAGTGTGATGGGGTTAGGATGATAGTGACGCAGTAAGTGTGAGCAAGTCAGGGTGGTAGTGACGCAGTAAGTGTGAGGGGATCAGGGTGATAGTGACTCAGTAAATGTGAGCAAGTCAGGGTGATAGTGACGCAGTAAGTGTGATGGGGTCAGGGTGATAGTGATAACGTAAGTGTGATGGGGTCAGAGTGATAGCGATGCAGTGAGTGTGATGGGGTCAGGGTGGTAGTGACGCAGTAAGTGTGATAGGATAAGAGTGATATGGACACACAAAGTGTGAGGGGGTCAGGGTGATAGTGACGCAGTAAGTTTGATGGGGTCAGGATGATAGTGATGCAGTAAGTGTGATGGGGTTAGGATGATAGTGACGCAGTAAATGTGAGCAAGTCAGGGTGATAGTGACGCAGTAAGTGTGATGGGGTCAGGGTGATAGTGATAACTTAAGTGTGATGGGGTCAGAGTGATAGCGATGCAGTGAGTGTGATGGGGTCAGGGTGTTAGTGACGCAGTAAGTGTGATAGGATCAGAGTGATATGGACACACAAAGTGTGAGGGGGTCAGGGTGATAGTGACGCAGTAAGTGTGATGGGCCCCGGGTGATAGTGACGCAGTAAGTGTAATGAGGTCAGGGTGATAGTGATGCAGCAAGTGTGAGGAGGTCAGGGTGATAGTGACACAGTAAGCGTGATGGTGTCAGGGTGATAGTGATGCAGTAAGCGTGATGGGGTCAGACTGATAGTGACGCAGTGCATGTGATGGGCTCAGGGTGATAGTGACACAGTAAGTGTGATGGGGTCAGAGTGATAGTGATGCAGAATGTGAGAGGGAATCAGGTAGATTGTTACGCAGTAAGTGTGAGGAGATCAGGGTGACAGTGATGCAGTAAGTGTGAGGGGATGAGGGTGATAGTGACGCAGGAAGTGTAATGGGTTCAGGGTGATAGTGACACAGTAAGTATGATGGGGTCAGGGTGATATTGAGGCAATAAGTTTGAGGGGATCAGGGTGATAGTGATGCAATAAGTGTGATGGGATTAGGGTGATAGTGATGCAGTAAGTGTGAGGGGTGCAGGGTGATATTGACGCAGTAAGTGTGAGGGGGTTAAGCTGATAGTGAAGCAGTAAGTGTGAGGGTGTCAGGGAGATAGTGATGCGGTAAATGTGATGGGGTCAGAGGGATAGTGACGCAGTAAGTGTGAGAGGGTCAGAATGATAGTGACGCAGTAAGTGTGAGGGTGTCAGGGAGATAGTGATGCAGTAAATGTGATGATGTCAGAGGGATAGTGACACAGTAAGTGTGAGGGGGTCAGAATGATAGTGACGCAGTAAGTGTGACGGGGTCAGGGAGATGGTGATGCAGAAGGAGTGATGGGCTCAGGGTGATAGTGACGCATTAAGTTTGATGGGGTCAGGGTGATAGTGACGCAGTAAGTTTGATGGGGTCAGGATGATAGTGATGCAGTAAGTGTGATGGGGTTAGGATGATAGTGACGCAGTAAGTGTGAGCAAGTCAGGGTGGTAGTGACGCAGTAAGTGTGAGGGGATCAGGGTGATAGTGACTCAGTAAATGTGAGCAAGTCAGGGTGATAGTGACGCAGTAAGTGTGATGGGGTCAGGGTGATAGTGATAACGTAAGTGTGATGGGGTCAGAGTGATAGCGATGCAGTGAGTGTGATGGGGTCAGGGTGGTAGTGACGCAGTAAGTGTGATAGGATCAGAGTGATATGGACACACAAAGTGTGAGGGGGTCAGGGTGATAGTGACGCAGTAAGTGTGATGGGCCCCGGGTGATAGTGACGCAGTAAGTGTAATGAGGTCAGGGTGATAGTGATGCAGCAAGTGTGAGGAGGTCAGGGTGATAGTGACACAGTAAGCGTGATGGTGTCAGGGTGATAGTGATGCAGTAAGCGTGATGGGGTCAGACTGATAGTGACGCAGTGCATGTGATGGGCTCAGGGTGATAGTGACGCAGTAAGTGTGATGGGGTCAGAGTGATACTGATGCAGAACGTGAGAGGGAATCAGGTAGATTGTTACGCAGTAAGTGTGAGGAGATCAGGGTGACAGTGATGCAGTAAGTGTGAGGGGATCAGGGTGATAGTGACGCAGGAAGTGAAATGGGTTCAGGGTGATAGTGACACAGTAAGTATGATGGGGCAGGGTGATATTGAGGCAATAAGTGTGAGGGGATCAGGGTGATAGTGATGCAATAAGTGTGATGGGATTAGGGTGATAGTGATGCATTAAGTGTGAGGGGTGCAGGGTGATATTGACGCAGTAAGTGTGAGGGGGTTAAGCTGATAGTGAAGCAGTAAGTGTGAGGGTGTCAGGGAGATAGTGATGCGGTAAATGTGATGGGGTCAGAGGGATAGTGACGCAGTAAGTGTGAGGGGGTCAGAATGATAGTGACGCAGTAAGTGTGACGGGGTCAGGGAGATAGTGATGCAGAAGGAGTGATGGGCTCAGGGTGATAATGACGCATTAAGTTTGATGGGGTTAGGATGATAGTGACGCAGTAAGTGTGAACTAGTCAGGGTGATAGTGACGCAGTAGGTGTGATGGGGTCAGGGTGATAGTGATACCGTAAGTGTGATGGGGTCAGAGTGATAGCGATGCAGTGAGTGTGATGGGGTCAGGGTGGTAGTGACGCAGTAAGTGTGATGGGATCAGGGTGATATGGACACACAAAGTGTGAGGGGGTCATTGTGGTAGTGACGCAGTAAGTGTGAGGGGGTCAGGGTGATGGTGATGCAGCAGGTGTTAGTGTGTCAGGGTGATAGTGTTACAGTAAGTGTGATGGAATCAGGGTAATAGTGACACAGTGTGATCGGGTCAGGAAGATAGTGACACGTAAGTGTGAGGGGTCAGAGTGATACTGACGCAGTGAGTGTGATGGGGTGAGGGTGATAGTGACGCAGTAAATGTGAGGGGGTCAGGGTGATAGTGACGCAGTAAGTGTGATGGGCTCCGGGTGATAGTGACGCGGTAAGTGTAATGAGGTCAGGGTGATAGTGATGCAGTAAGCGTGATGGGGTCAGGGTGATAGTGACACAGTAAGCGTGATGGGGTCAGGATGATATTGATGCAGTAAGTGTGAGGGAATCAGGGTGATAGTGACGCAATAAGTTGATGGGATTCGGGTGATCGTGATGCAGTAAGTGTGAGGAGTGCAGGATGATAGTGACACAGTAAGTGTGATGGGTTCAGGCTGATAGTGACACAGTAAGTGTGATGGGGTCAGGGTGATATTGATGCAGCAAGTGTGAGGGAATCAGGGTGATTGTGACGCACTAAGTGTGATGGGGTCAGAGTGATAGTGACGCTGTAAGTATGATGGGGTCAGTGTGAAGGTGACGCAGAAAGTGTGATGGGGTCATTTTGATAGTTACGCAGTAAGTGTGATAGGATCAGGGTGATAGTGATGCAGTAAGTGTGATGGGATCAGGGTGATAGTGACACAGCAAGTGTGATAGTGTCAGGGTGATAGTGATGCAGTAAGTGTGATGGGGTCAGGGTGATAGTGACGCAGTCAGTGTGATGGGGTCAGGGTGATATTGACGAAGTAAGTGTGAGGCGATCAGGGTGATAGTGACACAGCAAGTGTGATAGTGTCAGGGTGATAGTGATGCAGTAAGTGTGATGGGGTCAGGGTGATAGTGACACAGCAAGTGTGATAGTGTCAGGGTGATAGTGATGCAGTAAGTGTGATGGGGTCAGGGAGATAGTAACACAGTAAGTGTGATGGGGTCAGGGTGATAGTGACACACTAAGTGAGAGGGGGTCAGTGTGGTAGTGACGCAGTAAGTGTGATTGGGTCAGGGTGATAGTGATGCAGTAAGTGTGAGGGGGTCAGGGTGATAGTGATGCAATAAGTGTGATGGGACAGGTTGATAGTGACGCAGTAAGTGTGATGGGATCAGGGTGATATTGACGCAGTAAGTGTGATCGGATCAGGGTGATAGTGATGCAGTAAGTGTGATGGGGTCAGGGAGATAGTAACACAGTAAGTGTGATGGGGTCAGGGTGATAGTGATGCAGTTAGTGTGAGGGGGTCAGTGTGGTAGTGACGCAGTAAGTGTGATGGGGTCAGGGTGATAGTGATGCAGTACGTGTGAGGGGGTCAGGGTGACAGTGACGCAGTGTGATCGGTTCAGGGTGGTAGTGACACAGCAAATGTGATGGGATCAGGGTGATCGTGACACAGCGAGCGTGATGGGGACAGGGTGATAGTGACGCAGTAAGTGTGATGGGATCAGGGTGATTGTGATGCTGTAAGTGTGATGGGGTCACGGAGATAGTAACACAGTAAGTGTGAGGGAGTCAGGGTGACAGTGACGCAGTGTGTTCGGTTCAGGGTGGTAGTGACACAGCAAGTGTGTTGGCGTCAGGGTGATAGTGATGCAGTAAGTGTGATGGGGTCAGAGTGATAGTGACACACTAAGTGTGAGGGGGTCAGTGTGGTAGTAACGCAGTAAGTGTGATGGGGTCAGGGTGATGGTGATGCAGTAAGTGTGAGGGGGTCAGGGTGATAGTGGCGCAGTGTGATCGTTTCAGGGTGATAGTGACGCAGTAAGTGTGAGGGGGTCAGGGTGATGGTGATGCAGTAAGTGTGATGGTGTCAGGGTGATAGTGACGCAGTAAGTGTGAGGGGGTCAGGGTAATAATGATGCAGTAAGTGTGATGAGGTCAGGGTGATAGTGATGCAGCAAGTGTGAGGGGATCTGAGTGACATGAAGCAGTAAGTGTGATATGGTCAGGGTGATTGTGACGCACTAAGTGTGATGGGGTCAGAGTGATAGCGACGCTGTAAGTGTGATGGGGTCAGAGTGATGGTGACGCAGAAAGTGTGATGGGGTCATTGTGATAGTTACGCAGTAAGTGTGATAGGATCAGGGTGATAGTGATGCAGTAAGTGTGATGGGATCAGGGTGATAGTGACACAGCAAGTGTGATAGTGTCAGGGTGATAGTGATGCAGTAAGTGTGATGGGGTCAGGGTGATAGTGACACAGCAAGTGTGATAGTGTCAGGGTGATAGTGATGCAGTAAGTGTGATGGGGTCAGGGTGATGGTGATGCAGCCGGTGTCAGTGTGTCAGTGTGATAGTGACGCAGTACATGTGATGGGATCAGGGTGATAGTGACGTAGTGAGCTTGATGGGGACAAGGAGATAGTGATGCAGTAAGTGTGATGAGGTCAGGGTGATAGTGACACACTAAGTATGAGGGCGTCAGTGTGGTAGTGACGCAGTAAGTGTGATGGGGTCAGCGTGATAGTGATGCTGTAAGTGTGATGGGGTCAGGGTGATAGTGACGCTGTAAGTGTGATGAGATCAGGGTGATTGTGACGCTGTAAGTGTGATGGGATCAGGGTGATTGTGATTCAGTAAGTGTGAGGGGGTCAGGGTGTTAGTGACACACTAAGTGTGTGGGGGTCAGTGTGGTAGTGACGCAGTAAGTGTGAGGGGGTCAGGGTGATAGTGACACAGTAAATGTGAGGGGGTCAGGGTGATAGTGACGCTGTAAGTGTGATGAGATCAGGGTGATTGTGACGCTGTCAGTGTGATGGGATCAGGGTGATTGTGATTCAGTAAGTGTGAGGGGGTCAGGGTGATAGTGACACACTAAGTGTGTGGGGGTCAGTGTGGTAGTGACGCAGTAAGTGTGAGGGGGTCAGGGTGATGGTGATGCAGCCGGTGTCAGTGTGTCAGTGTGATAGTGACGCAGTATGTGTGATCGTTTCAGGGTGATAGTGACGCAGTAAGTGTGAGGGGGTCAGGGTGATAGTGATGCAGTAAGTGTTGTAGAGTCAGTGTGGTAGTGATGCAGTAAGTGTGTTGGGGTCAGGGTGATAGTGGCACAGTAAGTGTGTTGGGGTCAGGGTGATAGTGGCACAGTAAGTGTGAGGCGGTCAGGGTGATAGTGACGCTGTAAGTGTGATGGGATCAGGGTAATTGTGATGCAGTAAGTGTGAGGGGGTCAGGGTGATAGTGACACAGTAAGTGTGAGGGGGTCAGGGTGATAGTGACGCTGTAAGTGTGATGAGATCAGGGTGATTGTGACGCTGTCAGTGTGATGGAATCAGGGTGACTGTGATTCAGTAAGTGTGAGGGGGTCAGGGTGATAGTGACACACTAAGTGTGTGGGGGTCAGTGTGGTAGTGACGCAGTAAGTGTGAGGGGGTCAGGGTGATAGTGACACAGTAAGTGTGAGGGGGTCAGGGTGATAGTGACGCTGTAAGTGTGATGAGATCAGGGTGATTGTGACGCTGTCAGTGTGATGGGATCAGGGTGATTGTGATTCAGTAAGTGTGAGGGGGTCAGGGTGATAGTGACACACTAAGTGTGTGGGGGTCAGTGTGGTAGTGACGCAGTAAGTGTGAGGGGGTCAGGGTGATGGTGATGCAGCCGGTGTCAGTGTGTCAGTGTGATAGTGACGCAGTATGTGTGATCGTTTCAGAGTGATAGTGACGCAGTAAGTGTGAGGGGGTCAGGGTGATAGTGATGCAGTAAGGGTTGTAGAGTCAGTGTGGTAGTGATGCAGTAAGTGTGTTGGGGTCAGGGTGATAGTGGCACAGTAAGTGTGTTGGGGTCAGGGTGATAGTGGCACAGTAAGTGTGAGGCGGTCAGGGAGATAGTGACGCTGTAAGTGTGATGGGATCAGGGTAATTGTGATGCAGTAAGTGTGAGGGGGTCAGGGTGATAGTGACACACTAAGTGTGTGGGGGGGTCAGTGTGGTAGTGACGCAGTAAGTGTGAGGGGGTCAGGGTGATAGTGATGCAGCCGGTGTCAGTGTGTCAGTGTGATAGTGACGCAGTACGTGTGATGGGATCAGGGTGATAATGATGCAGTGAGTGTGAGGGGGTAGAGTGATAGTGACATGAAAGTGTGAGGGCATCAGGGTGATAGTGACGCAGTCAGTGTGAGGGGGTCAGGGTGATGGTGATGCAGTAAGTGTGATGGTGTCAGGGTGATAGTGACCAGTAAGTGTGAGGGGGTCAGGGTAATAATGATGCAGTAAGTGTGATGAGGTCAGGGTGATAGTGATGCAGCAAGTGTGAGGGGATCTGAGTGACATGAAGCAGTAAGTGTGATATGGTCAGGGTGATTGTGACGCACTAAGTGTGATGGGGTCAGAGTGATAGTGACGCTGTAAGTGTGATGGGGTCAGAGTGATGGTGACGCAGAAAGTGTGATGGGGTCATTGTGATAGTTACGCAGTAAGTGTGATAGGATCAGGGTGATAGTGATGCAGTAAGTGTGATGGGATCAGGGTGATAGTGACACAGCAAGTGTGATAGTGTCAGGGTGATAGTGAGGCAGTAAGTGTGATGGGTCAGGGTGATAGTGACGCTGTAAGTGTGATGGGGTCATTGTGATAGTTACGCAGTCAGTGTGATAGGATCAGGGTGATAATGATGCAGTAAGTGTGATGGGATCAGGGTGATTGTGATGCAGCAAGTGTGATAGTGTCAGGGTGATAGTGATGCAGTAAGTGTGATGGGGTCAGGGAGATAGTAACACAGTAAGTGTGATGGGGTCAGGGTGATAGTGATGCAGTAAGTGTGAGGGGGTCAGTGTGGTAGTGTCGCAGTAAGTGTGATGGGGTCAGGGTGATAGTGATGCAGTACGTGTGAGGGGGTCAGGGTAATAGTGACGCAGTGTGATCGGTTCAGGGTGGTAGTGACACAACTAATGTGATGGGATCAGGGTGATAGTGACACAGCGAGCGTGATGGGGACAGGGTGATAGTAACGCAGTAAGTGTGATGGGATCAGGGTGATTGTGATACTGTAAGTGTGATGGGATCAGGGTGATTGTGATGCTGTAAGTGTGATGGGGTCACGGAGATAGTAACACAGTAAGTGTGAGGGAGTCAGGGTGATAGTGACGCAGTGTGTTCGGTTCAGGGTGGTAGTGACACAGCAAGTGTGTTGGGGTCAGGGTGATAGTGACGCAGTAAGTGTGATGGGGTCAGAGTGATAGTGACACAGCAAGTGTGATGGGGTCAGAGAGAGAGTAACACAATAAGTGTGATGGGGTCAGAGTGATAGTGACACACTGGGTGTGAGGGGGTCAGTGTGGTAGTAACGCAGTACGTGTGATGGGGTCAGGGTGACAGTGATGCAGTAAGTGTGAGGGGGTCAGGGTGATAGTGACGCAGTGTGATCGTTTCAGGGTGATAGTGACGCAGTAAGTGTGAGGGGGTCAGGGTGATAGTGATGCAGTAAGTGTTGTAGGGTCAGTGTGGTAGTGATGCAGTCAGTGTGTTGGGGTCAGGTTGATAGTGACACAGTAAGTGTGAGGGGTTCAGGGTGATAGTGACGCTGTAAGTGTGATGAGATCAGGGTGATTGTGACGCTGTAAGTGTGATGGGATCAGGGTGATTGTGATGCAGTAAGTGTGAGGGGGTCAGGGTGATAGTGACACACTAAGTGTGTGGGGGTCAGTGTGGTAGTGACGCAGTAAGTGTGAGGGGGTCAGGGTGATGGTGATGCAGCCGGTGTCAGTGTGTCAGTGTGATAGTGACGCAGTATGTGTGATCGTTTCAGGGTGATAGTGACACAGTAAGTGTGATGGGGACAGGGTGATAGTGACGCAGTAAGTGTTGTAGAGTCAGTGTGGTAGTGATGCAGTAAGTGTGTTGGGGTCAGGGTGATAGTGGCACAGTAAGTGTGTTGGGGTCAGGGTGATAGTGGCACAGTAAGTGTGAGGGGGTCAGGGTGATAGTGACGCTGTAAGTGTGATGGGATCAGGGTAATTGTGATGCAGTAAGTGTGAGGGGGTCAGGGTGATAGTGACACACTAAGTGTGTGGGGGGGTCAGTGTGGTAGTGACGCAGTAAGTGTGAGGGGGTCAGGGTGATAGTGATGCAGCCGGTGTCAGTGTGTCAGTGTGATAGTGACGCAGTACGTGTGATGGGATCAGGGTGATAATGATGCAGTGAGTGTGAGGGGGTAGAGTGATAGTGACATGAAAGTGTGAGGGCATCAGGGTGATAGTGACGCAGTAAGTGTGAGGGGGTCAGGGTGATGGTGATGCAGTAAGTGTTGTAGGGTCAGTGTGGTAGTGATGCAGTCAGTGTGTTGGGGTCAGGTTGATAGTGACACAGTAAGTGTGAGGGGTTCAGGGTGATAGTGACGCTGTAAGTGTGATGAGATCAGGGTGATTGTGACGCTGTAAGTGTGATGGGATCAGGGTGATTGTGATGCAGTAAGTGTGAGGGGGTCAGGGTGATAGTGACACACTAAGTGTGTGGGGGTCAGTGTGGTAGTGACGCAGTAAGTGTGAGGGGGTCAGGGTGATAGTGATGCAGTAAGTGTTGTAGGGTCAGTGTGGTAGTGATGCAGTCAGTGTGTTGGGGTCAGGTTGATAGTGACACAGTAAGTGTGAGGGGTTCAGGGTGATAGTGACGCTGTAAGTGTGATGAGATCAGGGTGATTGTGACGCTGTAAGTGTGATGGGATCAGGGTGATTGTGATGCAGTAAGTGTGAGGGGGTCAGGGTGATAGTGACACACTAAGTGTGTGGGGGTCAGTGTGGTAGTGACGCAGTAAGTGTGAGGGGGTCAGGGTGATGGTGATGCAGCCGGTGTCAGTGTGTCAGTGTGATAGTGACGCAGTATGTGTGATCGTTTCAGGGTGATAGTGACGCAGTAAGTGTTGTAGAGTCAGTGTGGTAGTGATGCAGTAAGTGTGTTGGGGTCAGGGTGATAGTGGCACAGTAAGTGTGTTGGGGTCAGGGTGATAGTGGCACAGTAAGTGTGAGGGGGTCAGGGTGATAGTGACGCTGTAAGTGTGATGGGATCAGGGTAATTGTGATGCAGTAAGTGTGAGGGGGTCAGGGTGATAGTGACACACTAAGTGTGTGGGGGGGTCAGTGTGGTAGTGACGCAGTAAGTGTGAGGGGGTCAGGGTGATAGTGATGCAGCCGGTGTCAGTGTGTCAGTGTGATAGTGACGCAGTACGTGTGATGGGATCAGGGTGATAATGATGCAGTGAGTGTGAGGGGGTAGAGTGATAGTGACATGAAAGTGTGAGGGCATCAGGGTGATAGTGACGCAGTCAGTGTGAGGGGGTCAGGGTGATGGTGATGCAGTAAGTGTGATGGTGTCAGGGTGATAGTGACGCAGTAAGTGTGAGGGGGTCAGGGTAACAATGATGCAGTAAGTGTGATGAGGTCAGGGTGATAGTGATGCAGCAAGTGTGAGGTGATCTGAGTGACATGAAGCAGTAAGTGTGATATGGTCAGGGTGATTGTGACGCACTAAGTGTGATGGGGTCAGAGTGATAGTGACGCTGTAAGTGTGATGGGGTCAGAGTGATGGTGACGCAGAAAGTGTGATGGGGTCAGAGCGATGGTGACGCAGACAGTGTGATAGGATCAGGGTGATAGTGATGCAGTAAGTGTGATGGGATCAGGGTGATAGTGACACAGCAAGTGTGATAGTGTCAGGGTGATAGTGATGCAGTAAGTGTGATGGGGTCAGGGTGATAGTGACGCTGTAAGTGTGATGGGGTCAGTGTGAAGGTGACGCAGAAAGTGTGATGGGGTCATTGTGATAGTTACGCAGTCAGTGTGATAGAGTCAGGGTGATAGTGATGCAGTACGTGTGATGGGGTCAGGGTGATAGTAACACAGTAAGTGTGATGGGGTCAGGGTGATAGTGATGCAGTAAGTGTGAGGGGGTCAGTGTGGTAGTGTCGCAGTAAGTGTGATGGGGTCAGGGTGATAGTGATGCAGTAAGTGTGATGAGGTCAGGGTGATATTGACACAGTATGTGTGAGGGGATCAGGGCGATAGTGACGCAGTAAGAGTGATGTGGTTAGGGTGATAGTGACGCAGTAAGTGTGGGGGCATGAGGGTGATCGTGACGCAGTAAGTGTGATGTGGTCAGAGTGATAGTGACGCAGTAAGTGTGATGGGGTCATGGTGATAGTTATGCAGTAAGTGTGATGGGGTCAGGGAGATAGTAACACAGTAAGTGTGATGCAGTCAGGGTGATAGTGACACACTAAGTGTGTGGGGGTCAGTGTGGTAGTGACGGAGTAAGTGTGAGGGGGTCAGGGTGATGGTGATGCAGCAGGTGTTAGTGTGTCAGTGTGATAGTGACGCAGTACATGTGATGGGATCAGGGTGATAGTGACACAGTAAGTGTGATGGGATCAGGATGATAGTGACGCAGTGTGATCGGGTCAGGAAGATAGTGACACGAAAGTGTGACGGCATCAGGGTGATAGTGACGCAGTGAGTGTGATGGTGTCCGGGAGATAGTGACGCAGTCCGTGTGAGGGGGTCAGGGTGATAGTGATGCAGTAAGTGTGATGAGGTCAGGGTGATAGTGACGTGGTAGTTGTGAGGGGTCAGGGTGACATGAAGCAGTAAGTGTGATATGGTCAGGGTGATCGTGACGCAGTAAGTGTGATAAGGTCAGGGTGATAGTGACACACTAAGTATGAGAGCGTCAGTGTGGTAGTAACGCAGTAAGTGTGATGGGGTCAGGGAGATAGTAACACAGTAAGTGTGATGCGGTCAGGGTGATAGTGACACACTAAATGTGTGGGGGTCAGTGTGGTAGTGACGTAGTACGTGTGAGGGGGTCAGAGTGATAGTGATGCAGTAAGTGTGAGGGATCAGGGTGATAGTGATGCTGTAAGTGTGTGGGCATTGGGGTGATAGTGACGCAGTGAGTGTAATGGTGTCAGGGTGATAGTGACACAGTCAGTGTGAGGGAGTCAGGGTGATTGTGATGCAGTAAGTGTGATGAGGTCAGGGTGATACTGACACGGTAATTGTGAGGGGATCAGGGTGACATGAAGCAGTAAGTGTGATATGGTCAGGGTGATCGTGACGCAGTAAGTGTGATGGGGTCAGAGCGATGGTGACGCAGACAGTGTGATGGGGTCATTATGATAGTTACTGATAATGATGCAGTAAGTGTGATGAGGTCAGGGTGATAGTGACACAGCAAGTGTGATAGTGTCAGGGTGATAGTGACGCAGCAAGTGTGTTGGGGTCAGGATGATAGTGATACACTAAATGTGATGGGGTCAGTGTGATAGTGATGCAGTAAGTGTGATGGGGTCAGGGTGATAGTGACGCAGTAAGTGTGAGGGGATCAGGGAGATTGTGATGCAATAAGTGTGAGGGGACCAGGGTGATTGTGATGCAGTGAGTGTGAGGGGATCAGGGTGATATTGATGCAGTAAGTATGAGAGAGTCAGTGTGATAGTGATACATTAAGTGTGATGGGGTCAGGGTGATAGTGATGCAGTAAGTGTGATGAGGTCAGGGTGATATTGACGCAGTAAGTGTGAGGGGATCAGGGCGATAGTGACGCAGTAAGAGTGATGTGGTTAGGGTGATAGTGACGCAGTAAGTGTGGGGGCATGAGGGTGATCGTGACGCAGTAAGTGTGATGTGGTCAGAGTGATAGTGACGCAGTAAGTGTGATGGGGTCATGGTGATAGTTAAGCAGTAAGTGTGATGGGATCGGGGTGTAAGTGATGCAGTAAGTGTGATGGGGTCAGGGAGATAATAACACAGTAAGTGTGATGCAGTCAGGGTGATAGTGACACACTAAGTGTGTGGGGGTCAGTGTGGTAGTGACACAGTAAGTGTGAGGGCGTCAGGGTGATGGTGATGCAGCAGGTGTTAGTGTGTCAGTGTGATCGTGACGCAGTACATGTGATGGGATCAGGGTGATAGTGACGCAGTAAGAGTGATGTGGTTAGGGTGATAGTGACGCAGTAAGTGTGGGGGCATGAGGGTGATCGTGACGCAGTAAGTGTGATGTGGTCAGAGTGATAGTGACGCAGTAAGTGTGATGGGGTCATGGTGATAGTTATGCAGTAAGTGTGATGGGGTCAGGGTGATAGTAACACAGTAAGTGTGATGCAGTCAGGGTGATAGTGACACACTAAGTGTGTGGGGGTCAGTGTGGTAGTGACGGAGTAAGTGTGAGGGGGTCAGGGTGATGGTGATGCAGCAGGTGTTAGTGTGTCAGTGTGATAGTGACGCAGTACATGTGATGGGATCAGGGTGATAGTGACACAGTAAGTGTGATGGGATCAGGATGATAGTGACGCAGTGTGATCGGGTCAGGAAAATAGTGACACGAAAGTGTGACGGCATCAGGGTGATAGTGACGCAGTGAGTGTGATGGTGTCCGGGAGATAGTGACGCAGTCCGTGTGAGGGGGTCAGGGTGAAAGTGATGCAGTAAGTGTGATGAGGTCAGGGTGATAGTGACGTGGTAGTTGTGAGGGGTCAGGGTGACATGAAGCAGTAAGTGTGATATGGTCAGGGTGATCGTGACGCAGTAAGTGTGATGGGGTCCGAGTAATAGTGACACAACAAGTGTGATAGTGTCAGGGTGATAGTGATGCAGTAAGTGTGATGGGGTTAGGGTGATAGTGACGCAGCAAGTGTGTTGGGGTCAGGGTGATAGTGATGCAGTAATTGTGAGGGGGTCAGGATGATAGTGACACAGCAAGTGTGGTCGGGTCAGGGTGATAGTGACGCTGTAATTGTGACTGTATCAGGGAGATAGTGACACAGTAAGTGTGAGGGGATCAGGATGATTGTGCTGCAGTAAATGTGAGGGGTCAGGGTGATAGTGACACAGTAAGCGTGATGGGGTCACGGTGATAGTGAGGCAGTAAGTGTGAGGGGATCAGGGCGATAGTGAAACAGTGAGTGTGAGGGGGTCAGGGTGATTCTGACGCAGTGTGATCGGGTCAGGGTGATAGTGACATGGTAAGTGTGATGGGATCAGGGTGATAGTGACGTAGTGAGGGTGATGGGGACAGGGTGATAGTGACGCAGTAAGTGTGATGGGGTCAGGGAGATAGTAACACAGTAAGTGTGATGGGGTCAGGGTGATAGTGATGCAGTAATTGTGAGGGGGTCAGTGTGGTAGTGTCGCAGTAAGTGTGATGGGGTCAGGGTGATAGTGATGCAGTACGTGTGAGGGGGTCAGGGTAATAGTGACGCAGTGTGATTGGTTCAGGGTGGTAGTGACACAACTAATGTGATGGGATCAGGATGATAGTGACACAGCGAGCGTGATGGGGACAGGGTGATAGTGACGCAGTAAGTGTGATGGGATCAGGGTGATGGTGATGCTGTAAGTGTGATGGGATCAGGGTGATTGTGATGCTGTAAGTGTGATGGGGTCACGGAGATAGTAACACAGTAAGTGTGAGGGAGTCAGGGTGATAGTGACGCAGCAAGTGTGTTGGGGTCAGGGTGATAGTGACGCAGTAAGTGTGATGGGGTCAGGGAGAGAGAAACACAATAAGTGTGATGGGGTCAGAGTGATATTGACACACTGGGTGTGAGGGGGTCAGTGTGGTAGTAACGCAGTACGTGTGATGGGGTAAGGGTGACAGTAATGCAGTAAGTGTGAGGGGGTCAGGGTGATAGTGACGCAGTGTGATCATTTCAGGGTGATAGTGACGCAGTAAGTGTGAGGGGGTCAGAGTGATAGTGATGCAGTAAGTGTTGTAGGGTCAGTGTGGTAGTGATGCAGTCAGTGTGTTGGGGTCAGGTTGATAGTGACACAGTAAGTGTGAGGGGTTCAGGGTGATAGTGACGCTGTAAGTGTGATGAGATCAGGGTGATTGTGACGCTGTAAGTGTGATGGGATCAGGGTGATTGTGATGCAGTAAGTGTGAGGGGGTCAGGGTGATAGTGACACACTAAGTGTGTGGGGGTCAGTGTGGTAGTGACGCAGTAAGTGTGATGGGGTCAGGGTGACAGTGATGCAGTAAGTGTGAGGGGGTCAGGGTGATAGTGACGCAGTGTGATCGTTTCAGGGTGATAGTGACGCAGTAAGTGTGAGGGGGTCAGGGTGATAGTGATGCAGTAAGTGTTGTAGGGTTAGTGTGGTAGTGATGCAGTAAGTGTGTTGGGGTCAGGGTGATAGTGACACAGTAAGTGTGAGGGGGTCAGGGTGATAGTGACGCTGTAAGTGTGATGAGATCAGGGTGATTGTGACGCTGTAAGTGTGATGGGATCAGGGCGATTGTGATGCAGTAAGTGTGAGGGGGTCAGGGTGATAGTGACACACTAAGTGTGTGGGGGTCAGTGTGGTAGTGACGCAGTAAGTGTGAGGGGGTCAGGGTGATGGTGATGCAGCCGGTGTCAGTGTGTCAGTGTGATAGTGACGCAGTATGTGTGATCGTTTCAGGGTGATAGTGACACAGTAAGTGTGATGGGGACAGGGTGATAGTGACGCAGTAAGTGTGAGGGGGTCAGGGTGATAGTGATGCAGTAAGTGTTGTAGAGTCAGTGTGGTAGTGATGCAGTAAGTGTGTTGGGGTCAGGGTGATAGTGGCACAGTATGTGTGTTGGGGTCAGGGTGATAGTGGCACAGTAAGTGTGATGAGATCAGGGTGATAGTGACGCTGTAAGTGTGATGGGATCAGGGTAATTGTGTGCAGTAAGTGTGAGGGGGTCAGGGTGATAGTGACACACTAAGTGTGTGGGAGGGTCAGTGTGGTAGTGACGCAGTAAGTGTGAGGGGGTCAGGGTGATAGTGATGCAGCCGGTGTCAGTGTGTCAGTGTGATAGTGACGCAGTACGTGTGATGGGATCAGGGTGATAATGATG
Source organism: Chiloscyllium plagiosum (assembly GCF_037043375.1). NCBI lineage: Eukaryota > Metazoa > Chordata > Chondrichthyes > Orectolobiformes > Hemiscylliidae > Chiloscyllium > Chiloscyllium plagiosum. The sequence goes on along the minus strand of NW_028270181.1, from coordinate 35,856,042 downwards.
CAGTGAGTGTGAGGGGGTAGAGTGATCGTGACATGAAAGTGTGAGGGCATCAGGGTGATAGTGACGCAGTCAGTGTGAGGGGGTCAGGGTGATGGTGATGCAGTAAGTGTGATGGTGTCAGGGTGATAGTGACGCAGTAAGTGTGAGGGGGTCAGGGTAATAATGATGCAGTAAGTGTGATGAGGTCAGGGTGATAATGATGCAGCAAGTGTGAGGGGATCTGAGTGACATGAAGCAGTAAGTGTGATATGGTCAGGGTGATTGTGACGCACTAAGTGTGATGGGGTCAGAGTGATAGCGACGCTGTAAGTGTGATGGGGTCAGAGTGATGGTGACGCAGAAAGTGTGATGGGGTCATTGTGATAGTTACGCAGTAAGTGTGATAGGATCAGGGTGATAGTGATGCAGTAAGTGTGATGGGATCAGGGTGATAGTGACACAGCAAGTGTGATAGTGTCAGGGTGATAGTGATGCAGTAAGTGTGATGGGGTCAGGATGATAGTGACACAGCAAGTGTGATAGTGTCAGGGTGATAGTGATGCAGTAAGTGTGATGGGGTCAGGGTGATGGTGATGCAGCCGGTGTCAGTGTGTCAGTGTGATAGTGACGCAGTACATGTGATGGGATCAGGGTGATAGTGACGTAGTGAGCTTGATGGGGACAAGGAGATAGTGACGCAGTAAGTGTGATGGGGTCAGGGTGATAGTGATGCTATAAGTGTGATGGGGTCAGGGAGATAGTAACACAGTAAGTGTGATGCGGTCAGGGTGATAGTGACACACTAAATGTGTGGGGGTCAGTGTGGTAGTGATGTAGTACGTGTGAGGGAGTCAGGGTGATAGTGACGCAGTGTGTTCGGTTCAGGGTGGTAGTGACACAGCAAGTGTGTTGGGGTCAGGGAGAGAGTAACACAATAAGTGTGATGGGGTCAGAGTGATAGTGACACACTAAGTGTGAGGGGGTCAGTGTGGTAGTAACGCAGTAAGTGTGATGGGGTCAGGGTGACAGTGATGCAGTAAGTGTGAGGGGGTCAGGGTGATAGTGACGCAGTGTGATCGTTTCAGGGTGATAGTGACGCAGTAAGTGTGAGGGGGTCAGGGTGATAGTGATGCAGTAAGTGTTGTAGGGTTAGTGTGGTAGTGATGCAGTAAGTGTGTTGGGGTCAGGGTGATAGTGACACAGTAAGTGTGAGGGGGTCAGGGTGATAGTGACGCTGTAAGTGTGATGAGATCAGGGTGATTGTGACGCTGTAAGTGTGATGGGATCAGGGCGATTGTGATGCAGTAAGTGTGAGGGGGTCAGGGTGATAGTGACACACTAAGTGTGTGGGGGTCAGTGTGGTAGTGACGCAGTAAGTGTGAGGGGGTCAGGGTGATGGTGATGCAGCCGGTGTCAGTGTGTCAGTGTGATAGTGACGCAGTATGTGTGATCGTTTCAGGGTGATAGTGACACAGTAAGTGTGATGGGGACAGGGTGATAGTGACGCAGTAAGTGTGAGGGGGTCAGGGTGATAGTGATGCAGTAAGTGTTGTAGAGTCAGTGTGGTAGTGATGCAGTAAGTGTGTTGGGGTCAGGGTGATAGTGGCACAGTATGTGTGTTGGGGTCAGGGTGGTAGTGGCACAGTAAGTGTGATGAGATCAGGGTGATAGTGACGCTGTAAGTGTGATGGGATCAGGGTAATTGTGATGCAGTAAGTGTGAGGGGGTCAGGGTGATAGTGACACACTAAGTGTGTGGGAGGGTCAGTGTGGTAGTGACGCAGTAAGTGTGAGGGGGTCAGGGTGATAGTGATGCAGCCGGTGTCAGTGTGTCAGTGTGATAGTGACGCAGTACGTGTGATGGGATCAGGGTGATAATGATGCAGTGAGTGTGAGGGGGTAGAGTGATAGTGACATGAAAGTGTGAGGGCATCAGGGTGATAGTGACGCAGTAAGTGTGAGGGGGTCAGGGTAATAATGATGCAGTAAGTGTGATGAGGTCAGGGTGATAGTAATGCAGCAAGTGTGAGGGGATCTGAGTGACATGAAGCAGTAAGTGTGATATGGTCAGGGTGATTGTGACGCACTAAGTGTGATGGGGTCAGAGTGATAGTGACGCTGTAAGTGTGATGGGGTCAGAGTGATGGTGACGCAGAAAGTGTGATGGGATCATTGTGATAGTTACGCAGTAAGTGTGATAGGATCAGGGTGATAGTGATGCAGTAAGTGTGATGGGATCAGGGTGATAGTGACACAGCAAGTGTGATAGTGTCAGGGTGATAGTGATGCAGTAAGTGTGATGGGGTCAGGGTGATAGTGACACAGCAAGTGTGATCGTGTCAGGGTGATAGTGATGCAGTAAGTGTGATGGGGTCAGGGTGATGGTGATGCAGCCGGTGTCAGTGTGTCAGTGTGATAGTGACGCAGTACGTATGATGGGGTCAGTGTGGTAGTGACGCAGTAAGTGTGATGGGGTCAGGGTGACAGTGATGCAGTAAGTGTGAGGGGGTCAGGGTGATAGTGACGCAGTGTGATCGTTTCAGGGTGATAGTGACGCAGTAAGTGTGAGGGGGTCAGGGTGATAGTGATGCAGTAAGTGTTGTAGGGTTAGTGTGGTAGTGATGCAGTAAGTGTGTTGGGGTCAGGGTGATAGTGACACAGTAAGTGTGAGGGGGTCAGGGTGATAGTGACGCTGTAAGTGTGATGAGATCAGGGTGATTGTGACGCTGTAAGTGTGATGGGATCAGGGCGATTGTGATGCAGTAAGTGTGAGGGGGTCAGGGTGATAGTGACACACTAAGTGTGTGGGGGTCAGTGTGGTAGTGACGCAGTAAGTGTGAGGGGGTCAGGGTGATGGTGATGCAGCCGGTGTCAGTGTGTCAGTGTGATAGTGACGCAGTATGTGTGATCGTTTCAGGGTGATAGTGACACAGTAAGTGTGATGGGGACAGGGTGATAGTGACGCAGTAAGTGTGAGGGGGTCAGGGTGATAGTGATGCAGTAAGTGTTGTAGAGTCAGTGTGGTAGTGATGCAGTAAGTGTGTTGGGGTCAGGGTGATAGTGGCACAGTATGTGTGTTGGGGTCAGGGTGATAGTGGCACAGTAAGTGTGATGAGATCAGGGTGATAGTGACGCTGTAAGTGTGATGGGATCAGGGTAATTGTGTGCAGTAAGTGTGAGGGGGTCAGGGTGATAGTGACACACTAAGTGTGTGGGAGGGTCAGTGTGGTAGTGACGCAGTAAGTGTGAGGGGGTCAGGGTGATAGTGATGCAGCCGGTGTCAGTGTGTCAGTGTGATAGTGACGCAGTACGTGTGATGGGATCAGGGTGATAATGATGCAGTGAGTGTGAGGGGGTAGAGTGATCGTGACATGAAAGTGTGAGGGCATCAGGGTGATAGTGACGCAGTCAGTGTGAGGGGGTCAGGGTGATGGTGATGCAGTAAGTGTGATGGTGTCAGGGTGATAGTGACGCAGTAAGTGTGAGGGGGTCAGGGTAATAATGATGCAGTAAGTGTGATGAGGTCAGGGTGATAATGATGCAGCAAGTGTGAGGGGATCTGAGTGACATGAAGCAGTAAGTGTGATATGGTCAGGGTGATTGTGACGCACTAAGTGTGATGGGGTCAGAGTGATAGCGACGCTGTAAGTGTGATGGGGTCAGAGTGATGGTGACGCAGAAAGTGTGATGGGGTCATTGTGATAGTTACGCAGTAAGTGTGATAGGATCAGGGTGATAGTGATGCAGTAAGTGTGATGGGATCAGGGTGATAGTGACACAGCAAGTGTGATAGTGTCAGGGTGATAGTGATGCAGTAAGTGTGATGGGGTCAGGATGATAGTGACACAGCAAGTGTGATAGTGTCAGGGTGATAGTGATGCAGTAAGTGTGATGGGGTCAGGGTGATGGTGATGCAGCCGGTGTCAGTGTGTCAGTGTGATAGTGACGCAGTACATGTGATGGGATCAGGGTGATAGTGACGTAGTGAGCTTGATGGGGACAAGGAGATAGTGACGCAGTAAGTGTGATGGGGTCAGGGTGATAGTGATGCTATAAGTGTGATGGGGTCAGGGAGATAGTAACACAGTAAGTGTGATGCGGTCAGGGTGATAGTGACACACTAAATGTGTGGGGGTCAGTGTGGTAGTGATGTAGTACGTGTGAGGGAGTCAGGGTGATAGTGACGCAGTGTGTTCGGTTCAGGGTGGTAGTGACACAGCAAGTGTGTTGGGGTCAGGGTGATGGTGATGCAGCCGGTGTCAGTGTGTCAGTGTGATAGTGACGCAGTATGTGTGATCGTTTCAGGGTGATAGTGACACAGTAAGTGTGATGGGGACAGGGTGATAGTGACGCAGTAAGTGTGAGGGGGTCAGGGTGATAGTGATGCAGTAAGTGTTGTAGAGTCAGTGTGGTAGTGATGCAGTAAGTGTGTTGGGGTCAGGGTGATAGTGGCACAGTATGTGTGTTGGGGTCAGGGTGGTAGTGGCACAGTAAGTGTGATGAGATCAGGGTGATAGTGACGCTGTAAGTGTGATGGGATCAGGGTAATTGTGATGCAGTAAGTGTGAGGGGGTCAGGGTGATAGTGACACACTAAGTGTGTGGGAGGGTCAGTGTGGTAGTGACGCAGTAAGTGTGAGGGGGTCAGGGTGATAGTGATGCAGCCGGTGTCAGTGTGTCAGTGTGATAGTGACGCAGTACGTGTGATGGGATCAGGGTGATAATGATGCAGTGAGTGTGAGGGGGTAGAGTGATAGTGACATGAAAGTGTGAGGGCATCAGGGTGATAGTGACGCAGTAAGTGTGAGGGGGTCAGGGTAATAATGATGCAGTAAGTGTGATGAGGTCAGGGTGATAGTAATGCAGCAAGTGTGAGGGGATCTGAGTGACATGAAGCAGTAAGTGTGATATGGTCAGGGTGATTGTGACGCACTAAGTGTGATGGGGTCAGAGTGATAGTGACGCTGTAAGTGTGATGGGGTCAGAGTGATGGTGACGCAGAAAGTGTGATGGGATCATTGTGATAGTTACGCAGTAAGTGTGATAGGATCAGGGTGATAGTGATGCAGTAAGTGTGATGGGATCAGGGTGATAGTGACACAGCAAGTGTGATAGTGTCAGGGTGATAGTGATGCAGTAAGTGTGATGGGGTCAGGGTGATAGTGACACAGCAAGTGTGATCGTGTCAGGGTGATAGTGATGCAGTAAGTGTGATGGGGTCAGGGTGATGGTGATGCAGCCGGTGTCAGTGTGTCAGTGTGATAGTGACGCAGTACGTATGATGGGGTCAGTGTGATAGTGATGCTGTAAGTGTGATGGGGTCAGGGCGATAGTGACACAACAAGTGTGATCGTGTCAGGGTGATAGTGATGCAGTAAGTGTGATGGGGTCAGGGTGATGGTGATGCAGCCGGTGTCAGTGTGTCAGTGTGATAGAGACGCAGTACGTATGATGGGGTCAGTGTGATAGTGATGCTGTAAGTGTGATGGGGTCAGGGTGATGGTGATGCAGCCGGTGTCAGTGTGTCAGTGTGATAGTGACGCAGTTCGTGTGATGGGATCAGGGTGATAATGACGTAGTGAGCTTGATGGGGACAAGGAGATAGTGATGCAGTAAGTGTGATGAGGTCAGGGTGATAGTGACACACTAAGTATGAGGGCGTCAGTGTGGTAGTAACGCTGTAAGTGTGATGGGGTCAGGGTGATAGTGACACACTAAATGTGTGGGGGTCAGTGTGGTAGTGACGTAGTACGTGTGAGGGGGTCAGAGTGATAGTGATGCAGTAAGTGTGAGGGATCAGGGTGATAGTGATGCGGTAAGTGTGTGTGGGCATCGGGGTGATAGTGACGCAGTGAGTGCAATGGTGTCAGGGTGATTGTGACACAATCAGTGTGAGGGAGTCAGGGTGATTGTGATGCAGTAAGTGTGATGAGGTCAGGGTGATACTGACACGGTAATTGTGAGGGGATCAGGGTGACATGAAGCAGTAAGTGTGATATGGTCAGGGTGATCGTGACGCAGTAAGTGTGATGGGGTCAGAGCGATGGTGACGCAGACAGTGTGATGGGGTCATTATGATAGTTACTGATAATGATGCAGTAAGTGTGATGGGGTCAGGGTGATAGTGACACCGCAAGTGTGATAGTGTCAGGGTGATAGTGACGCAGCAAGTGTGTTGGGGTCAGGATGATAGTGATACACTAAGTGTGATGGGGTCAGTGTGATAGTGATGCAGTAAGTGTGATGGGGTCAGGGTGATAGTGACGCAGTAAGTGTGAGGGGATCAGGGAGATTGTGATGCAATAAGTGTGAGGGGACCAGGGTGATTGTGATGCAGTGAGTGTGAGGGGATCAGGGTGATATTGATGCAGTAAGTATGAGAGAGTCAGTGTGGTAGTGATACATTAAGTATGATGGGGTCAGGGTGATAGTGATGCAGTAAGTGTGATGAGGTCAGGGTGATATTGACACAGTAAGTGTGAGGGGATCAGGGCGATAGTGACGCAGTAAGAGTGATGTGGTTAGGGTGATAGTGACGCAGTAAGTGTGGGGGCATGAGGGTGATCGTGACGCAGTAAGTGTGATGTGGTCAGAGTGATAGTGACGCAGTAAGTGTGATGGGGTCATGGTGATAGTTAAGCAGTAAGTGTGATGGGATCGGGGTGTAAGTGATGCAGTAAGTGTGATGGGGTCAGGGAGATAGTAACACAGTAAGTGTGATGCAGTCAGGGTGATAGTGACACACTAAGTGTGTGGGGGTCAGTGTGGTAGTGACGGAGTAAGTGTGAGGGGGTCAGGGTGATGGTGATGCAGCAGGTGTTAGTGTGTCAGTGTGATAGTGACGCAGTACATGTGATGGGATCAGGGTGATAGTGACACAGTAAGTGTGATGGGATCAGGATGATAGTGACGCAGTGTGATCGGGTCAGGAAGATAGTGACACGAAAGTGTGACGGCATCAGGGTGATAGTGACGCAGTGAGTGTGATGGTGTCTGGGAGATAGTGACGCAGTCCGTGTGAGGGGTTCAGGGTGATAGTGATGCAGTAAGTGTGATGAGGTCAGGGTGATAGTGACGTGGTAGTTGTGAGGGGTCAGGGTGACATGAAGCAGTAAGTGTGATATGGTCAGGGTGATCGTGACGCAGTAAGTGTGATAAGGTCAGGGTGATAGTGACACACTAAGTATGAGGGCGTCAGTGTGGTAGTAACGCAGTAAGTGTGATGGGGTCAGGGAGATAGTAACACAGTAAGTGTGATGCGGTCAGGGTGATAGTGACACACTAAATGTGTGGGGGTCAGTGTGGTAGTGACGTAGTACGTGTGAGGGGGTCAGAGTGATAGTGATGCAGTAAGTGTGAGGGATCAGGGTGATAGTGATGCTGTAAGTGTGATGAGGTCAGGGTGATAGTGACGTGGTAGTTGTGAGGGGTCAGGGTGACATGAAGCAGTAAGTGTGATATGGTCAGGGTGATCGTGACGCAGTAAGTGTGATGGGGTCCGAGTAATAGTGACACAACAAGTGTGATAGTGTCAGGGTGATAGTGATGCAGTAAGTGTGATGGGGTTAGGGTGATAGTGACGCAGCAAGTGTGTTGGGGTCAGGGTGATAGTGATGCAGTAATTGTGAGGGGGTCAGGATGATAGTGACACAGCAAGTGTGGTAGGGTCAGGGTGATAGTGACGCTGTAATTGTGACTGTATCAGGGAGATAGTGACACAGTAAGTGTGAGGGGATCAGGATGATTGTGCTGCAGTAAATGTGAGGGGTCAGGGTGATAGTGACACAGTAAGCGTGATGGGGTCACGGTGATAGTGAGGCAGTAAGTGTGAGGGGATCAGGGCGATAGTGAAACAGTGAGTGTGAGGGGGTCAGGGTGATTCTGACGCAGTGTGATCGGGTCAGGTGATAGTGACATGGTAAGTGTGATGGGATCAGGGTGATAGTGACGTAGTGAGGGTGATGGGGACAGGGTGATAGTGACGCAGTAAGTGTGATGGGATCAGGGTGATAGTAATGCAGTAGGTGTGATGGGGTCAGGGAGATAGTAACACAGTAAGTGTGATGGGTTCAGGATGATAGTGACAAACTAAGTGTGAGGTGGTCATGGTGATAGTGGTGCAGTAAGTGTGATGAGGTCAGAGTGATAGTGACGCAGTAAGTGAGAGGGGATCAGGGAGATGTGACGCAGTAAGTGTGTTGGGATCAAGGTGAGAGTGTCGCAGTAAGAGTGAGGGGATCAGTGTGATCGTGACGCAGTAAGTGTGATGGGGCCAGGGTGATAGTGATGCAGTACGTGTGATAGGGTCAGGGTGATAGTGATGCTGTAAGTGTGACTGTATCAAGGAGATACAGTACGTATGAGGGGATCAGGTGATAGTGATGCAGTAAATGTGAATGGTCAGAGTGATAGTGACACAGTAAGCGTGATGGGGTCAGAGTGATAGTGAGGCAGTAAGTGTGAGGGGATCAGGTTGATAGTGACGCAGTACGTGTGAGGGGGTCAGGGTGATTGTGACGCAGTGTGATCGGGTCAGGGTGATAGTGACACAGTAAGTGTGATGGGATCAGGGTGATAGTGACGTAATGAGTGTGATGGGGACAGGGTGATAGTGACGCAGTAAGTGTAATGGGGTCAGGGTGATATTCACACAGTAAGTGTGATGGGATCAGGGTGATAGTGACGCAGTGAGTGTGATGGGGTCAGGGTGATAGTGACGATGTAAGTGTGACGGGGATCAGGGTGATAGTAATGCAGTAAGTGAGAGGGGATCAGGGAAATTGTGACGCAGTAAGTGTAAGGGGATAAGGGTGAGAGTGTCGCAGTAAGTGTGAGGGATCAGGGCGATAGTGATGCGGTACGTGTGTGGGCATCGGGGTGATAGTGACGCAGTGAGTGTAATGGTGTCAGGGTGATAGTGATGCAGTCAGTGTGAGGGAGTCAGGGTGATAGTGATGCAGTAAGTGTGATGAGGTCAGGGTGATAGTGACGCCGTAATTGAGAGGGGATCAGGGTGACATGAAGCAGTAAGTGTGATATGGTCAGGGTGATCGTGACGCTGTAAGTGTGATGGGGTCAGAGTGATGGTGACGCAGACAGTGTGATGGGGTCATTATAATAGTTACGCAGTAAGTGTGATGGGACCAGAGTGATAGTAATGCAGTAAGTGTGATGGGATCAGGGTGATAGTGACACAGCAAGTGTGATAATGTCAGGGTGATAGTGACGCAGCAAGTGTGTTGGGGTCAGGATGATAGTGATACACTAAGTGTGATGGGGTCAGTGTGATAGTGACGCAATGAGTGTGATGGGGACAGGGTGATAGTAATGCAGTAAGTGTGATGGGGTCAGTGTGGTAGTGATGCAGTAAGTGTGCTGGGGTCAGGATGATAGTGACGCAGTAAGTGTGAGGGGGTCAGTGTGGTAGTGACGCAGTAAGTGTGAGGTGATCAGGGTGGTAGTGAAGCAGTAAGTATGATGTGGTCCGGGTGATAGTGACGCAGTAAGTGTGAGGGGATCAGGGTGATGGTGATGCAGCAGGTGTTAGTGTGTCATGGTGATAGTGACGCAGTAAGTGTGATTGGATCAGGGTGATAGTGACACAGTGTGATCGGGTCAGGAAGATAGTGACACGTAAGTGGGAGGGGCTCAGGGTGATACTGACGCAGTGAGTGTGATGGGGTCAGGGTGATAGTGATGCAGTAAGTGTGATGAGGTCAGGGTGATAGTGACGCAGTAAGTGTGAGGGGATCAGGGTGATAGTGACGCAGTAAGTGTGATGGGGTCAGAATGATTGTGATGCAGCAGGTGTTAGTGTGTCAGGGTGATAGTGATGCAGTACGTGTGATAGGATCAGGGTGATAATGACGCAGTGTGATCGGGTCAGGAAGATAGTGACACCTAAGTGTGAGGGGATCAGTTGATAGTGACACAGTGAATGTGATGGGCTCAGGAAGATAGTGACGCAGTAAGTGTGAGGGTGTCAGGGGGATAGTGATGCAGTAAGTGTGATGAGGTCAGGGTGATAATGACGCAGTGTGATCGGTTCAAGGTGATAGTGACACAGCAATTGTGATGGGATCAGGGTGATAGTGACACAGTGAGTGTGATGGGGTCAGGGTGATAGTGATGCAGTAAGTGTGATGGGGTCAGGGAGATAGTAACACAATAAGTGTGATGGGGTCAGAGTGATAGTGACACACTAAGTGTGAGGGGGTCAGTGTGGTAGTGACGCAGTAAGTGTGATGGGGTCAGGGTGATAGTGATGCAGTAAGTGTGTTGGGATCAAGGTGATAGTGATGCAGTAAGTGTTGTAGGGTCAGCGTGGTAGTGATGCAGTAAGTGTGTTGGGGTCAGGGTGATAGTGACGCAGTAAGTGTGAGGGGGTCAGGGTGATAGTGACGCTGTAAGTGTGATGGGATCAGGGTGATTGTGATGCAGTAAGTGTGAGGGGGTCAGGGTGATAGTGACACACTAAGCATGTGGGGGTCAGTGTGGTAGTGACGCAGTAAGTGTGAGGGGGTCAGGGTGATGGTGATGCAGCCGGTGTCTGTGTGTCAGTGTGATAGTGACGCAGTATGTGTGATCGTTTCAGTGTGATAGTGACGCAGTAAGTGTGATGGGATCAGGGTGATAGTGACGCAGTGAGTGTGAGGGAGTCAGAGTGATAGTGACACGAAAGTGTGAGGGCATCAGGGTGATAGTGACGCAGTCAGTGTGAGGGGGTCAGGGTGATGGTGATGCAGTAAGTGTGATGGTGTCAGGGTGATAGGGACGCAGTAAGTGTGAGGGGGTCAGGGTAATATTGACGCAGTAAGTGTGATGAGGTCAAGGTGATAGTGATGCAGCAGGTGTGAGGGGATCTGGGTGACATGAAGCAGTAAGTGTGATATGGTCAGGGTGATTGTGACGCACTAAGTGTGATGGGGTCAGAGTGATAGTGACGCTGTAAGTGTGATGGGGGTCAGAGTGATGGTGACGCAGAAAGTGTGATGGGGTCATTGTGATAGTTACGCAGTAAGTGTGATAGGATCAGGGTGATAGTGATGCAGTAAGTGTGATGGGGTCAGGGTGATAGTGACACAGCAAGTGTGATAGTGTCAGGGTGATAGTGATGCAGTAAGTGTGATGGGGTCAGGGTGATAGTGACACACTAAGTGAGAGGGGGTCAGTGTGGTAGTGACGCAGTAAGTGTGATTGGGTCAGGGTGATAGTGATGCAGTAATTGTGAGGGGGTCAGGGTGATAGTGATGCAATAAGTGTGATGGGATCAGGGTGATATTGACGCAGTAAGTGTGATGGGGTCAGGGTGATAGTGATGCAGTACGTGTGAGGGGGTCAGGGTGACAGTGACGTAGTGTGATCGGTTCAGGGTGGTAGTGACACAGCAAATGTGATGGGATCAGGGTGATAGTGATGCAGCGAGCGTGATGGGGACAGGGTGATAGTGACGCAGTAATTGTGAGGGGATCAGGGTGAGTGTGATGCTGTAAGTGTGATGGGGTCACGGAGATAGTAACACAGTAAGTGTGAAGGAGTCAGGGTGACAGTGACGCAGTGTGATCGGTTCAGGGTGGTAGTGACACAGCAAGTGTGATGGGGTCAGGGAGATTGTAACACAATAAGTGTGATGGGGTCAGAGTGATAGTGACACACTAAGTGTGAGGGGGTCAGTGTGGTAGTGACGCAGTAAGTGTGATGGGGTCAGGGTGACAGTGATGCAGTAAGTGTGAGGGGGTCAGGGTAATAGTGACGCAGTGTGATCGTTTCAGGGTGATAGTCACACAGTAAGTGTGATGGGGACAGGGTGATAGTGACGCAGTAAGTATTGTAGGGTCAGTGTGGTAGTGATGCAGTAAGTGTGTTGGGGTCAGGGTGATAGTGACACAGTAAGTGTGAGGGGCTCAGGGTGATAGGGACGCTGTAAGTGTGATGGGATCAGGGTGATTGTGACGCTGTAAGTGTGATGGGATCAGGGTGATTGTGATGCAGTAAGTGAGAGGGGGTCAGGGTGATAGTGACACACTAAGTGTTTGGAGGTCAGTGTGGTAGTGACGCACTAAGTGTGAGGGGGTCAGGGTGATGGTGATGCAGCCGGTGTCAGTGTGTCAGTGTGATAGTGACGCAGTATGTGTGATCGTTTCAGGGTGATAGTGACACAGTAAGTGTGATGGGGACAGGGTGATAGTGACGCAGTAAGTGTGAGGGGGTCAGGGTGATAGTGATGCAGTAAGTGTTGTAGGGTCAGTGTGGTAGTGATGCAGTAAGTGTGATGGGACAGGTTGATAGTGACGCAGTAAGTGTGATGGGATCAGGGTGATAGTGACACAGCAAGTGTGATAGTGTCAGGGTGATAGTGATACAGTAAGTGTGAGGGGGTCAGGGTGATAGTGACGCAGTAAGTATAATAAGGGTAATAATGACGTAGTAAGTGTGATGGGATCAGGGTGATAGTGATGCGGCAAGTGTGAGGGGATCTGGGTGACATGAAGCAGTAAGTGTGATGGGGTCAGAGTGATAGTGACGCTGTAAGTGTGATGGGGTCTGAGTGATGGTGACGCAGAAAGTGTGATGGGGTCATTGTGATAGTTATGCAGGAAGTGTGATAGGATCAGGGTGATAGTGATGAAGTAAGTGTGATGGGATCAGGGTGATAATGGCACAGCAAGTGTGATAGTGTCAGGGTGATAGTGATGCAGTAAGTGTGATGGGGTCAGGGAGATAGTAACACAGTAAGTGTGATGGGGTCAGGGTGATAGTGACACACTAAGTGAGAGGGGGTCAGTGTGGTAGTGACGCAGTAAGTGTGATTGGGTCAGGGTGATAGTGATGCAGTAAGTGTGAGGGGGTCAGGGTGATAGTGATGCAATAAGTGTGATGGGACAGGTTGATAGTGACGCAGTAAGTGTGATGGGATCAGGGTGATATTTACGCAGTAAGTGTGATGGGATCACGGTGATAGTGATGCAGTAAGTGTGATGGGGTCAGGGAGATAGTAACACAGTAAATGTGATGGGGTCAGGGTGATAGTAATGCAGTAAGTGTGAGGGGGTCAGTGTGGTAGTGACACAGTAAGTGTGATGGGATCAGGGTGATTGTGATGCTGTAAGTGTGATGGGGATCAGGGTGATAGTGATGCAGTAAGTGAGAGGGGATCAGGGAGATTGTGACGCAGTAAGTATGAGGGGATAAGGGTGAGAGTGTCGCAGTAAGTGTGATGGGGTCAGTGTGATCGTGACGCAGTAAGTGTGATGGGGTCAGGGTGATAGTGACGCAGTCAGTGTGAGGGGATCAAGGTGACATGAAGCAGTAAGTGTGATATATGGTCAGGGTGATTGTGACGCAGTAAGTGTGATGGGGTCAGAGTAATAGTGACGCTGTAAGTGTGATGGGGTCAGAGTGATGGTGACGCAGAAAGTGTGATGGGGTCATTGTGATAGTTACGCAGTAAGTGTGATGGTATCAGGGTGATAGTGATGCAGTAAGTGTGATGGGATCAGGATGATAGTGACACAGCAAGTGTGATAGTGTCAGGGTGATAGTGATGCAGTAAGTGTGATGGGGTCCGGGTGATAGTGACGCAGCAAGTGTGTTGTGGTCAGAGTGATAGTGACACAGCAAGTGTGATAGGGTCAGGGTGATAGTGACGCCGTAAGTGTGACTGTATCAGGGAGATAGTGACACAGTACGTGTGAGGGGATCAGGGTGATAGTGATGCAGTAAGTGTGAGGGGTCAGGATGATAGTGACACAGCAAGTGTGATAGGGTCAGGATGATAGTGACGCTGTAAGTGTGACTGTATCAGGGAGATAGTGACACAGTACGTATGAGGGGATCAGGGTGATAGTGATGCAGTAAATGTGAATGGTCAGAGTGATAGTGACACAGTAAGCGTGATGGGGTCAGAGTGATAGTGAGGCAGTAAGTGTGAGGGGATCATGTTGATAGTGACGCAGTACGTGTGAGGGGGTCAGGGTGATTGCGACGCAGTGTGATCGGGTCAGGGTGATAGTGACACAGTAAGTGTGATGCGATCAAGGTGATAGTGACGCAGTGAGTGTGATGGGGAGAGGGTGATAGTGACGCAGTAAGTGTGATGGGGTCAGGGTGATATTCACGCAGTAAGTGTGATGGAATCAGGGTGATAGTGATGCAGTAAGTGTGTTGGGGTCTGTGTGATAGTGATGCAGTAAGTGTGACTGTATCAGGGAGATAGTGACACAGTACGTGTGAGGGGATCAGGGTGATAGTGACGCAGTAAATGTGAGGGGTCAGAGTGATAGTGACACAGTAAGCGTGATGGGGTCACGGTGATAGTGAGGCAGTAAGTGTGAGGGGATCAGGGTGATAGTGATGCAGTAAGTGTGAGGTGATCAGGGTGATAGTGATGCAGTAAGTGTGATAAGGTCAGGGTGATAGTGATGCAGTACGTGTGAGGTGGTCGGGTGATAGTGATGCAGTAAGTGAGAGGGGATCAGGGAGATTGTGACGCAGTAAGTTTGATGGGGTCAGACTGATAGCGATGGTGTAAGTGTGAGCGGGACAGGGTGATAGTGATGCAGTAACTGTGATGGGGTCAGGGTGATAGTGATAGAGTAAGTGTGATGGGGTCAGTGTGATAGTGACGCAGTGAGGGTGATGGGGTCAGTTTGATAGTGACGCAGTAAGTGTGAGGGGATCAGGGAGAATGTGATGCAGTAAGTGTGAGGGGTTCAGGGTGATCGTGACGCAGTAAGTGTGATGAGGTCAGGGGTTAGTGACGCAGTAAGTTTGATGGGGTCTGATTGATAGCGATGCCGTAAGTGTGAGCGGGACAGGGTGATAGTAATGCAGTAAGTGTGGTGGGGTCAGGGTGATGGTGATAGAGTAAGTGTGATGGGGTCAGTGTGATAGTGACGCAGTGAGTGTGATGGGGTCAGCTTGATAGTGACGCAGTAAGTGTGAGGCGATCAGGGAGATTGTGAGGCAGTAAGTGTGAGGGCATCAGGGTGATTGTGATGCAGTGAGTGTGAGGGGGTCAGTGTGGTAGTGACGCAGTAAGTGTGATGGGGTCAGGGTGATAGTGATGCAGTAAGTGTGAGGGGTCAGGATGATAGTGACACAGCAGGTGTGATAGGGTCAGGATGATAGTGACGCTGTAAGTGTGACTGTATCAGGGAGATAGTGACACAGTATGTATGAGGGGATCAGGGTGATAGTGATGCAGTAAATGTGAATGGTCAGAGTGATAGTGACACAGTAAGCGTGATGGGGTCAGAGTGATAGTGAGGCAGTAAGTGTGAGGGGATCAGGTTGATAGTGACACAGTACGTGTGAGGGGGTCAGGGTGATTGTGACGCAGTGTGATCGGGTCAGGGTGACAGTGACACAGTAAGTGTGATGGGATCAGGGTGATAGTGACGCAGTAAGTGTAATGGGGTCAGGGTGATATTCACGCAGTAAGTGTGATGGAATCAGGGTGATAGTGATGCAGTAAGTGTGATGTGGTCAGGATGATAGTGACAAAGTAAGTGTGATGGGGATCAGGGTGATGGTGATGCAGTAAGTGTGAGGGGATCAGGGAGATTGTGATGCAGTACGTGTGATGGGGTCAGGGTGATAGTGATGCAGTACGTGTGACGGGGTCAGGGTGATAGTGATAGAGTAAGTGTGATGGGGTCAGTGTGATTGTGACGCAGTAAGTGTGATGGGGTCAGAGTAATAGTGACACTGTAAGTGTGATGGGGTCAGAGTGATGGTGACACAGAAAGTGTGATGGGGTCATTGTGATAGTTACGCAGTAAGTGTGATGGTATCAGGGTGATAGTGATGCAGTAAGTGTGATGGGATCAGGATGATAGTGACACAGCAAGTGTGATAGTGTCAGGGTGATAGTGACACAGCAAGTGTGTTGGGGTCAGGGTGATAGTGACGCAGTAAGTGTGACTGTATCAGGGAGATAGTGACACAGTATGTGTGAGGGGATCAGGGTGATAGTGATGCAGTAAATGTGAATGGTCAGAGTGATAGTGACACAGTAAGCGTGATGGGGTCACGGTGATAGTGAGGCAGTAAGTGTGAGGGGATCAGGGTGATAGTGATGCAGTAAGTGTGAGGTGATCAGGGTGATAGTGATGCAGTAAGTGTGATAAGGTCAGGGTGATAGTGATGCAGTACGTGTGAGGTGGTCAGGGTGATAGTGATGCAGTAAGTGTGATGAGGTCAGGGGGATAGTGACGCAGTAAGTTTGATGGGGTCAGATTGATAGCGATGGTGTAAGTGTGAGCGGGAGAGGGTGATAGTGATGCAGTAACTGTGATGGGGTCAGGGTGATAGTGATAGAGTAAGTGTGATGGGGTCAGTGTGATAGTGACGCAGTGAGTGTGATGGGGTCAGCTTGATAGTGACGCAGTAAGTGTGAGGGGATCAGGGAGAATGTGACGCAGTAAGTGTGAGGGGATCAGGGTGATTGTGATGCAGTGAGTGTGAGGGGATCAGGGTGATATTGATGCAGTAAGTATGAGGGGTTCAGTGTGGTAGTGACGCAGTAAGTGTGATGGGGTCAGGGTGATAGTGATGCAGTAAGTGTCAGGGGTCAGGATGATAGTGACACAGCAAGTGTGATAGGGTCAGGGTGATATTGACGCTGTAAATGTGACTGTATTTGGGAGATAGTGACGCAGTATGTGAGGGGATCAGGGTGATAGTGATGCAGTGTGATCAGGTCAGGGTGATAGTGACACAGTAAGCGTGATGGGGTCAGAGTGATAGTGAGGCAGTAAGTGTGAGGGGATCAGGGTGATTGTGATGCAGTGTGATCAGGTTAGGGTGATAGTGACACAGTAAGTGTGATGGGATCAGGGTGATATTCACGCAGTAAGTGTGATGGGATCAGGGTGATAGTGATGCAGTGAGTGTGATGGGGTCAGGGTGATAGTGACAAAGTAAGTGTGAGGGGATCAGGGTGATTGTGATGCAGTAAGTGAGAGGGGATCAGAGAGATTGTGACGCAGTAAGTGTGAGGGGATCAGTGTAATACTGACGCAGTAAGTGTGATGGGGTCAGGGTGATAGTGATGCAGTACGTGTGATAGGGTCAGAGTGATAGTGATGCAGTAAGTGTGAGGGGGTCAGGGTGATTGAAACGCAGTGTGATCGGATCAGGATGATAGTGACACAGTAAGTGTGATGGGGTCAGGGTGATAGTCATGTAGTGAGTGTGATGGGGACAGGGTGATAGTGACGCAGTAAGTGTGATGGGGTCTGGGAGATAGTAACACAGTAAGTGTGATTGAGGTCAGGATGATAGTGACACACTAAGTGTGAGGTGGTCATGGTGATAATGGCGCAGTAAGTGTGATGAGGTCAGAGTGATAGCGATGCAGTAAGTGTGAGAGGGTCAGGGTGATATGATGCCGTCAGTGTGATGAGGTCAGAGGGATAGTGACGCAGCAAGTGTGATGGGGTCAGATTGATAATGATGCAGTAAGTGTGATGGTGTCAGAGTGATAGTGACGCAGCAAGTGTGATGGGGTCAGAGTGATAGTGATGCAGTAAGTGTGATGGGGTCAGAGTGATAGTGATGCAGTAAGTGTGAGCGGGACAGGGTGATAGTGATGCAGTAAGTGTGATGGGATCAGGGTGATAGTGATGCAGTAAGTGTGATGGGGTCAATGTGATCGTGACGCAGTGAGTGTGATGGGGTCAGGGTGATCGTGATGCAGTAAGTGTGAGGGGTCAGGATGATAGTGATGCAGTAAGTGAGAGGGGATCAGGGAGATTGTGACGCAGTAAGTGTGAGGGGAGAAGGGTGAGAGTGTCGCAGTAAGTGTGAGGGGATCAGTGTGAACGTGATGCAGCAAGTGTGATGGGGTCAGAGTTATAGCGATGCAGTAAGTGTGAGCGGGACAGGGTGATAGTGATGCTGTAAGTGTGATGAGGTCAGGGTGATAGTGATGCAGTAAGTGTGATGAGGTCAGGGTGATATTGACGCAGCAAGTGTGATGGGGTCTGAGTGATAGCGGTGCAGAAAGTGACCCCCTCACACTTACTGCGTCATTATCACCATGACCCCCTCGCACTTACTATGTCACTATCGCACTGATCCCCTCACAATTACTGCATCACGATCTCCCTGACACCCTCGCACTTACTGCATCACTATCACACTGACCCCCTCACACTTAATGCATCATTATCACCATGACCCTAACACACTTACTGTGTCACTATCACCCTGATCCCCTCACACTTACTGCATCACTATCTCTCTGACCCCATCACACTTACTGCATCACAATCTCCCTGACACCCTCATACTCGTCATTATCACCATGACCCCCTCACACTTCCTGTGACACTACAACCCTGATCCCCTCACACTTCCTACATCACTATCACTCTGACCCCCTCACACTTCCTGCGTCACTATCACCCTGATCCACTCACACTTACTGTGTCACTAACACCCTGATCCCATCACACTCACTGCGTCAACATCACCCAGAGCCACTCACACTTATTGCATCATTATCACCATGACCTCCTCCCACTTACTGTGTCACTATCACACTGACCCCCTCACACTTACTGCATCACTATCACCCTGACCCCATCACACTTACTGCGTCAATATCACCCTGATTCCCTCACACTTGCTGCATCACTCTCACCCAGATCCCATCACACTTACTGCGTCACTATCTCCCTGACCCCCTCACACTTCCTGCGTCACTATCACCCTGATCCCATCACACTCACTGCATCAAAATCACCCAGAGCCACTCATACTTATTGCATCATTATCACCATGACCTCCTCACACTTACTGCGTCACTATCACACTGACCCCATCACACTTACTGCGTCACTATCACCCTAATTCCCTCACACTTACTGCATCACTATCATCCTGACCCCTCACACTTACTGCATCACTATCAGCCTGACCCCATCACACTCACTGCATCACTATCACCCTAATCCCCTCACATTTACTGCATCACTATATCCCTGACCCCCTCACACTTACTGCATCCCGATCTCCCTGACACCCTCACACTTACTGTGTCACTATCACCATGACCCTCTCTCACTTACTGCGTCACTATCACCCTGATCCCATCACACTTTCTGCGTCACTATCACCCTGACCCCCTCACACTTACGGCATCGTTATCATTCTGAACCCTCACACTTAGTGTCTCTCTATCACTCTGATCCCATCACACTTACTGCGTCACTATTTCCCTGACCCCCTCACACATGTTACGTCATTATCACCCTGACCCCATCACACTCATTGTATCAACACCACCCAGAGCCACTCACACTTACTGCGTCACTATCACCCTGACTCCATCACACTTACAGCATCACTATCACCCTGATCCCCTCTCACTTACTGCGTCACTATCACCCTGACCCCATCACACTTGCAGCATCACTATCACCCTGACCCGCTCACACTTACTGCATCGCTATCAGTCTAACCCAATCACACTTACTGCTACACAATCACCCTTAACTGGTCACAAGTACTGCATCGCTATCACTTTGACCACATCACACTTGCTGCGTCCCTAACACTCTGACACCATCACACTTACTGCGTCACAATCACCCAGAACCCCTCTCACTTACTGCATCACTATCATCCTGACCCCATCACACTTGCTGCATCACTCTCACCAGATCCCATAACACTTACTGCGTCACTATCTCCCTGACCCCCTCACACTTCCTGCGTCACTATCACCCTGATCCCATCACACTCACTGCGTCACTATCACCCTAATTCCCTCACACTTACTGCATCACTATCATCCTGACCCCTCACACTTACTGCATCACTATCAGCCTGACCCCATCACACTCACTGCATCACTATCACCCTAATCCCCTCACATTTACTGCATCACTATATCCCTGACCCCCTCACACTTACTGCATCCCGATCTCCCTGACACCCTCACACTTACTGTGTCACTATCACCATGACCCTCTCACACTTACTGAGTCACTATCACCCTGATCCCATCACACTTTCTGCGTCACTATCACCCTGACCCCCTCACACTTACGGCATCGTTATCATTCTGAACCCTCACACTTAGTGTCTCTCTATCACTCTGATCCCATCACACTTACTGTGTCACTATCACCATGACCCTCTCTCACTTACTGAGTCACTATCATCCTGACCCCATCACACTTGCTGCATCACTATCACCCTGACCCCATCACACTTACTGCGTCACTATCACCCTGACCCCATCACACTTACTGAGTCACTATCACCTTGACCCCATCACACTTACTGCCTCACTATCTCCCTGACCCCATCACACTTACTGCATCACTATCGCCCTGACCCCATCACACTTACTATGTCACTATCACCCTGATCCCCTCACCCTTATTGAGTCACTATCACCCTGACACCCTCACACTTACTGCGTAACTAACACCCTGACACCAGCACACTTACTGCGATGCTATCACCCTGACTCCCTCACACTTACTGAGTCACTATCACCCTGATTCCCTCACACTTACTGCGTCACTATCACCCTGACCCGCTCGAACTTACTGCATCGCTATCACTCTGACCCCCTCTCATTTAGTGTGTCACTATCACCCAGACCCCATGACACTTACTGTGTCACGATCACCCTGATCCCGTCACACCTACTGCATCACTATCACCCTGACCCCACCACACTTACTGCATCACTATCATCCTGACACCATCACAATTAATGCATCACTATCACCCTGTCCCCCTCACACTTGCTGCATCACCATCACCCTGACCCCCTCACACGTATTGCACACTGATCCTCTCAAACTTACCACGTCACAATTTTCCTGACACCCTCACACTTACTGCGTCACTATCATCCTGATCCCATCACACTTACTGCGTCACTGTCACCCTGAACCCCTCACACTTTCTGCATCACTATCACCCTGACCCCACACACTCACTGCGTCATTATCACCCGGTCCCCTCACACTTATGTGTCACTCTCTTCCTGACCCGATCACACTGCGTCACTATCACCCTGATCCCATCACACTTACTGCGTCACTATCACTCTGACACACAAACACCTACTGCATCACCATGACCCTGACCCCCTCACACTTACTGTGTCACTACCACACTGACCCCATCACACTTACTGCATCATTATCACCCTGATCCCCTCACTGTTACTGCGTCACTATCACCATGACCCCGTCACACTTACTGCGTCACTATCATCCTGACCTCTACACACTTACTGCATCGCTATCACTCTGACCCAATCACACTTACTGCCTCACTATCACCTTGACCGCATCACACTTTCTGCATCACTATCTCCCTGACCCCATCACACTTACTACGTCACTATCACCCTGATCCCCTCACCCTTATTGAGTCACTATCGCCCTGACACCCTCACACTTACTGCGTCACTATCTCCCTGATCCCCTCACACTTACTGTGTCTCTATCACCCTGACCCCATCACATTTTCTGTCACTATCACCCCGAGCCCATCACACTTAATGTGTCACGATCACTCTGACCCCCTCACGCTTACTGCTTCACTATCACCCTGACCACCTCACATGTACTGCATCACTATCACCCTGACTTCATCACACTTACTCCGTCACAATCACCCTGACCCCCTCACACTTACTCACTTTCACGCTGATCACCTCACACTTACCGCATCAATATCACCCTGATCCCATCACACTTACTGCGTCACTATCACCCTGACCCCATCACACTCACTGCTTCATTATCACCCTGATCCCCTCACACTTACATGTCACTATCTTCCTGACCCGATCACACTGCATCACTATCAACCTGATCCCATCACACTTATTGTGCAACTATCACCCTGATAGTCATTATCACCCTGATCCCCCCACTGTTATTGCGTCACTATCTCCATGACCCACTCACACTTACTACGTCACTATCACCCTGACCCCATCACACTTACTGCATCGCTATCACTCTGACCCCATCACACCTGCTGCGGCACTATCACTCTGACCCCCTCAGACTTACTGCATCACTAACACCCTGATCCCATCACACTTACTGCGTCACTATCACCCTAATCCCCTCACACTTATTGCGCAACTATCACCCTGATCCCCGCACACTTACTGCGACGCTATCACCCTGACTCCCTCACACTTACTGACTCACTATCACCCTGACCCCATCAAACTTACTGCGTCACGATCACCCTGATCGCGTCACACTTACTGCATCACTATCACCTTGACCCCATCACACTTACTGCATCACAATCACCCTGACCCCCTCACACTTACTGCATCACTATCACCCTGACCCAATCACACTTACTGCATCACTATCACATTGATCCTCTCACACTTACCACATCACTATCTCCATGACACCCTTACACTTACTGCGCCACTATCACATTGATCCTCTCACACTTACCACATCACTATCTCCATGACACCCTTACACTCACTGCGTCACAATTACCCTGATCCCCTCACACTTACAGCGTCACAATCTCCCTGATCCCATCACACTCACTGCGTCACTATCATCTGACTCCATCACACTTACTCTATCACCATCACCCTGAACCCATCACACTTACTGCATTACTATTACCCTGTCCCGCTCACACTTACGGCATCGCTATCAATCTGACCCCATCAAACTTACTGCGGTCACTATCCCCCTGACCTCATCAAACTTACTGCATCACCATGACTACCACACACTTACTGCATCACTATCATCCTGACCCTATCACACATACTGCATCACTATCACCCTGACCTTATCACACTTACTGCATCACTATCACCCTTACCACCTCACACTTACTGCATCACTATCGCCCTGATCCCCTCACACTTACTGCCTCACTATCACCGTGACCCATCACACTTACTGTGTCACTATCACTCTGACCCCTCACATTTACTGCATCACTATCACCCTAATCCCCTCACATGTACTGTGTCACTATCTCCCTGATACAGTCACATTTACAGCGTCACTATCACCCTGACCCGATCACACTGCGTCACAATCACCCTGACCCCCTCACACGTACTGCGTAACTATCAATCTGAACCCCTCACACTTACTGCCTCACTATCACTCTGACCCCATCACGCTTACTGTGTCACTATCACTCAGACCCCTCACATTTACTGCATCACTATCACCCTGATCCCCTCATACGTAATGTGTCACTATCTCCCTGATACAGTCACACTTACAGCATCACTATCATCCTGACCCTATCACACTTGCTCTGTCACTATCATCCTGACCCCTCACACTTACTGCATCACTATCACCCTGACCCCATCACACTTACTGCGTCACTACCACACTGACCCCCTCATACTTACTGCATCAATATCACCCTGATCCCCTCAGACTCACTGTATCACAATCACCCTGATCCCCTCACACTTACTGCCTCACTATCACCCTGACTCCCTCACACTTACCATGTCACTCTCAGCCTGATCCCCTCACACTTATGGTCTCACTACCACCCTGATCCCCTGACTGTTACAGTGTCATTATCACAGTGATACCCTCACACTTACTGCGTCACTATCACCCTGATCCCCTCAAACTTACCGCGTCACTTTCACCCTGACCCCTCATATTTCCTGCGTCACTATCACTCTGACCCCATCGCACTTGCTGCGTCACTATCACTCTGACCCCATCACACATACTGCGTCACTATCACCCTGATCCCCTCAAACTTAGCGCGTCACTTTCACCCTGACCCAACACACTTACTGCATCACTATCTCCCTGATCCGCTCACACTTACTATGTGACTATCACCCTGACCCCTCACACTTACTGCACCACTATCTCCCTGATCCCCTCACACTTACTGTGTGACTATCACCCTGAACCCCTCACACTTACTGCGTCACTATCACACTGACACCCTCAAACTTATTGCGTCTCTATCTCCCTGATCCCCTCACACTTAGTGCGTCACTATCACCATGGTCGCCTCACACTTACTGCGTCACTCTCACCCTGATCCCATCACACTTATTGCGTCACTATCACACTGACACCCTCAAACTTATTGCGTCACTAACGTCCTGATCCCATCACACTTACTGCGTCACTATCTCCCTGATCCCCTCACACTTACTGCGTCAATACTACCCTGATCCCATCACACTTACAGTGTCACTATCACTCTGATACTGTCACACTTGCTGCGTCACTATCACCCTGATCTCCTCACACTTACTGCGTCACTATCGCCCAGATGCTCTCACGCTTACTGCGTCACTATCACCCTGATCCCCTCACACTGACTGCGTCACTATCTCCCTGATCCCATCACACTTACTGCGTTACTATCAACCTGATCCCATCACACTTACTGAGTCACTATCACCCTGATACCGTCACACTTACTGCGTCACTATCTCCCTGATCCCCTCACTGTTACAGTGTCATTAACACAGTGATACCCTCAAACTTATTGCATCACTATCACCCTGATGCCCTCACACTTACTGCGTCACTATCAGTATGATCGCCTCGCACTTACAGCGTCACTATTACCCAAATTCCCTCACGCTTAACTGCATCACTATCATCCTGATCCCATCACACTTACTGCGTCACTATCACACTTACACCCTCAAACATATTGCGTCACTAACGTCCTGATCCCATCACACTAACTGCGTCACTATCACCCGGATCCCATCATACTTTCTGCGTCACTATCACACTGACATCCTCAAACTTATTGCGCCACTCACGTCCAGATCCTATCACACTTACTGTGTCACTATCTCCCTGCTCCCCTCACACTTGCTGCGTCAATATTACCCTGACACCCTCACACTTGCTGCGTCACTATTACCCTGATCCCCTCACACTTACTGTGTCACTATCACCCTGGTACCCTCACACTTACTGCGTCACTATCTCCCTGATCCCATCACACTCACTGCGTCAATATCACCCTGATCCCCTCACAATTCGTGCATCACTATCTCCTTGATACCCTCACACTTCCTGCGTCACTATCACCCAGGTGCCCTCACACTTACTGTGTCACTATCACCCTGAACCCCTCACACTTACTGCATCACTATCTCCCTGATCACTTCACACGTACTGCGTCACTATCTCCCTGATCCCATCACACTTACTGTCACTATCACGCTGATCCCATCACACTTACTGTGTCACTATCACCCTGATACCCTCACACTTACTGCGTCACTACCACCCTGATCCCCTCACTGTTACAGTGTCATTATCACCATGATCGCCTCACACTTACTGCGTCACTATCACCCTGATACCCTCACACTTGCTGCATCACTATCACCCTGATCCCCTCACTGTTACAGTGTCATTATCACAGTGATCGCCTCACACTTACTGCGTCACTATCACCCAGATTCCATCACACTTACTGCGTCACTATCACACTGACACCCTCACAATTACTGCGTCACTATCTCCCTGATACCCTCACACTTGCTGCGTCAATATTACCCTGATACCCTCACACTTGCTGCATCACTATCACCCTGATCCCCTCACACTTACTGTGTCACTATCACCCTGATACCCTCACACTTACTGTGTTACTATCACTCTGACCCCATCACACTGCGTCAATATCACCCTGACCCCCTCACACTCACTGCATCATTATCACTCTGATCACAACACACTTGCTGTGTCACTATCACTCTGACCCCATCACACTGAATGCGTCACTATCACCCTGACACCCTCTCACTTACTGCGTGACTATGACCCTGACCCTACCACACATACTGCGTCACTATCACACTGACTCCCTCACACTTACTGTGTCACTATCACCCTGAACCCCTCACACTTACTGCGTCACTATCACCCTGATCCCCTCAAACTTACCGCGTCACTTTCACCATGACCCCTCACATTTCCTGCGTCACTATCACTCTGACCCCATCACACTTGCTGCGTCACTATCACCCTGACACCATCACACCTACTGTGTCACTATCACCCTGATACCATCACACATACTGCATCACTATCACCCTGATCCCATCAAACTTACTGCGTTACTATCACCCTGATCCCATCACACTTACTGCGACACTATCACTCTGATACCCTCACACTTTTTGCGTCACTATCTCCCTGATCCCCTCACTCTCCGTGTAATTATCACAGTGATACTCTCACACTTACTGCGTCACTATCGCCAAGATGCCCTCACACTTACTGCGTCACTATCACCTTGATCTCGTCACACTTACTGCGTCACTATCTTCCTGATACCTTCACACCTCCTGCGTCACTATCACCCTGACTCCCTCACACTTACCATGTCACTCTCAGCCTGATCCCCTCACACTTATGGGCTCACTACCACCCTGATCCCCTCACTGTTACAGTGTCATTATCACAGTGATACCCTCACACTTACTGCGTCACTATCACCCTGATCCCCTCACACTTACTGCGTCACTATCACCATGATCGCCTCACACTTACTGCGTCACTATCACCCTGATCCCCTCACACTTAACTGCATCACTATCACCCTGATACCGTCACACTTACTGCGTCACTATCACCCAGATTCCATCACACTTACTGCGTCACTATCACACTGACACCCTCACACTTACTGCGTCACTATCTCCCTGATACCCTCCCACTTGCTGCGTCAATATTACCCTGATACCCTCACACTTGCTGCATCACTATCACCCTGATCCCCTCACACTTACTGTGTCACTATCACCCTGATACCCTCACACTTACTGTGTCACTATCACTCTGACCCCATCACACTGCGTCAATATCACCCTGACCCCCTCACACTCACTGCATCACTATCACTCTGACCACAACACACTTGCTGTGTCACTATCACTCTGACCCCATCACACTGAATGCGACACTATCACCCTGACACCCTCTCACTTACTGCGTCACTATGACCCTGACCCTACCACACTTACTGCGTCACTATCACACTGACTCCCTCACACTTACTGTGTCACTATCACCCTGAACCCCTCACACTTACTGCGTCACTATCACCCTGATCCCATCACACTTACTGCATCACTATCACACTTACACTCTCAAACTTATTGCGTCACTAACGTCCTGATCCCATCACACTTACTGTGTCACTAACTCCCTGATCCCCTCACACTTGCTGCGTCACGATTACCCTGATCCCCTCACACTTACTGTGTCACTATCACCCTGATACCCTCACACTTATTGCGTCACTATCTCCCTGATCCGATCACACTCACTGCGTCAATATCACCCTGATCCCCTCACAATTAGTGCGTCACTATCTCCTTGATACCCTCACACTTCCTGCGTCACTATCACCCAGATGCCCTCACACTTACTGTGTCACTATCATCCTGAACCGCTCACACTTACTGCGTCATTATCTCCCTGATCGCTTCACACATACTGCGTCACCATCACCCTGATACCCTCACACTTACTGCGTCACTATCTCCCTGATCCCCTCACTGTTACAGTGTCATTATCACAGTGATACCCTCAAACTTATTGCATCACTATCACCCTGATGCCCTCACACTTACTGCGTCAATATCAGCATGATCGCCTCGCACTTACAGCGTCACTATCACCCAAATGCCCTCACGCTTAACTGCATCACTATCACCCTGATCCCATCACACTTACTGCATCACTATCACACTTACACTTTCAAACGTATTGCGTCACTTACGTCCTGATCCCATCACACTTACTGCGTCACTATCACCCTGATACCATCACACATACTGCATCACTATCACCCTGATCCCCTCAAACTTATCGCGTCACTTTCACCCTGACCCCTCACACTTCCTGCACCACTATCTCCCTGATCCGCTCACACTTACTGTGTGACTATCACCCTGAAGCACTCACACTTACTGCGTCACTATCACACTGACACCCTCAAACTTATTGCGTCTCTATATCCCTGATCCCCTTACACTTAGTGCGTCACTATCACCATGGTCGCCTTACACTTACTGCGTCACTCTCACCCAGATCCCCTCACACTTACTGCATCACTATCACCCTGATCCCATCACACTTATTGCGTCACTATCACACTGACACCCTCAAACTTATTGCGTCACTAACGTCCTGATCCCATCACACTTACTGCGTCACTATCTCCCTGATCCCCTACGCTTACTGCGTCAATATTATCCTGATCCCATCACACATACTGTGTCACTATCACCCTGATCTCCTCACACTTACTGCGTCACTATCGCCCAGATGCCCTCACGCTTGCTGCGTCACTATCGCCCTGATCCCATCACACTGACTGCGTCACTATCTCCCTGATCCCATCACACTTACTGCGTTACTATCACCCTGATCCCATCACACATACTGCGTCACCATCACCCTGATACCCTCACACTTACTGCGTCACTATCTCCCTGATCCCCTCACTGTTACAGTGGCATTATCACAGTGATACCCTCAAACGTATTGCATCACTAGCACCCTGATGCCCTCACACTTACTGCGTCACTATCAGTATGATCGCCTCGCACTTACAGCGTCACTATCACCCAAATGCCCTCACGCTTAACTGCATCACTATCACCCTGATCCCATCACACTTACTGCATCACTATCACACTTACACTCTCAAACTTATTGCGTCACTAACGTCCTGATCCCATCACACTTACTGTGTCACTAACTCCCTGATCCCCTCACACTTGCTGCGTCACTATTACCCTGATCCCCTCACACTTACTGTGTCACTATCACCCTGGTACCCTCACACTTATTGCGTCACTATCTCCCTGATCCCATCACACTCACTGCGTCAATATCACCCTGATCCCCTCACAATTAGTGCGTCACTATCTCCTTGATACCCTCACACTTCCTGCGTCACTATCACCCAGATGCCCTCACACTTACTGTGTCACTATCATCCTGAACCGCTCACACTTACTGCGTCATGATCTCCCTGATCGCTTCACACGTACTGCGTCACTATCACCCTGATCCCATCACACTTACTGTGTCACTATCACGCTGATCCCCTCACACTTAACTGCATCACTATCACCCTGATAACGTCACACTTACTGCGTCACTATCACCCAGACTCCATCACACTTACTGCGTCACTATCACACTGACACCCTCACACTTACTGCGTCACTATCTCCCTGATACCCTCACACTTGCTGCGTCAATATTACCCTGATACCCTCACACATGTTGCATCACTATCACCCTGATCCCCTCACACTTACTGTGTCACTATCACCCTGATACCCTCACACTAACTGCATCATTATCACCCTGATCCCATTACACTTACTGCGTCACTCTCACACTGACACCCTCAAAGTTATTGCGTCACTAACATCCTGATCGCATCACACTTACTGCGTCACTATTTCCCTGATCCCCTCACACTTACTGTGTCAATATTACCCTGATACCCTCACACTTATTGTGTCACTACCAACCTGATACCCTCACACTTACTGCGTCACTATCTCCCTGATCCCTTCACACTTACTGCGTCACTGTCACCCTGATACCCTCACACTTACTGTGTCACTATCACCCTGATCCCCTCACACTTTCTGCATCACTATCTTCCTGATCCCCTCACTGTTCATGTAATTATCACAGTGATACTCTCACACTTACTGTGTCACTATCGCCAAGATGCCCTCACACTTACTGCGTCACTATCACCTTGATCTCGTCACACTTACTGCGTCACTATCTCCCTGATACCTTCACACTTCCTGCGTCACTATCACCCTGACTCCCTCACACTTACCATGTCACTCTCAGCCTGATCCCCTCACACTTATGGGCTCACTACCACCCTGATCCCCTCACTGTTACAGTGTCATTATCACAGTGATACCCTCACACTTACTGCGTCACCATCACCCTGATCCCCTCACACTTACTGCATCACTATCACCATGATCGCCTCACACCTACTGCGTCACTATCACCCTGATCCCCTCACACTTAACTGCATCACTATCACCCAGATTCAATCACACTTACTGATTCACTATCACACTGACACCCTCACACTTACTGCGTCACTATCTCCCTGATACCCTCACACTTGCTGCGTCAATATTACCCTGATACCCTCACACTTGCTGCATCACTATCACCCTGATCCCCTCACACTTAACTGCATCACTATCACCCTGATACCGTCACACTTACTGCGTCACTATCACCCAGATTCCATCACACTTACTGCGTCACTATCACACTGACACCCTCACACTTACTGCGTCACTATCTCCCTGATACCCTCCCACTTGCTGCGTCAATATTACCCTGATACCCTCACACTTGCTGCATCACTATCACCCTGATCCCCTCACACTTACTGTGTCACTATCACCCTGATACCCTCACACTTACTGTGTCACTATCACTCTGACCCCATCACACTCACTGCATCACTATCACTCTGACCACAACACACTTGCTGTGTCACTATCACTCTGACCCCATCACACTGAATGTGACACTATCACCCTGACACCCTCTCACTTACTGCGTCACTATGACCCTGACCCTACCACACTTACTGCGTCACTATCACACTGACTCCCTCACACTTACTGTGTCACTATCACCCTGAACCCCTCACACTTACTGCGTCACTATCACCCTGATCCCCTCAAACTTACCGCGTCACTTTCACCATGACCCCTCACATTTCCTGCGTCACTATCACTCTGACCCCATCACACTTGCTGCGTCACTATCACCCTGACACCATCACACCTACTGTGTCACTATCACCCTGATACCATCACACATACTGCATCACTATCACCCTGATCCCCTCAAACTTACTGTGTTACTATCACCCTGATCCCATCACACTTACTGCGACCACTATCACTCTGATACCCTCACACTTTTTGCGTCACTATCTCCCTGATCCCCTCACTTTTCGTGTAATTATCACAGTGATACTCTCACACTTACTGCGTCACTATCGCCAAGATGCCCTCACACTTACTGCGTCACTATCACCTTGATCTCGTCACACTTACTGCGTCACTATCTTCCTGATACCTTCACACTTCCTGCGTCACTATCACCCTGACTCCCTCACACTTACCATGTCACTCTCAGCCTGAACCCCTCACACTTATGGGCTCACTACCACCCTGATCCCCTCACTGTTACAGTGTCATTATCACAGTGATACCCTCACACTTACTGCGTCACTATCACCCTGATCCCCTCACACTTACTGCGTCACTATCACCATGATCGCCTCACACTTACTGCGTCACTATCACCCTGATCCCCTCACACTTAACTGCATCACTATCACCCTGATACCGTCACACTTACTGCGTCACTATCACCCAGATTCCATCACACTTACTGCGTCACTATCACACTGACACCCTCACACTTACTGCGTCACTATCTCCCTGATACCCTCCCACTTGCTGCGTCAATATTACCCTGATACCCTCACACTTGCTGCATCACTATCACCCTGATCCCCTCACACTTACTGTGTCACTATCACCCTGATACCCTCACACTTACTGTGTCACTATCACTCTGACCCCATCACACTGCGTCAATATCACCCTGACCCCCTCACACTCACTGCATCACTATCACTCTGACCACAACACACTTGCTGTGTCACTATCACTCTGACCCCATCACACTGAATGCGACACTATCACTCTCACACCCTCTCACTTACTGCGTCACTATGACCCTGACCCTACCACACTTACTGCGTCACTATCACACTGACTCCCTCACACTTACTGTGTCACTATCACCCTGAACCCCTCACACTTACTGCGTCACTATCACCCTGATCCCCTCAAACTTACCGCGTCACTTTCACCATGACCCCTCACATTTCCTGCGTCACTATC
Source organism: Chiloscyllium plagiosum (assembly GCF_037043375.1). Classification (NCBI taxonomy): domain Eukaryota; kingdom Metazoa; phylum Chordata; class Chondrichthyes; order Orectolobiformes; family Hemiscylliidae; genus Chiloscyllium; species Chiloscyllium plagiosum. The sequence continues at coordinate 35,824,069 of NW_028270181.1, read as the reverse complement.
ACTCTGACCCCATCACACTTGCTGCGTCACTATCACACTGACACCCTCACACTTACTGCGTCACTATCTCCCTGATACCCTCACACTTGCTGCGTCAATATTACCCTGATACCCTCACACATGTTGCGTCACTATCACCCTGATCCCCTCACACTTGCTGTGTCACTATCACCCTGATACCCTCACACTTACTGCATCATTATCACCCTGATCCCATTACACTTACTGCGTCACTCTCACACTGACACCCTCAAAGTTATTGCGTCACTAACATCCTGATCGCATCACACTTACTGCGTCACTATTTCCCTGATCCCCTCACACTTACTGTGTCAATATTACCCTGATACCCTCACACTTACTGTGTCACTACCAACCTGATACCCTCACACTTACTGCGTCACTATCTCCCTGATCCCTTCACACTTACTGCGTCACTGTCACCCTGATACCCTCACACTTACTGTGTCACTATCACCCTGATCCCCTCACACTTTCTGCGTCACTATCTTCCTGATCCCCTCACTGTTCGTGTAATTATCACAGTGATACTCTCACACTTACTGTGTCACTATCGCCAAGATGCCCTCACACTTACTGCGTCACTATCACCTTGATCTCGTCACACTTACTGCGTCACTATCTCCCTGATGCCTTCACACTTCCTGCGTCACTATCACCCTGACTCCCTCACACTTACCATGTCACTCTCAGCCTGATCCCCTCACACTTATGGGCTCACTACCACCCTGATCCCCTCACTGTTACCGTGTCATTATCACAGTGATACCCTCACACTTACTGCGTCACCATCACCCTGATCCCCTCACACTTACTGCATCACTATCACCATGATCGCCTCACACTTACTGCGTCACTATCACCCTGATCCCCTCACACTTAACTGCATCACTATCACCCAGATTCAATCACACTTACTGATTCACTATCACACTGACACCCTCACACTTACTGCGTCACTATCTCCCTGATACCCTCCCACTTGCTGCGTCAATATTACTCTGATACCCTCACACTTGCTGCATCACTATCACCCTGATCCCCTCACACTTAACTGCATCACTATCACCCTGATACCGTCACACTTACTGCATCACTATCACCCAGATTCCATCACACTTACTGCGTCACTATCACACTGACACCCTCACACTTACTGCGTCACTATCTCCCTGATACCCTCCCATTTGCTGCGTCAATATTACCCTGATACCCTCACACTTGCTGCATCACTATCACCCTGATCCCCTCACACTTACTGTGTCACTATCACCCTGATACCCTCACACTTACTGTGTCACTATCACTCTGACCCCATCACACTCACTGCATCACTATCACTCTGACCACAACACACTTGCTGTGTCACTATCACTCTGACCCCATCACACTGAATGCGACACTATCACCCTGACACCCTCTCACTTACTGCGTCACTATGACCCTGACCCTACCACACTTACTGCGTCACTATCACACTGACTCCCTCACACTTACTGTGTCACTATCACCCTGAACCCCTCACACTTACTGCGTCACTATCACCCTGATCCCCTCAAACTTACCGCGTCACTTTCACCATGACCCCTCACATTTCCTGCATCACTATCACTCTGACCCCATCACACTTGCTGCGTCACTATCACCCTGACACCATCACACCTACTGTGTCACTATCACCCTGATACCATCACACATACTGCATCACTATCACCCTGATCCCCTCAAACTTACTGCGTTACTATCACCCTGATCCCATCACACTTACTGCGACACTATCACTCTGATACCCTCACACTTTTTGCGTCACTATCTCCCTGATCCCCTCACTGTTCGTGTAATTATCACAGTGATACTCTCACAATTACTGCGTCACTATCGTCAAGATGCCCTCACACTTACTGCGTCACTATCACCTTGATCTCGTCACACTTACTGCGTCACTATCTTCCTGATACCTTCACACTTCCTGCGTCACTATCACCCTGACTCCCTCACACTTACCATGTCACTCTCAGCCTGATCCCCTCACACTTATGGGCTCACTACCACCCTGATCCCCTCACTGTTACAGTGTCATTATCACAGTGATACCCTCACACTTACTGCGTCACTATCACCCTGATCCCCTCACACTTACTGCGTCACTATCACCATGATCGCCTCACACTTACTGCGTCACTATCACCCTGATCACCTCACACTTACTGTGTCACGATCACCCTGATACCCTCACACTTACTGCGTCACTATCACTCTGACCCCATCACACTGCGTCAATATCACCCTGACCCCCTCACACTCACTGCATCACTATCACTCTGACCACAACACACTTGCTGTGTCACTATCACTCTGACCCCATCACACTGAATGCGACACTATCACCCTGACACCCTCTCACTTACTGCGTGACTATGACCCTGACCCTACCACACTTACTGCGTCACTATCACACTGACTCCCTCACACTTACTGTGTCACTATCACCCTGAACCCCTCACACTTACTGCGTCACTATCACCCTGATCCCCTCAAACTTACCGCGTCACTTTCACCATGACCCCTCACATTTCCTGCGTCACTATCACTCTGACCCCATCACACTTGCTGCGTCACTATCACCCTGACACCATCACACCTACTGTGTCACTATCACCCTGATACCATCACACATACTGCATCACTATCACCCTGATCCCCTCAAACTTACTGAGTTACTATCACCCTGATCCCATCACACTTACTGCGACACTATCACTCTGATACCCTCACACTTTTTGCGTCACTATCTCCCTGATCCCCTCACTTTTCGTGTAATTATCACAGTGATACTCTCACACTTACTGCATCACTATCGCCAAGATGCCCTCACACTTATTGCGTCACTATCACCTTGATCTCGTCACACTTACTGCGTCACTATCTTCCTGATACCTTCACACTTCCAGCGTCACTATCACCCTGACTCCCTCACACTTACCATGTCACTCTCAGCCTGAACCCCTCACACTTATGGGCTCACTACCACCCTGATCCCCTCACTGTTACAGTGTCATTATCACAGTGATACCCTCACACTTACTGCGTCACTATCACCCTGATCCCCTCACACTTACTGCGTCACTATCACCATGATCGCCTCACACTTACTGCATCACTATCACCCTGATCCCCTCAAACTTACTGCGTTACTATCACCCTGATCCCATCACACTTACTGCGACACTATCACTCTGATACCCTCACACTTTTTGCGTCACTATCTCCCTGATCCCCTCACTGTTCGTGTAATTATCACAGTGATACTCTCACACTTACTGCGTCACTATCGCCAAGATGCCCTCACACTTACTGCGTCACTATCACCTTGATCTCGTCACACTTACTGCGTCACTATCTTCCTGATACCTTCACACTTCCTGCGTCACTATCACCCTGACTCCCTCACACTTACTATGTCACTCTCAGCCTGATCCCCTCACACGTATGGGCTCACTACCACCCTGATCCCCTCACTGTTACAGTGTCATTATCACAGTGATACCCTCACACTTACTGCGTCAATATCACTCTGACCCCATCACACTTACTGCGTCACTATCACCCTGACACCATCACACCTACTGTGTCACTATCACCCTGATACCATCACACATACTGCATCACTATCACCCTGATCCCCTCAAACTTACCGCGTCACTTTCACCCTGACCCCTCACACTTACTGCACCACTATCTCCCTGATCCGCTCACACTTACTGTGTCACTATCACCCTGATACCCTCACACTTACTGCGTCACTATCACCATGATCGCCTCACACTTACTGCGTCACTATCACTCTGATCCCATCACACTCACTGCGTCACTATCACACTGACATCCTCACACTTACTGCGTCACTATCTCCCTGATACCCTCACACTTGCTGCGTCAATATTACCCTGATACCCTCACACTTGCTGCGTCACTATCACCCTGATCCCCTCACACTTACTGTGTCACTATCACCCTGATACCCTCACACTTACTGCATCATTATCACCCTGATCCCATTACATTTACTGCGTCACTCTCACACTGACACCCTCAAAGTTATTGCGTCACTAACATCCTGATCACATCACACTTACTGCGTCACTATTTCCCTGATCCCCTCACACTTACTGTGTCAATATTACCCTGATACCCTCACACTTACTGTGTCACTACCAACCTGATACCCTCACACTTACTGCGTCACTATCTCCCTGATCCCTTCACACTTACTGCGTCACTGTCACCCTGATACCCTCACACTTACTGTGTCACTATCACCCGAATACCCTCACAGTTACTGCGTCACTATCACCCTGATCCCCTCACACTTACTGCGTTACTATCACCCTGATCCCATCACACTTAGTGCGACACTATCACTCTGATACCCTCACACTTTCTGCGTCACTATCTCCCTGATCCCCTCACTGTTCATGTAATTATCACAGTGATACTCTCACACTTACTGCGTCACTATCGCCAAGATGCCCTCACACTTACTGCGTCACTATCACCTTGATCTCGTCACACTTACTGCGTCACTATCTCCCTGATACCCTCCCACTTGCTGCGTCAATATTACCCTGATACCCTCACACTTGCTGCATCACTATCACCCTGATCCCCTCACACTTACTGTGTCACTATCACCCTGATACCCTCACACTCACTGTGTCACTATCACTCTGACCCCATCACACTGCGTCAATATCACCCTGACCCCCTCACACTCACTGCATCACTATCACTCTGACCACAACACACTTGTTGTGTCACTATCACTCTGACCCCATCACACTGAATGCGTCACTATCACCCTGACCACCTCTCACTTACTGCGTGACTATGCCCCTGACCCTACCACACTTACTGCTTCACTATCACACTGACTCCCTCACACTTACTGTGTCACTATCACCCTGAACCCCTCACACTTACTGTGTCACTATCACCCTGATCCCCTCAAACTTACCGCGTCACTTTCACCATGACCCCTCACATTTCCTGCGTCACTATCACTGACCCCATCACACTTGCTGCGTCACTATCACCCTGACACCATCACACCTACTGTGTCACCATCACCCTGGGATCATCACACATACTGCATCACTATCACCCTGATCCCCTCAAACGTACCGCGTCACTTTCACCCTGACCCCTCACACTTACTGCACCACTATCTCCCTGATCCGCTCACACTTACTGTGTCACTATCACACTGACATCCTCACACTTACTGCGTCACTATCTCCCTGATACCCTCACACTTGCTGCATCAATATTACCCTGATACCCTCACACTTGCTGCGTCACTATCACCCTGATCCCCTCACACTTACTGTGTCACTATCACCCTGATACCCTCACACTTACTGCATCATTATCACCCTGATCCCATTACATTTACTGCGTCACTCTCACACTGATACCCTCAATGTTATTGCGTCACTAACATCCTGATCACATCACACTTACTGCGTCACTATTTCCCATATCCCCTCACACTTACTGTGTCAATATTACCCTGATACCCTCACACTTACTGTGTCACTACCAACCTGATACCCTCACACTTACTGCGTCACTATCTCCCTGATCCCTTCACACTTACTGCGTCACTGTCACCCTGATACCCTCACACTTACTGTGTCACTATCACCCTGACCCCATCACACTGCGTCAATATCACCCTGACCCCCTCACAGTCACTGCATCACTATCACTCTGACCACAACACACTTGCTGTGTCACTATCACTCTGACCCCATCACACTGAATGCGTCACTATCACCCTGATCCGCTCACACTTACTGCGTCACTGTCACCCTGATACCCTCACACTTACTGTGTCACTATCACTCTGACCCCATCACACTGCGTCAATATCACCCTGACCCCCTCACACTCACTGCATCACTATCACTCTGACCACAACACACTTGCTGTGTCACTATCACTCTGACCCCATCACACTGAATGCGTCACTATCACCCTGATACCCTCACAGTTACTGCGTCACTATCACCCTGATCCCCTCACACTTACTGCGTTACTATCACCCTGATCCCATCACACTTACTGCGACACTATCACTCTGATACCCTCACACTTTCTGCGTCACTATCTCCCTGATCCCCTCACTGTTCGTGTAATTATCACAGTGATACTCTCACACTTACTGCGTCACTATCGCCAAGATGCCCTCACACTTACTGCGTCACTATCACCTTGATCTCGTCACACTTACTGCGTCACTATCTCCCTGATACCTTCACACTTCCTGCGTCACTATCACCCTGACTCCCTCACACTTACCATGTCACTCTCAGCCTGATCCCCTCACACTTATGGGCTCACTACCACCCTGATCCCCTCACTGTTACAGTGTCATTATCACAGTGATACCCTCACACTTACTGCGTCACTATCACCCTGATCCCCTCACACTTACTGCGTCACTATCACCATGATCGCCTCACACTTACTGCGTCACTATCACCCTGATCCCCTCACACTTAACTGCATCACTATCACCCTGATACCGTCACACTTACTGCGTCACTATCACCCAGATTCCATCACACTTACTGCGTCACTATCACACTGACACCCTCACACTTACTGCGTCACTATCTCCCTGATACCCTCCCACTTGCTGCGTCAATATTACCCTGATACCCTCACACTTGCTGCATCACTATCACCCTGATACCCTCACACTTACTGTGTCACTATCACCCTGATACCCTCACAGTTACTGCGTCACTATCACCCTGATCCCCTCACACTTACTGCGTTACTATCACCCTGATCCCATCACACTTACTGCGTCACTATCACTCTGATACCCTCACACTTTCTGCGTCACTATCTCCCTGATCCCCTCACTGTTCGTGTAATTATCACAGTGATACTCTCACACTTACTGCGTCACTATCGTCAAGATGCCCTCACACTTACTGCGTCACTATCACCTTGATCTCGTCACACTTACTGCGTCACTATCTCCCTGATGCCTTCACACTTCCTGCGTCACTATCACCCTGACTCCCTCACACTTACCATGTCACTCTCAGCCTGATCCCCTCACACTTATGGGCTCACTACCACCCTGATCCCCTCACTGTTACAGTGTCATTATCACAGTGATACCCTCACACTTACTGCGTCACTATCACCCTGATCCCCTCACACTTACTGCGTCACTATCACCCTGATCCCCTCACACTTAACTGCATCACTATCACCCTGAAACCGTCACACTTACTGCGTCACTATCACCCAGATTCCATCACACTTACTGCGTTACTATCACACTGACACCCTCACACTTACTGCGTCACTATCTCCCTGATACCCTCCCACTTGCTGCGTCAATATTACCCTGATACCCTCACACTTGCTGCATCACTATCACCCTGATCCCCTCACACTTACTGTGTCACTATCACTCTGACCCCATCACACTGCGTCAATATCACCCTGACCCCCTCACACTCACTGCATCACTATCACTCTGACCACAACACACTTGCTGTGTCACTATCACTCTGACCCCATCACACTGAATGCGTCACTGTCACCCTGACACCCTCTCACTTACTGCGTCACTATGACCCTGACCCTACCACACTTACTGCGTCACTATCACACTGACTCCCTCACACTTACTGTGTCACTATCACCCTGAACCCCTCACACTTACTGCGTCACTATCACCATGATCCCCTCAAACTTACCGCGTCACTTTCACCATGACCCCTCACATTTCCTGCGTCACTATCACTCTGACCCCATCACACTTGCTGCGTCACTATCACCCTGACACCATCACACCTACTGTGTCACTATCACCCTGATACCATCACACATACTGCATCACTATCACCCTGATCCCCTCAAACTTACCGCGTCACTTTCACCCTGACCCATCACACTTCTGCACCACTATCTCCCTGATCCGCTCACACTTACTGTGTCACTATCACCCTGATACCCTCACACTTACTGCGTCACTATCACCATGATCGCCTCACACTTACTACGTCACTATCATCATGATCGCCTCACACTTACTGCGTCACTATCACTCTGATCCCATCTCACTCACTGCGTCACTATCACACTGACATCCTCACACTTACTGCGTCACTATCTCCCTGATACCCTCACACTTGCTGCGTCAATATTACCCTGATACCCTCACACTTGCTGCGTCACTGTCACCCTGATCCCCTCACACTTACTGTATCACTATCACCCTGATCCCATCACACTTACTGCGTCAATATCACCCTGATACCCTCACACTTACTGCGTCACTATCATCCTGATACCTTCAAACTTACTGCGTCACTATCTCCCTGATCCCATCACCCTTACTGTGTCACTATCACCCTGACCCCATCACACTTACTGCGTCACTATCTCCCTGCCCCTCACACGTACTGCGTCACTATCTCCCTGATCCCTTCACACTTACTGTTTCACTATCACCCTGATAACCTCATACTTACAGCATCACTATCACCCTGATCCCCTCACACTTACTGCATTACTATCACCTTGATCCCATCACACTTACTGTGTCACTATCACCCTGATCCCCTCACACTTACTGTCACTATCACCCTGATACCCTCACACTTACTGTCACTATCACCCTGATACCCTCACACTTACTGCGTCATTATAACCCTGATCCCCACACAGTTACTGCGTTACTATCACCCTGATCCCATCACACTTACTGTGTCACTATCACCATGACCCCTCACATTTCCTGCGTCACTATCACTCTGACCCCATCACACTTGCTGCGTCACTATCACCCTGACACCATCACACCTACTGTGTCACTATCTCCCTGCCCCTCACACGTACTGCGTCACTATCTCCCTGCCCCTCACACGTACTGCGTCACTATCTCCCTGATCCCCTCACACTTACTGTGTCACTATCACCCTGATAACCTCATACTTACAGCATCACTATCACCCTGATCCCCTCACACTTACTGCATTACTATCACCTTGATCCCATCACACTTACTGTGTCACTATCACCCTGATCCCCTCACACTTACTGTCACTATTACCCTGATACCCTCACACTTACTGTCACTATCACCCTGATACCCTCACACTTACTGCGTCATTATAACCCTGATCCCCTCACAGTTACTGCGTTACTATCACCCTGATCCCATCACACTTACTGTGTCACTATCACCCTGATACCCTCACACTTTCTGCGTCACTATCTCCCGGATCCCTTCACTGTTACAGTGTCATTATCACAGTGATACCCTCACACCTACTGTGTCACTATCACCAAGGTGCCCTCACACTTACTGCATCACTATCTCCCTGATCCCCTCACACTCACTGCGTCACTATCACCCTGATCCCCTCACACTTACTGTGTCACTATCACCCTGATCCCCTCACACTTACTGTCACTATCACCCTGATACCCTCACACTTACTGCGTCATTATAACCCTGATCCCATCACACTTACTGTGTCAGTATCACCCTGATACCCTCACACTTTCTGCGTCACTATCTCCTGGATCCCTTCCTGTTACAGTGTCATTATCACAGTGATACCCTCACACTTACTGCGTCACTATCACCAAGGTGCCCTCACACTTACTGCATCACTATCTCCCTGATCCCCTCACACTCACTGCGTCACTATCACCCTGATCCCCTCACACTTACTGTGTCACTATCACCCTGATACCCTCACACTTACTGCGACACTATCACCCTGATCCCCTCACAATTACTGCGTCACTATCTCCCTGATCCCCTCACACTTACTGTGTCACTATCACCAAGATGCCCTCACACTTACTGCGTCACTATCACCCTGATCCCGTCACACTTACTGCGTCACTATCTGCCTGACCCCTCACAGTTACTACATCACTGTCATCCTGTTCCCAACTCACTTACTGCGTCACTATCTCCCTGATCCCGTCACACTTACTGCGTCACTATCGCCCTGACATCCTCACACTTACTGTATCACTATCTCCCTGATCCCATCACACTTACTGCATCAATATCACCCTGATAACCTCACACTTACTGCGTCACTATCATCCTGATACACTCAAACCTACTGCGTCACTATCTCCCTGATCCCTTCACCCTGTGTCAATATCACCCTGACCCCATCACAACTTACTGTGTCACTATCACCCTGAACCCCTCACACTTACTGTGTCACTATCACACTGACACCCTCAAACTATTTGCGTCACTATCATCCTGACCCCATCACACATCCAGCGTCACTATCTCCCTGATCGCTTCACACCTACTGCGTCACTATCACCCTAACTCATTCACACTTACTGCGTCACTATCTCCCTGATCCCATCACCCTTACTGTGTCACTATCACACTGATACCTTCACACTTACTGCGTCACTATCACCCTGACACCCTCACACTTACCAGGTCACGGTCACCCAGATCCCCTCACACTTACTGCGTCACTATCTCCTGATCCCATCACCCTTACTGAGCCACTATCAGCCTGACACCCCCACACCCCCCATACTAATCGGGTCACGAGCACCCTGATCCCCTCACACTTACTGCGTCACTATCACCCTGACCCCCTCACACTTTCTGCGTCACTATCACCCTGACCCCCTCACACTTACTGTGTCACTATCACCCTGACCCCCTCACACTTATGGCATAACTATCAGCCTGACCCCGTCACACCTTCTTCCTCACTATCAGCCCGCTGCCCTCACACTTATTCCGTCACTCTCAGCCTGACAGCCTCACACTTACTGTGTCACTATCAGGATGACCATCTCACACTTATTCCGTCACCATCAGACAGACTGCCTCACACTTACTGTGTCACTATCAGGCTGACCATCTCACACTTACTCCGTCACCATCAGACAGACTGCCTCACACTTACTGTGTCACTATCAGGCTGGTGCTCTCACACTTACTTCGTCACCATCAGCCCGACAGCCTCACACTTACTGCGTCACTATCTCCCTGATCCCCTCACACTTACTGCATCACTATCACCCTGTTCCCAACTCACTTCCTGCGTCACTATCTCCCTGACCCCATCACACTTACTGCGTCACTATCACCCTGATCCCCTCAAACTTACCGCGTCACTATCACCCTGACCCCTCACACTCACTGCACCACTATCACCCTGATCCCCTCACACTTACTGCATCACTATCACACTGACAACCTCAAATGTACTCGTCACTATCACACTGATCCCATCATACTTACTGTGTCACTATCTCCCTGATCCCCTCACACTTACTGCATCACTATCACCCTGTTCCCAACTCACTTACTGCGTCACTATCTCCCTGACCCCATCACACTTACTGCGTCACTATCACCCTGATCCCCTCAAACTTACCGCGTCACTATCACCCTGACCCCTCACACTCACTGCACCACTATCACCCTGATCCCCTCACACTTACTGCGTCACTATCACACTGACAACCTCAAATGTACGCGTCACTATCACACTGATCCCCTCACACATACTGCGTCACTATCTCCCTGATCCCCTCACAATTAGTGCGTCACTATCTCCTTGATACCCTCACACTTACTGTGTAACTATCACCCTGAACCCCTCACACTTCCTGCGTCACTATCTCCCTGATCCCATCACCCTTACTGTGTCACTATCACCCTGATACCTTCACACTTATTGCGTCGCTATCACCCTGACACCCTCACACTTACCATGTCACGGTCACCCTGATACCCTCACACTCACTGTGTCACTATCTCCCTGACCCCTTCACACTTCCTGCGTCACTATCTCCCTGATCCCATCACCCTTACTGTCACTATCACCCTGATACCTTCACACTTATTGCGTCACTATCACCCTGACACCCTCACACTTACCATGTCACGGTCACCCTGATCCCCTCACACTTACTGCGTCACTATCACCCTGACCCCCTCACACTTATGGCATAACTATCAGCCTGACCCCGTCACACCTTCTTCCTCACTATCAGCCCGCTGCCCTCATACTTATTCCGTCACTCTCACACTTACTGTGTCACTATCAGGCTGACCAACACACACTTACTGCGTCACCATCAGACAGACTGCCTCACACTTACTGTGTCACTATCAGGCTGATGCTCTCACACTTACTGCGTCACTATCAGCCTGACAGCCTCACACTTACTGTGTCACTATCAGGCTGATGCTCTCACACTTACTGCATCACTATCAGCCTGACAGCCTCACACTTACTCTGTCACTATCAGCCTGACCATCTCACACTTACTGCGTCACTATCAGCCTGACAGCCTCACACTTACTGTGTCACTATCAGCCTGACCATCTCACACTTACTGTGTCACCATCAGACAGACTGCCTCACACTTACTGTGTCACTATCAGCCTGACAGCCTCACACTTACTGTGTCACTATCAGGCTGACCATCTCACACTTACTGCATCACCATCAGACAGACTGCCTCACACTTACTGTGTCACAATCAGGCTGATGCTCTCACACTTACTGTGTCACTATCAGGCTGATGCTCTCACATTTACTGTGTCACTATCAGCCTGACCATCTCACACTTACTGTGTCACCATCAGACAGACTGCCTCACACTTACTGTGTCACTATCAGCCTGACAGCCTCACACTTACTGTGTCACTATCAGGCTGATGCTCTCACATTTACTGTGTCACTATCAGCCTGACCATCTCACACTTACTGTGTCACCATCAGACAGACTGCCTCACACTTACTGTGTCACTATCAGCCTGACAGCCTCACACTTACTGTGTCACTATCAGGCTGACCATCTCACACTTACTGCATCACCATCAGACAGACTGCCTCACACTTACTGTGTCACAATCAGGCTGATGCTCTCACACTTACTGTGTCACTATCAGCCTGATGCTCTCACACTTACTGTGTCACTATCACCCTGATGCCCTCATATATACCCTTAAAGACTTACCTTGAGTGTGGGAGTCCTCCATTTCTGTTTTGCAGCCGCAGCAGCAGTGTGAAGGGCGGGAGCTTGCACTAGGGGCCTGTCGGGAGTGGTCAGTCACTAAGTTGAGCTTTCACATTTGAAATCAGAGAGCAGAGGTTTCTGGGAAAGGAGGGACTTGTTCCATCCAGAAAGATCAGTCAGTGTTTTCAAAAGCTGAGACCCTACCATTGTAGGGCCTCCCACCCAACCACCTCCTCTAACCTTAGAGACCAGGGGCACATCAGCTAAGTGTCTCTTCTTTTTGACTTTCTGATAAGGGGACAAGCAGGGATGGCAGTGCAGGGAGAGCAATGTTCCTCCTGCATGATGTTTGAGGTGAGGGATGCCATTAGTGTTCCATCCCAAGTACATCTGCAGGAAGTGTACTCAGCTCTCGCTCCTCCAAGGAACTGGAGCGGGAGCTGGCTGAACGTCGGATCACTCGGGAGGCAGAGGATGGGATAGGTTAGAGTTGCAGGGAAGTGTTACTTTTAGGCAAGGAGAGAGCTGGGTGACTGTTTGAAGGGGAAAAAACAGTCAGTGGAGGGATCCCCTGTGGTCGTTCCCCTGAAAAACATGTATACCGGTTTGGAAACTGTTGAGGGGTATGCAGTGGGGCCCAGGACTCTGGCACAGAGCCTGTCCCTGTTGCACAGAAGGGAAGGAGGGAAAGGAGGAGAGTGTTAGTCATTGGGGACTCAATAGTTAGAGGCTCAGATAGAAGGTTTGTTGGAAACGAAAGAGACTCGAGGTTGGTGTGTTGCCCCCCAGGTGCCAAGGTCTGTGATGTCTTGGATCGTATCTTTGGGTCCTGAAGGGAGAGGGTGACCATCCTCAAGTCGTGGTCCATGTAGGTACCAACAACATGGGTAGAAAGAGGGATAGGGATGTAAGGCAGGATTTTGGGAGCTAGGGTGGAAGCTGAGAGCTAGAACAAACAGAGTTGTTATCTCTGGTTTGTTACCCGCACCACGTGATATCGAGGCAAGGAATAGGGAGAGGTATCAGCTGAACACGTGGCTGCAAGGATGGTGCAGGAGGGAGGGTTTCAGGTACTTGGATAATTGGGGCTCATTCTGGGGAAGGTGAGATTTGAGTCGTCATTATCTCCAGGTTCAGTACCAGAGGACTGGAGGATTGTAAATGTTGTGCCCTTATTCAAGAAGGGCAGTAGAGATGACCCAGGTAATTATAGACCAGTGAGCCTTACTTCGGTTGGAGGAAAGGCTTTGGAAAGGATTATAAGAGATAAGATTTATAATCATCCAGCAAGCAACAATTTGATTTCAGGTAGTCAACATGGTTTCGTCAAGGGCAGGTCGTGTCTCACCAACCTCAGTGAGGTTTTTGAGAAGGTGGCCAAGCATGTAGATGAGGGTCGGGCAGTTGACGTGGTGTACATGGACTTCAGTAAAGTCTTTGATAAGACAATAGACAATAGACAATAGGTGCAGGAGTAGGCCATTCAGCCCTTCGAGCCTGCACCGCCCTTCAATATGATCATGGCTGATCATTCCTAATCAGTATCCTGTTCCTGCCTTATCTCCATAACCCTTGATTCCATTATCTTTGAGAGCTCTATCCCCAAATCTTTCTTAAACGAATCCAGAGACTGGGCCTCCACTGCCCTCTGGGGCAGAGCATTCCACACAGCCCCCACTCTCTGGGTGAAGAAGTTTCTCCTCATCTCTGTCCTAAATGGTCTACCCTGTATTTTTAAGCTGTGCCCTCTGGTTCGGCACTCACCCATCAGCGGAAACATGTTTCCTGCTGCCAGAGTGTCCAATCCTTTAATAATCTTATATGTCTCAATCAGATCCCCTCTCAGTCTTCTAAACTCAAGGGTATACAAGCCCAGTCGCTCCAGTCTTTCAGCATAAGGTAGTCCCCCCATTCCAGGAATTGACCTCGTGAACATACGCTGCACTCTCTCAATAGCCAGAATGTCTTTCCTCAAATTTGGAGACCTGAACTGCACACAGTATTCCAGGTGTGGTCTCACCAGGACCCTGTACAGCTGCAGAAGCACCTCTTTGCTTCTATACTCAATCCCTCTTGTTATGAAGGCCAGCATGCTATTAGCCTTCTTCACTACCTGCTGTACCTGCACGTTACCTTCATTGACTGGTGGACAAGAACACCCAGATCTCTCTGTACTGCCCCTTTACCTAAATTGATTCCATTGAGGTAGTAATCTGCCTTCCTGTTCTTGCCACCAAAGTGGATAACCACACATTTATCCACATTAAACTGCATCTGCCATACATCTGACCACTCACCTAACTTGTCCATGTCACCCTGTAATCTCCTAACATCCTCCTCACATTTCACCCTGCCACCCAGCTTTGTATCATCAGCAAACTTGCTAATGTTATTGCTGATACCATCTTCTATATCATTCACATATATTGTAAAAAGCTGCGGTCCCAGCACGGATCTCTGTGGTACCCCACTGGTCACTGCCTGCCATTCCGAAATGGAGCCGTTTATCACTACCCTTTGTTTCCTATTAGCCAGTCAATTTTCAATCCAATCTAGTACTTTGCCCCCAATACCATGCGCCCTAATTTTACTCACTAATCTCCTGTGTGGGACTTTATCAGAAGCTTTCTGAAAGTCCAGGTACACGACATCTACTGGATCTCCCTCGTCCAACTTCAGACTTACATCCTCAAAAAATTCCAGAAGATGAGTCAAGCATGATTTCCCCTTCATAAATCCGTGCTGACTCTGTCCTATCCTGTTACTACTATCCACGTTCTCCTTCCTCCTCCCCTCCCTCATTCTCCTCCCCCTCCCCTCCCTCATTCTCCTTCCCCTCCCCCTCCCCATTCTCCACACCCCTCTCTCATTCTCCTTCCCTCTCCCTCTCCCTCATTCTCCTCCCCCTCACTCATTCACCCACCCTCCCTCATTCTCTTTCCCCCTCCCTCATTCTCCTCCCCTCCCTCATTCTCCTTCCCCCTCCCTCTCCCTCATTCTCCTTCCCACTCCCTCATTCTCCTCCCCCTCCCTCATTCTCCTCCCCCTCCCTCATTCTCCTAACTCTGCCCTCCTCCCTCATTCTCGTTCCCTCTCCCTCATTCTCCTTCCCTATCTCTCATTTTCCTGCCCCCTCCCTCATTTTCCTTCCCCCTCACCTCCCTCATTCTCCTTCCCTCTCACTCATTCTCCTTCCCCCTCCCCATTCAACTCCCCCTCCCTCATTCTCCTCCCCCTCCCTCATTCTCCTTCCCCATCCACCTTCCCCTCCCCTTCCCCCGCCCCTTCTCCTTCCCCTCCCCCTCCCCTTCCCCCTCCCCCATTCTCCTACCGCTCCCTCATTCTCCTTTCTCCTCCCCCTCCCTCATTCACCTTCCCCCTTCCCCCTCCCTCTCACCCTCCCTCATTCTCCTTCCCCCTCCCTCATTCTCCTTACCCTCCCGCTCCCCAATCTCCAACCCCCTCCCTCATTCTCCCTTCCCCTCTCTCTCCCTCATTCTGCTTCCCCACCCTCATTCTCTTCCCCCATTCTCCTCCCCCTCCCACAGTCTCCTTCCTCCTCCCCCTCCTTCATTCTCCTTCCCCTTGCCTCTCCCTAATTCTCCTTCCCCCTCTCCCTCCCTCATTTTCTTCCCCCTCCCTCATTCTCCTTCCCCCTCCCTCATTCTCATTCTCCTTCTCTCTCCCTCATTCTCCTCCCCCCCCTTCGCTATCCCTCTCCCTCTCCTTCCCCCTCTCTCATTTTCCTTTCCCCTCCCCCTCTCACATTCTTCTTCCTCCTCCCCTCCCTCATTCTCCTTCCCACACCCTCTCCCCATTTTCCACCCCCCTCTCACATTTTCCTTCTTCCTCCCTCTCCCTCATTCTCCTTCCCTCTCCCTCTCCCTCATTCTCCTTCCCTCTCCCTCTCCCTCATTCTCCTTCCCCCTCCCTCTCCCTCATTCTCCTCCCCTCCCTCATACTCCTCCCCTCCCTCATTCTCCTCGCCCTCCGTCATTCCCCTCCCCCTCTCTCATTCTCCTTCCCACTCCCTCTCCCACATTCTCCTCCCCCTCCCTCTCCCTTCCCTCATTCTCCTCCACCTCCCTCATTCTCCTCCCCTCCCTCATTCTCCTCGCCCTCCCTCATTTTCCTCCGCCTCTCTCATTCTCCTACCCCTCCCTCTTTCTCCTTCCCCTTCCCTCATTCTCCTTCCCCCTCCCTCTCCCTCATTCTCCTCCCCCTCCCTCTCCCTCATTCTCCTCCCCCTCCCTCATTCTCCTCCCCATCCCACATTCTCCTTCCCCCCCTCTCCCTCATTCTCCTCCCCCTCACTCCTTCTCCCACCCTCCCTCATTCTCTTTCCCCCTCCCTCATTCTCCTTCCCCTTCCCTCATTCTCCTTCACCCTACCTCTCCCTCTCCCTCATTCTCCTTCCCTCTCCCTCTCCCTCATTCTGCTCCCCCTCCCTCATTCTCCCACCCCTCCCTCATTCTCCTCCCTCACCCTCATTCTCCTTCCCACTCCCTCATTCTCCTCCCCTCCCTCATTCTCCTTCCCCCTCCCTCTCCCCATATTACACCCCCCTCTCACATTCTCCTTCTTCCTCCTCCTCCCTCATTCTTCTTCCCCCTGCCTCTCCCTCATTCTCCTCCTCTCCCTAATTCTCCTCCCTCTCCCACATTCTCCTTCCCCTCCCCCCCTCATTCTCCTTCCTCCTCCCTCATTCTCCTTCCTCCTCCCTCATTTTCCTCCCCCTCCCTCATTCTCCTTCCCCATCCCTCATTCTCATTCCGCTTCCCCCTCCCCCCTTCATCCCTCTCCCTCCCACACTTCCCCCTCCCCTCCCCCCTTCCCCCTCCCCTCCCCCCTTCCCCCTACCCAATTCTCCTCACCCTCCCTCATTTTCCTCCCCCTCCCTCATTCTCCTTCCACCTCCCTCATTCTCCTTCCCCCCCCTCCCCAATCTCCAACCCCCTCCCTCAATTCTCCCTTCCCCTCTCTCTCCCTCATTCTCCTCCCCCTCCCACATTCACCTTCTTCCTCCCCTCCCTCATTCTCCTTCCCCTCCCTCTCCCTCATTCTCCTTCCCCCTCCCTCTCCCTCATTCTCCACCCCTCCCTCATTCTCCTACCCCTCCCTCATTCTCCTCCCCTCCCTCATTCTCCTCCCCCTCCCTCATTCTCCTCGCCCTCCTTCATTTTCCTACCCCTCCCTCATTCTCCTCCCCTCCCTCATTCTCCTCCCCCTCCCTCATTCTCCTCCCCCTCACTCATTCTCCCACCCTCCCTCATTCTCTTTCCCCCTCCCTCATTCTCCTTCCCCCTTCCTCATTCTCCTCCCCCTCCCTCATTCTCCTCCCCCTCCCTCATTCTCCTTCCCCATCCACCTTCCCCTCCCCTTCCCCCTCTCCTTCTCCTTCCCCTCCCCTTCCCCCTCCCCCATTCTCCTACCGCTCCCTCATTCTCCTTCCCCCTCCCTCTCCCTCATTCTCCTCCCCTCCCTCATTCTCCTTCCCCCTCCCTCTCCCTCATTCTCCTCCCCTCCCTCATTCTCCTCCCCCTCCCTCATTCTCCTCCTCTCCCTCATTCTCCTCCCCCTCACTCATTCTCCCACCCTCCCTCATTCTCTTTCCCCCTCCCTCATTCTCCTACCCCTCCCTCTTTCTCCTTCCCCTTCCTCATTCTCCTTCCCCTTCCCTCTCCCTCATTCTCCTCCCCCTCCCTCTCCCTCATTCTCCTCCCCCTCCCTCATTCTCCTCACCGTCCCACATTTTCCATCCCCCCCTCTCCCTCATTCTCCTACCCCTCCCTCTTTCTCCTTCCCCTTCCTCATTCTCCTTCCCCCTCCCTCTCCCTCATTCTCCTCCCCCTCCCTCTCCCTCATTCTCCTCCCCCTCCCTCATTCTCCTCCCCGTCCCACATTTTCCATCCCCCCCCTCCCTCATTCTCCTCCCCCTCACTCCTTCTCCCACCCTCCCTTATTCTCTTTCCCCCTCCCTCATTCTCCTTCCGCTTCCCCCTCCCCCCTTCCCCCCTCTCCCTCCCACACTTCCCCCTCTCCCTCCCACCCTTCCCCCTCCCCTTCCCCCTTCCCCCTACCCAATTCTCCTCCCCCTCCCTCATTCTCCTCACCCTCCCTCATTCTCCTCGCCCTCCCTCATTTTCCTCCCCCTCCCTCATTCTCCTTCCCCCTCCCTCATTCTCCTTCCCCCCCTCCCCAATTTCCAACCCCCTCCCTCAATTCTCCCTTCCCCTCTGTCTCCCTCATTCTCCTCCCCCTCCCACATTCACCTTCTTCCTCCCCTCCCTCATTCTCCTTCCCCCTCCCTCTCCCTCATTCTCCTCCCCTCCCTCATTCTCCTCCCCCTCCCTCATTCTCATCCCCTCCCTCATTCTCCTCACCCTCCCTCATTCTCCTCGCCCTCCCTCATTTTCCTCCCCCTCCCTCATTCTCCTTCCCCCTCCCTCTCCCTCATTCTCCTTCCCCCTCCCTCTCCCTCATTCTCCTCCCCTCCCTCATTCTCCTCCCCCTCCCTCATTCTCCTCCCCTCCCTCATTCTCCTCCCCCTCCCTCATTCTCCTCGCCCTCCCTCATTTTCCTACCCCTCCCTCATTCTCCTCCCCCTCACTCATTCTCCCACCCTCCCTCATTCTCTTTCCCCCTCCCTCATTCTCCTTCCCCTTCCTCATTCTCCTCCCCTCCCTCATTCTCCTCCCCCTCCCTCATTCTCCTTCCCCATCCACCTTCCCCTCCCCTTCCCCCTCTCCTTCTCCTTCCCCTCCCCTTCCCCCTCCCCCATTCTCCTACCGCTCCTTCATTCTCCTTCCCCCTCCCCTCCCTCATTCTCCTCCCCCTCCCTCATTCTCCTCACCCTCCGTCATTCCCCTCCCCCTCTCCCCATTCTCCTTCCCACTCGCTCTCCCACATTCTCCTCCCCCTCCCTCTCCCTTCCCTCATTCTCCTCCCCCTCCCTCATTCTCCTACCCTCCCTCATTCTCCTCGCCCTCCCTCATTTGCCTCCGCCTCCCTCATTCTCCTACCCCTCCCTCTTTCTCCTTCCCCTTCCCTCATTCTCCTTCCCCCTCCCTCTCCCTCATTCTCCTCCCCCTCCCTCTCCCTCATTCTCCTCCCCCTCCCTCATTCTCCTCCCCATCCCACATTCTCCTTCCCCCCCTCTCCCTCATTCTCCTCCCCCTCACTCCTTCTCCCACCCTCCCTCATTCTCTTTCCCCCTCCCTCATTCTCCTTCCCCTTCCCTCATTCTCCTTCACCCTACCTCTCCCTCTCCCTCATTCTCCTTCCATCTCCCTTTCCCTCATTCTGCTCCCCCTCACTCCTTCTCCCACCCTCCCTCATTCTCTTTCCCCCTCCCTCATTCTCCTTCCCCTTCCCTCATTCTCCTTCACCCTACCTCTCCCTCTCCCTCATTCTCCTTCCCTCTCCCTCTCCCTCATTCTGCTCCCCCTCCCTCATTCTCCCACCCCTCCCTCATTCTCCTCCCTCACCCTCATTCTCCTTCCCCCTCCCTCATTCTCCTCCCCTCCCTCATTCTCCTTCCCCCTCCCTCTCCCCATTTTACACCCCCCTCTCACATTCTCCTTCTTCCTCCTCCTCCCTCATTCTTCTTCCCTCTGCCTCTCCCTCATTCTCCTCCTCTCCCTAATTCTCCTCCCTCTCCCACATTCTCCTTCCCCTCCCCCCTCATTCTCCTTCCTCCTCCCTCATTCTCCTTCCTCCTCCCTCATTTTCCTCCCCCTCCCTCATTCTCCTTCCCCATCCCTCATTCTCATTCCGCTTCCCCCTACCCCCTTCCCCCCTCTCCCTCCCACACTTCCCCCTCTCCCTCCCACCCTTCCCCCTCCCCCTCCCCCCTACCCCCTGCCCAATTCTCCTCCCCCTCCCTCATTCTCCTCACCCTCCCTCATTTTCCTCGCCCACACTCATTTTCCTCCCCCTCCCTCATTCTCCTTCCCCTCCCTCATTCTCCTTCCCCCCCTCCCCAATCTCCAACACCCTCCCTCAATTTTCCCTTCCCCTCTCTCTCCCTCATTCTCCTCCCCCTTCCACATTCAACTTCTTCCTCCCCTCTCTCATTCTCCTTCCCCCTCCCTCTCCCTCATTCTCCTCCCCTCCCTCATTCTCCTCCCCCTCCCTCATTCTCCTCCCCTCCCTCATTCTCCTCCCCCTCCCTCATTCTCCTCGCCCTCCCTCATTCTCCTCCCCCTCCCTCATTCTCCTCCCCTCCCTCATTCTCCTACCCCTCCCTCATTCTCCTCCCCCTCACTCATTCTCCCACCCTCCCTCATTCTCTTTCCCCCTCCCTCATTCTCCTTCCCCTTCCTCATTCTCCTCCCCTCCCTCATTCTCCTCCCCCTCCCTCATTCTCCTTCCCCATCCACCTTCCCCTCCCCTTCCCCCTCTCCTTCTCCTTCCCCTCCCCTTCCCCCTCCCCCATTCTCCTACCGCTCCTTCATTCTCCTTCCCCCTCCCCTCCCTCATTCTCCTCCCCCTCCCTCATTCTCCTCACCCTCCGTCATTCCCCTCCCCCTCTCCCCATTCTCCTTCCCACTCGCTCTCCCACATTCTCCTCCCCCTCCCTCTCCCTTCCCTCATTCTCCTCCCCCTCCCTCATTCTCCTACCCTCCCTCATTCTCCTCGCCCTCCCTCATTTGCCTCCGCCTCCCTCATTCTCCTACCCCTCCCTCTTTCTCCTTCCCCTTCCCTCATTCTCCTTCCCCCTCCCTCTCCCTCATTCTCCTCCCCCTCCCTCTCCCTCATTCTCCTCCCCCTCCCTCATTCTCCTCCCCATCCCACATTCTCCTTCCCCCCCTCTCCCTCATTCTCCTCCCCCTCACTCCTTCTCCCACCCTCCCTCATTCTCTTTCCCCCTCCCTCATTCTCCTTCCCCTTCCCTCATTCTCCTTCACCCTACCTCTCCCTCTCCCTCATTCTCCTTCCATCTCCCTTTCCCTCATTCTGCTCCCCCTCACTCCTTCTCCCACCCTCCCTCATTCTCTTTCCCCCTCCCTCATTCTCCTTCCCCTTCCCTCATTCTCCTTCACCCTACCTCTCCCTCTCCCTCATTCTCCTTCCCTCTCCCTCTCCCTCATTCTGCTCCCCCTCCCTCATTCTCCCACCCCTCCCTCATTCTCCTCCCTCACCCTCATTCTCCTTCCCCCTCCCTCATTCTCCTCCCCTCCCTCATTCTCCTTCCCCCTCCCTCTCCCCATTTTACACCCCCCTCTCACATTCTCCTTCTTCCTCCTCCTCCCTCATTCTTCTTCCCTCTGCCTCTCCCTCATTCTCCTCCTCTCCCTAATTCTCCTCCCTCTCCCACATTCTCCTTCCCCTCCCCCCTCATTCTCCTTCCTCCTCCCTCATTCTCCTTCCTCCTCCCTCATTTTCCTCCCCCTCCCTCATTCTCCTTCCCCATCCCTCATTCTCATTCCGCTTCCCCCTACCCCCTTCCCCCCTCTCCCTCCCACACTTCCCCCTCTCCCTCCCACCCTTCCCCCTCCCCCTCCCCCCTACCCCCTGCCCAATTCTCCTCCCCCTCCCTCATTCTCCTCACCCTCCCTCATTTTCCTCGCCCACACTCATTTTCCTCCCCCTCCCTCATTCTCCTTCCCCTCCCTCATTCTCCTTCCCCCCCTCCCCAATCTCCAACACCCTCCCTCAATTTTCCCTTCCCCTCTCTCTCCCTCATTCTCCTCCCCCTTCCACATTCAACTTCTTCCTCCCCTCTCTCATTCTCCTTCCCCCTCCCTCTCCCTCATTCTCCTCCCCTCCCTCATTCTCCTCCCCCTCCCTCATTCTCCTCCCCTCCCTCATTCTCCTCCCCCTCCCTCATTCTCCTCGCCCTCCCTCATTTTCCTACCCCTCCCTCATTCTCCTCCCCCTCACTCATTCTCCCACCCTCCCTCATTCTCCTCCCCCTCACTCATTCTCCCACCCTCCCTCATTCTCTTTCCCCCTCCCTCATTCTCCTTCCCCTTCCTCATTCTCCTCCCCTCCCTCATTCTCCTCCCCCTCCCTCATTCTCCTTCCCCATCCACCTTCCCCTCCCCTTCCCCCTCTCCTTCTCCTTCCCCTCCCCTTCCCCCTCCCCCATTCTCCTACCGCTCCTTCATTCTCCTTCCCCCTCCCCTCCCTCATTCTCCTCCCCCTCCCTCATTCTCCTCACCCTCCGTCATTCCCCTCCCCCTCTCCCCATTCTCCTTCCCACTCGCTCTCCCACATTCTCCTCCCCCTCCCTCTCCCTTCCCTCATTCTCCTCCCCCTCCCTCATTCTCCTACCCTCCCTCATTCTCCTCGCCCTCCCTCATTTGCCTCCGCCTCCCTCATTCTCCTACCCCTCCCTCTTTCTCCTTCCCCTTCCCTCATTCTCCTTCCCCCTCCCTCTCCCTCATTCTCCTCCCCCTCCCTCTCCCTCATTCTCCTCCCCCTCCCTCATTCTCCTCCCCATCCCACATTCTCCTTCCCCCCCTCTCCCTCATTCTCCTCCCCCTCACTCCTTCTCCCACCCTCCCTCATTCTCTTTCCCCCTCCCTCATTCTCCTTCCCCTTCCCTCATTCTCCTTCACCCTACCTCTCCCTCTCCCTCATTCTCCTTCCATCTCCCTTTCCCTCATTCTGCTCCCCCTCACTCCTTCTCCCACCCTCCCTCATTCTCTTTCCCCCTCCCTCATTCTCCTTCCCCTTCCCTCATTCTCCTTCACCCTACCTCTCCCTCTCCCTCATTCTCCTTCCCTCTCCCTCTCCCTCATTCTGCTCCCCCTCCCTCATTCTCCCACCCCTCCCTCATTCTCCTCCCTCACCCTCATTCTCCTTCCCCCTCCCTCATTCTCCTCCCCTCCCTCATTCTCCTTCCCCCTCCCTCTCCCCATTTTACACCCCCCTCTCACATTCTCCTTCTTCCTCCTCCTCCCTCATTCTTCTTCCCTCTGCCTCTCCCTCATTCTCCTCCTCTCCCTAATTCTCCTCCCTCTCCCACATTCTCCTTCCCCTCCCCCCTCATTCTCCTTCCTCCTCCCTCATTCTCCTTCCTCCTCCCTCATTTTCCTCCCCCTCCCTCATTCTCCTTCCCCATCCCTCATTCTCATTCCGCTTCCCCCTACCCCCTTCCCCCCTCTCCCTCCCACACTTCCCCCTCTCCCTCCCACCCTTCCCCCTCCCCCTCCCCCCTACCCCCTGCCCAATTCTCCTCCCCCTCCCTCATTCTCCTCACCCTCCCTCATTTTCCTCGCCCACACTCATTTTCCTCCCCCTCCCTCATTCTCCTTCCCCTCCCTCATTCTCCTTCCCCCCCTCCCCAATCTCCAACACCCTCCCTCAATTTTCCCTTCCCCTCTCTCTCCCTCATTCTCCTCCCCCTTCCACATTCAACTTCTTCCTCCCCTCCCTCATTCTCCTTCCCCCTCCCTCTCCCTCATTCTCCTCCCCTCCCTCATTCTCCTCCCCCTCCCTCATTCTCCTCCCCTCCCTCATTCTCCTCCCCCTCCCTCATTCTCCTCCCCTCCCTCATTTTCCTACCCCTCCCTCATTCTCCTCCCCCTCACTCATTCTCCCACCCTCCCTCATTCTCTTTCCCCCTCCCTCATTCTCCTCCCCCTCCCTCATTCTCCTTCCCCATCCACCTTCCCCTCCCCTTCCCCCTCCCTTTTTCCTTCCTCTCCCCTTCCCCTTCCCCCTCCCCCATTCTCCTCCCCTCCCTCATTCTCCTCCCCCTCCCTCATTCTCCTCCCCCTCCCTCATTCTCCTCCCCTCCCTCATTCTCCTCGCCCTCCCTCATTCTCCTCGCCCTCCCTCATTTTCCTACCCCTCCCTCATTCTCCTCCCCCTCACTCATTCTCCTCACCCTCCCTCATTTTCCTACCCCTCCCTCATTCTCCTCCCCCTCACTCATTCTCCTACCCTCCCTCATTCTCTTTCCCCCTCCCTCATTCTCCTTCCCCATCCCTCATTCTCCTTCCGCTTCCCCCTCCCCCCTTCCCCCCTCTCCCTCCCACACTTCCCCCTCTCCCTCCCACCCTTCCCCCTCCCCCTCCCCCCTTCCCCCTACCCAATTCTCCTTCCCCTCCCTCATTCTCCTCACCCTCCCTCATTCTCCTCGCCCTCCCTCATTTTCCTCCCCCCCTCATTCTCCTTCTCCCTCCCTCATTCTCCTTCCCCCCCCTCCCCAATCTCCAACCCCTCCCTCAATTCTCCCTTCACCTCTCTCTCCCTCATTCTCCTCCCCCTCCCACATTCACCTTCTTCCTCCCCTCCCTCATTCTCCTTCCCCCTCCCTCTCCCTCATTCTCCTTCCCCCTCCCTCTCCCTCATTCTCCTCCCCTCCCTCATTCTCCTCACCCTCCCTCATTCTCCTCGCCCTCCCTCATTTTCCTCCCCCTCCCTCATTCTCCTTCCCCCTCCCTCTCCCTCATTCTCCTTCCCCCTCCCTCTCCCTCATTCTCCTCCCCTCCCTCATTCTCCTCCCCCTCCCTCATTCTCCTCCCCCTCCCTCATTCTCCTCCCCCTCCCTCATTCTCCTCACCCTCCCTCATTCTCCTCCCCCTCCCTCATTCTCCTCGCCCTCCCTCATTTTCCTACCCCTCCCTCATTCTCTTTCCCCCTCCCTCATTCTCCTTCCCCATCCACCTTCCCCTCCCCTTCCCCCTCTCCTTCTCCTTTCCCTCCCCTTCCCCCTCCCCCATTCTCCTACCGCTCCCTCATTCTCCTTCCCCCTCCCCTCCCTCATTCTCCTCCCCCTCCCTCATTCTCCTCGCCCTCCGTCATTCCCCTCCCCCTCTCTCATTCTCCTTCCCACTCCCTCTCCCACATTCTCCTCCCCCTCCCTCTCCCTTCCCTCATTCTCCTCCCCCTCCCTCATTCTCCTCCCCTCCCTCATTCTCCTCGCCCTCCCTCATTTGCCTCCGCCTCCCTCATTCTCCTACCCCTCCCTCTTTCTCCTTCCCCTTCCTCATTCTCCTTCCCCCTCCCTCTCCCTCATTCTCCTCCCCCTCCCTCATTCTCCTCCCCGTCCCACATTTTCCATCCCCCCCCTCCCTCATTCTCCTCCCCCTCACTCCTTCTCCCACCCTCCCTTATTCTCTTTCCCCCTCCCTCATTCTCCTTCCGCTTCCCTCATTCTCCTTCACCCTACCTCTCCCTCTCCCTCATTCTGCTCCCCCTCCCTCATTCTCCAACCCCTCCCTCATTCTCCTCCCTCACCCTCATTCTCCTTCCCCCTCCCTCATTCTCCTCCCCTCCCTCATTTTCCTACCCCTCCCTCATTCTCCTCCCCCTCACTCATTCTCCCACCCTCCCTCATTCTCTTTCCCCCTCCCTCATTCTCCTTCCCCTTCCTCATTCTCCTCCCCCTCCCTCATTCTCCTTCCCCATCCACCTTCCCCTCCCCTTCCCCCTCTCCTTCTCCTTCCCCTCCCCTTCCCCCTCCCCCATTCTCCTACCGCTCCCTCATTCTCCTTCCCCCTCCCCTCCCTCATTCTCCTCCCCCTCCCTCATTCTCCTCGCCCTCCGTCATTCCCCTCCCCCTCTCTCATTCTCCTTCCCACTCCCTCTCCCACATTCTCCTCCCCCTCCCTCTCCCTTCCCTCATTCTCCTCCCCCTCCCTCATTCTCCTCCCCTCCCTCATTCTCCTCGCCCTCCCTCATTTTCCTCCACCTCCCTCATTCTCCTACCCCTCCCTCTTTCTCCTTCCCCTTCCCTCTTTCTCCTTCCCCCTCCCTCTCCCTCATTCTCCTCCCCCACCCTCTCCCTCATTCTCCTCCCCCTCCCTCATTCTCCTCCCCGTCCCACATTCTCCTTCACCCCTCTCCCTCATTCTCCTCCCCCTCACTCCTTCTCCCACCCTCCCTCATTCTCTTTCCCCCTCCCTCATTCTCCTTCCCCTTCCCTCATTCTCCTTCACCCTACCTCTCCCTCTCCCTCATTCTCCTTCCATCTCCCTCTCCCTCATTCTGCTCCCCCTCACTCCTTCTCCCACCCTCCCTCATTCTCTTTCCCCCCTCCCTCATTCTCCTTCCCCTTCCCTCATTCTCCTTCACCCTACCTCTCCCTCTCCCTCATTCTCCTTCCCTCTCCCTCTCCCCCATTCTGCTCCCCCTCCCTCATTCTCCCACCCCTCCCTCATTCTCCTCCCTCACCCTCATTCTCCTTCCCCCTCCCTCATTCTCCTCCCCTCCCTCATTCTCCTTCCCCCTCCCTCTCCCCATTTTACACCCCCCTCTCACATTCTCCTTCTTCCTCCTCCTCCCTCATTCTTCTTCCCCCTGCCTCTCCCTCTTTCTCCTCCTCCCTAATTCTCCTCCCTCTCCCACATTCTCCTTCCCCTGCCCCCCTCATTCTCCTTCCTCCTCCCTCATTCTCCTTCCTCCTCCCTCATTTTCCTCCCCCTCCCACATTCTCCTTCCCCATCCCTCATTCTCATTCCGCTTCCCCCTTCCCCCCTTCCCCCCCTCCCTCCCACACTTCCCCCTCTCCCTCCCACCCTTCCCCCTTCCCCTCCCCCTACCCCCTACCCAATTCTCCTCCCCCTCCCTCATTCTCCTCACCCTCCCTCATTCTCCTCGCCCACACTCATTTTCCTCCCCCTCCCTCATTCTCCTTCCCCCTCCCTCATTCTCCTTCCCCCCCCTCCCCAATCTCCAACCCCCTCCCTCAATTCTCCCTTCCCCTCTCTCTCCCTCATTCTCCTCCCCCTTCCACATTCACCTTCTTCCTCCCCTCCCTCATTCTCCTTCCCCCTCCCTCTCCCTCATTCTCCTCCCCTCCCTCATTCTCCTCCCCCTTCCTCATTCTCCTCCCCTCCCTCATTCTCCTCCCCCTCCCTCATTCTCCTCGCCCTCCCTCATTTTCCTCCCTCACCCTCATTCTCCTTCCCCCTCCCTCATTCTCCTCCCCTCCCTCATTCTCCTTCCCCCTCCCTCTCCCCATTTTACACCCCCCTCTCACATTCTCCTTCTTCCTCCTCCTCCCTCATTCTTCTTCCCCCTGCCTCTCCCTCTTTCTACTCCTCCCTAATTCTCCTCCCTCTCCCACATTCTCCTTCCCCTGCCCCCCTCATTCTCCTTCCTCCTCCCTCATTCTCCTTCCTCCTCCCACATTTTCCTCCCCCTCCCACATTCTCCTTCCCCATCCCTCATTCTCATTCCGCTTCCCCCTTCCCCCCTTCCCCCCCTCCCTCCCACACTTCCCCTTCTCCCTCCCACCCTTCCCCCTCCCCCTCCCCCTACCCCCTACCCAATTCTCCTCCCCCTCCCTCATTCTCCTCACCCTCCCTCATTCTCCTCGCCCACACTCATTTTCCTCCCCCTCCCTCATTCTCCTTCCCCCTCCCTCATTCTCCTTCCCCTCCTCCCCAATCTCCAACCCCCTCCCTCAATTCTCCCTTCCCCTCTCTCTCCCTCATTCTCCTCCCCCTTCCACATTCACCTTCTTCCTCCGCTCCCTCATTCTCCTTCCCCCTCCCTCTCCCTCATTCTCCTCCCCTCCCTCATTGTCCTCCCCCTTCCTCATTCTCCTCCCCTCCCTCATTCTCCTCCCCCTCCCTCATTCTCCTCGCCCTCCCTCATTTTCCTACCCCTCCCTCATTCTCTCCACCTCACTCATTCTCCCACCCTCCCTCATTCTCTTTCCCCCTCCCTCATTCTCCTTCCCCTTCCTCATTCTCCTCCCCCTCCCTCATTCTCCTCCCCTTCCCTCATTCTCCTTCCCCATCCACCTTCCCCTCCCCTTCCCCCTCCCTTTTTCCTTCCCCTCCCCTTCCCCTTCCCCCTCCCCCATTCTCCTACCGCTCCCTCATTCTCCTTCCCCCTCCCTCTCCCTCATTCTCCTCCCCTCCCTCATTCTCCTCCCCTCCCTCATTCTCCTCCCCTCCCTCATTCTCCTCCCACTCCCTCATTCTCCTCACCCTCCCTCATTTTCCTACCCCTCCCTCATTCTCCTTCCCCATCCCTCATTCTCATTCCGCTTCCCCCTCCCCCCTTCCCCCCTCTCCCTCCCACACTTCCCCCTCTCCCTCCCACCCTTCCCCCTCCCCCTCCCCCCTTCCCCCTACCCAATTCTCCTTCCGTTCCATCATTCTCCTCACCCTCCCTCATTCTCCTCGCCCTCCCTCATTTTCCTCCCCTTCCCTCATTCTCCTTCCCCCTCCCTCATTCTCCTTCCCCCCCTCCCCAATCTCCAACCCCCTCCCTCAATTCTCCCTTCCCCTCTCTCTCCCTCATTCTCCTCCCCCTCCCACATTCACCTTCTTCCTCCCCTCCCTCATTCTCCTTCCCCCTCCCTCTCCCTCATTCTCCTTCCCCTCCCTCTCCCTCATTTTCCTCCCCTCCCTCATTCTCCTCACCCTCCCTCATTCTCCTCGCCCTCCCTCATTTTCCTCCCCCTCCCTCATTCTCCTTCCCCCTTCCTCTCCCTCATTCTCCTTCCCACTCCCTCTCCCACATTCTCCTCCCCCTCCCTCTCCCTTCCCTCATTCTCCTCCCCCTCCCTCATTCTCCTCCCCTCCCTCATTCTCCTCGCCCTCCCTCATTTTCCTCCGCCTCCCTCATTCTCCTACCCCTCCCTCTTTCTCCTTCCCCTTCCCTCATTCTCCTTCCCCCTCCCTCTCCCTCATTCTCCTCCCCCTCCCTCTCCCTCATTCTCCTCCCCCTCCCTCATTCTCCTCCCCGTCCCACATTCTCCTTCCCCCCCTCTCCCTCATTCTCCTCCCCCTCCCTCCTTCTCCCACCCTCCCTCATTCTCTTTCCCCCTCCCTCATTCTCCTTCCGCTTCCCTCATTCTCCTTCATCCTACCTCTCCCTCTCCCTCATTCTCCTTCCCTCTCCCTCTCCCTCATTCTGCTCCCCCTCCCTCATTCTCCCACCCCTCCCCCATTCTCCTCCCTCACCCTCATTCTCCTTCCCCCTCCCTCATTCTCCTCCCCTCCCTCATTCTCCTTCCCCCTCCCTCTCCCCATTTTACACCCCCCTCTCACATTCTCCTTCTTCCTCCTCCTCCCTCATTCTTCTTCCCCCTGCCTCTCCCTCATTCTCCTCCTCTCCCTAATTCTCCTCCCTCTCCCACATTCTCCTTCCCCTCCCCCCTCATTCTCCTTCCTCCTCCCTCATTCTCCTTCCTCCTCCCTCATTTTCCTCCCCCTCCCTCATTCTCCTTCCCCATCCCTCATTCTCATTCCGCTTCCCCCTCCCCCTTCCCCTCTCTCCCTCCCACACTTCCCCCTTTCCCTCCCACCCTTCCCCCTCCCCCTCCCCCCTTCCCCCTACCCAATTCTCCTCCCCCTCCCTCATTCTCCTCACCCTCCCTCATTCTCCTCGCCCTCCCTCATTTTCCTCCCCCTCCCTCATTCTCCTTCCCCCTCCCTCATTCTCCTTCCCCCCCCTCCCCAATCTCCAACCCCCTCCATCAATTCTCCCTTCCCCTCTCTCTCCCTCATTCTCCTCCCCCTCCCACATTCACCTTCTTCCTCCCCTCCCTCATTCTCTTTCCCCCTCCCTCTCCCTCATTCTCTTTCCCCCTCCCTCATTCTCCTTCCCCCTTCCTCATTCTCCTCTCCCTCCCTCATTCTCCTCCCCCTCCCTCATTCTCCTTCCCCATCCACCTTCCCCTCCCCTTCCCCCTCTCCTTCTCCTTCCCCTCCCCTTCCCCTTCCCCCTCCCCCATTCTCCTACCGCTCCCTCATTCTCCTTCCCCCTCCCTCTCCCTCATTCTCCTCCCCTCCCTCATTCTCCTCCCCCTCCCTCATTCTCCTCCCCACCCTCATTCTCCTCCCCCTCCCTCATTCTCCTCGCCCTCCCTCATTTTCCTACCCCTCCCTCATTCTCCTCCCCCTCACTCATTCTCCTCGCCCTCCCTCATTTTCCTACCCCTCCCTCATTCTCTTTCCCCCTCCCTCATTCTCCTTCCCCCTTCCTCATTCTCCTCCCCCTCCCTCATTCTCCCATCCCTCCCTCATTCTCCTCCCTTGCCCTCATTCTCCTTCCCACATTCTCCTTCCCCTTCCCCCTCCCCTTCTCCTTCCCCCTCCCTCTCCCCTTCCCCCTCCCCCTCTGCTTCTCCCTCCCCCATTCTCCTCCCCCTCCCTCATTCTTCTTCCACCTCCCTCATTCTCCTTCCCCATCCACCTCCCCCTCCCCCTCCCCTTCTCTTTCCCCCTCCCCCTCCCCTTCCCCCTCCCCCTCTGCTTCTCCCTCCCCCATTCTCCTCCCCCTCCCTCATTCTTCTTCCACCTCCCTCATTCTCATTCCCCCTCCCCCTCCCCAATCTCTAACCCCTCCCCTCCCCTTCCCCCTCCCTCATTCTCCTTTCTCCTCCCCCTCCCTCATTCTCCATCCCCCTCCCTCATTCTCCTTCACCTCCCC
Organism: Chiloscyllium plagiosum; assembly: GCF_037043375.1. Classification (NCBI taxonomy): domain Eukaryota; kingdom Metazoa; phylum Chordata; class Chondrichthyes; order Orectolobiformes; family Hemiscylliidae; genus Chiloscyllium; species Chiloscyllium plagiosum. The sequence goes on along the minus strand of NW_028270181.1, from coordinate 35,792,635 downwards.
CTCCCCAATCTCCAACCCCCTCCCTCATTCTCCCTTCCCCTCTCTCTCCCTCACTCTCCTTCCCCCTCCCTCATTCTCCTTCCCTCTCCCTCATTCTCCTCCTCTCCCTCATTCTCCTCCTCTCCCTCATTCTCCTCCCTCTCCCACATTCTCCTTCCCCTCCCCCCCTCATTCTCCATCCCCAACCTCATTCTCCTACCCCTCCCTCATTCTCCTCCCCTTCCTCATTCTCCTCCCCCTCCCTCTCCCTCATTCTCTTCCTCCTTCCTCATTCTCCTCCCCCTCCCTCATTCTCCTCCCCTCCCTCATTTTCCTCGCCATCCCTCATTCTCCTCACCCTCCCTCATTCTCCTCGCCCTCCCTCATTCTCCTCCCCCTCCCTCTCCCTCATTCTCCTTCCCCCTCCCTCTCTCTCATTCTCCTTCCCCCTCCCTCTCCCTCATTCTCCTTCCCCCTCCCTCATTCTCCTTCCCTCCCTCATTCGCCTTCCCCCTCCCTCTCCCTCATTCTCCTTCCCCCTCCCTCATTCTCCTTCCCTCCCTCATTCTCCTTCCCCCTCCCTCTCCCTCATTCTCCTTCCCCCTCCCTCTCCCTCATTCTCCTTCTCCCTCCCTCTCCCTCATTCTCCTTTCCCCTCCCTCATTCTCCTTCCCCCTCACTCATTCTCCTTCCCTCTCCCCCTCCCCAGTCTCCAATCCCCTCCCTCATTCTCCCTTCACCTCCCTTCCCCCTCCCTCATTCTCCTCCCTCTCCCTAATTCTCCTTCCGCCCTCCCTCATTCTCCTCCCCCCTCCCCTCCCCCTCCCTCATTTTCTTCCCCCACCCTCATTTTCTTCCCCCACCCTCATTCTCCTTCCCCTCTCTCATTCTCCTTCCCCCTCCCCTCCCTCATTCTCCTTCCCCTCCCTCTCCCTCTCCCTCATTCTCCTTCCCCCTCCCTCTCCCCCTCCCTCAATCTCCTTCCCCTCCCTCTCCCTCATTCTCCTTCACCCTCCCTTCCCACTCCCTCATTCTCCTTCCCCATTCCTCATTCTCCTTCCCCCTCCCTCTCCCTCATTCGCGTTCCCTCTCCCTCATTCTCCTCCTCCTCCCTCATTCTCCTTCCCTCCCCCTCCCTCATTCTCCTTCCCCCTCCCCCTGCCCCCTCCCCATTCTCCTCCCTCTCCCTCATTCTCCTTCCCCCTCCCCCAGTCCCCCTGCCCCCTCCCCATTCTCCTCCCTCTCCCTCATTCTCCTTCCTCCTCCCCCTCCCTCATTCTCCTTCCCCCTCCCCCTCTCCCCTGCCGCCTCCCCATTGTCCTCCCTCTCCCTCATTCTCCTTCCTCCTCCCCCTCCCTCATTCTCATTCCCCTCCCTCATTCTCCTCCCCCTCCCTCATGCTCCCTTCCCCTCCCTATCCCTCATTCTCCTTCCCTCTCCCTCATTCTCTTCCCCCCGTTCTCCTCCCTCTCCCTCATTCTCCTTCCTCCTCCCCCCTCCCTCATTCTCCTTCCCTCTCCCCCTCCCTCATTCTCCTCCCCCTCCCTCATTCTCCTTCCCCCTCGCTCATTCTCTTCCCCCATTATCCTCCCTCTCCCACCGTCTCCTTCCTCCTCCTCTCTTCCCTCATTCTCCTCACCCTCCCTCTCCCTCTCACTCATTTCCTTCCCCCTCCCTCATTCTCCTTCCCCTCCTCCCTCATTTTCTTCCCCCACCCTCATTCTCTTCCCCCTCCCTCATTCTCCATCACCCTCCCTCTCCCTCATTCTCCTTCCCCCTCCCTCTCTCTCATTCTCCTTCCCCTCCCTCATTCTCCTTCCCCCTCTCCCTCCCCAATCTCCAACCCCCTCCCTCATGCTCCCTTCCCCTCCCTCTCCCTCATTCTCCTTCCCTCTCCCTCATTCTCTTCCCCTCATTCTTCTCCCCTCCCTCCTTCTCCTCCCCCTCCCACATTCAACTTCCTCCTCCCCCCTCATTCTCATTCCCTCTCCCTTATTCTCTTCCCCCTCCCTTTCCATCTCCCTCAATCTCTTCCCCCTTCCTCCCCCTCATTCTCCTTCCCTCTCCCTGTCCCTCTCCCTCATTCTCGTTCCCTCCCCCTCAGTCTCCTCCCCCTCCCCATTCTTCTCCCCCTCCCCATTTCACTTCCCCTCCCCCTCATTCTCATTCTCCTTCCCCTGCCCTCATTCTCCTTCCCCCTCCCTCATTCCCATTCTCCCTCTCATTCATTTACCTCCCCTCCCTCATTCTCCTCCCCCTCCCTCTCCCTCTCATTCATTTATCTCCCCTCCCTCATTCTCCTTCCCCTACCTCATTCTTCTTCCCTTACCTCCTTCTCCTCCCTCTCCCTCATTCTCCTTCCCCCTCTCCCTCATTCTCATTCGTTCTCCCTCAATCTACTTCCATCTACCTCTCCCTCATTCTCCTCCCCTTCCCACATTGTCCTTCCTCCTCCCCTCTCCCTCATTCTCCTCCCCTCCCTCATTCTCCTTCGCTCTCCCTCGCCCTCATTTTCCTTCCCTCTCCCTCATTCTCCTTCCCACTCCCTCTCCCTCCTTCTCCTCCACCTCCACATTCAACTCCTCCCCCCTCATTCTCCTTCCCCCTCCCTCCTTCCCCCTCCCTCTCCCTCATTCTCCTTCCCTCTCCCTAATTCTCCTCCCCCTCCCCATTCTCATTCTTCTTCCCCCTCCCTCATTCTCCTCCCCCTCCCTCCCCCTCATTTTCCTTTCCCTCCCTCATTCTCCCTCTGCCTCATTTTCCTTCCCCTCCCTCTCCCTCATTCTCCTTCCCTCTCCCTCTCCCACATTCTCCGACCCCTCCCTCTCCCTCATTCTCCTCCCTCCTCCCTCATTGTCCTTCCCCCTCCCCCATCCCCTCCCTCATTCTCCTTCCCCTACCTCATTCTCCTCCCCCTCCCTCATTCTCCTTCCCCTACCTCATTCTCCTCCCCCTCCCTCATTCTCCTCCCCCTCCCTCATTCTCCTTCCACAACCCTTATTCTCCCTCATTCTCCTTCCCTCCCTCATTCTCCTTCCTCCTTCACCCTCCCTTATTCTACTTCCCCCTCTCCCACATTCCCTTTCCCTCTCTATCTCCCTCGTTCTCGTTCCCTCTCCCCTCCCTCATTCTCCTCCCCTCCCTCATTCTCCTCCCATCCCTCATTCTCATTCCCCCTCCCTCATTCTCATTCTTCTTCCCCCTCCCTGATTCTCATTCCCCCTCCTTCAATTTCCTTCCCACTACCTCATTCTCATTCTCCTTCCCTCTCCCTCATTCACCCTCCTCCTCCCTCATTCTCCTCCCCCTCCCTCATTCTCCTCCCTTTCCCACATTCACCTTCCTCCTCCCTCTCCCTCATTCTCCTTCCCCCTCCCTCTTTCTCCTTCCACTCCCCCTCCCTCTCCCTCATTTTCCTCCCCCTCCCCCATTCTCCTCCCTCTCCCTCCCCCTCATTCTCCTTCCCCCTCCCTCATTCTCATTCTCCTTCCCCCTCCCTCATTCTCCTTCCCCTACCTCATTCTCCTCCCCCTCCCTCATTCTCCTTCCCCCTCTCTCTTCCTCATTCGCCTCCCCCCTCCCTCTCCCTCTCCCTCATTCTCCTCCCCCTCCCACTCCCTCATTCTCCACCCCCACCCTCATTCTCCCCCCACCCACATTCTCCTCCCCCTCCCTTATTCTCCTCCCCTCCTTCATTCTCCTCCCTCTCCCTCATTATCCTCCCCCTCCCGCATTCTCCTCCACTCTCGCTCGTTCTCCTCCCCTCTCCCTCTCCCTCATTCTCCTTCCCCCTCTCTCATTCTCCTTTCCCCCCTCTCCCTCATTCTCCTTCCCCCTCCCTCATTCTCACTCTCCTTCCCCCTCCCTCATTCTCCTCCCCCTCCCTCATTCTCCTTCTTTCTCCCCCTCACTTTTTCACCTTCCCCTCCCTCTCCCTCATTCTCCTTCCCTCTCCCTCATTCTCCTCCCCCTCCCTCATTCTCCTCCCCCTCCCACATTCACCTTCCCGTCACACTCCCTCATTCTCCTTCTCCCTCTCCCTCCCTCATTCTACTTCCCTCTCCCTCATTCTCCATCCTCCTCCCTCTCCCTCATTGTCCTTCCCCCTCCCTCATTCTCCTCCCCCTCCCACTCCCTCATTCTCCACCCCCACCCTCATTCTCCCCCCACCCTCATTCTCCTTCCCCCTCCCTCATTCTCCTTCCCTCTCCCTCATTCTCCACCCCCACCCTCATTCTCCTCCCCTCCCTCATTCTCCTCACCCTCCACATTCTCGTTCCTCCTTCCCCTCCCTCATTCTCTTTCCCACTCCCTCTCCCTCATTCTCTTCCCCCCTCCCCCCTCATTCTCAATCCCCTCCCTCCTTCTCATTCTCCTTCCCTCTCCCTCATTCTCCTCCACCCTCCCTCATTCTCCTCACCCTCCACATTCTCGTTCCTCCTTCCCCTCCCTCATTCTCTTTCCCACTCCCTCTCCCTCATTCTCTTCCCCCCTCCCCCCTCATTCTCCTTCCCCTCCCTCCTTCTTATTCTCCTTCCCTCTCCCTCATTCTCCTTCCCCTACACATTCTCGTTCCTCCTCCCCCTCCCTCCTTCTCTTTCCCACTCCCTCTCCCTTATTCTCGATCCCCCCTCATTCTCCTTCCCACTCCCCCCTCATTCTCCTTCCCACTCCTCCCTTATTCTCCTTCCCCCTCCCTCATTCTCAATCCCCTCCGTCATTCTCCTTCCCTCTCCCTCATTCTCCTTCCCTCTCCCTCATTCTCCTTTCCCCTCCCTCATTCTCTTTCTCCTCCCCTCCCTCATTCTACTCCCCATCCCTCTCCCTCATTCTTCTCCCCTTCCCTCCTTCTCCTCCCCCTCCCACATTAAACTTCCTCCTCCCCTCCCTCATTCTCTTTCCCTCTCCCTCTCCCTCTCCCTCATTCTCGTTCCCTCTCCCTCATTCTCCTCCCCCTCCCTCTCCCTTTCCCTTCTCCTCCCCCTCCCTTTCCCTCTCACTCATTCTCCTCACCATCCCTCATTACCTCCCCCTCCCTCATTCTCCTTCCCCCTCACTCATTCTCCCTCATTCTCCTCCCCCTCCCCCATTCTCCTCCCCCTCCCACATTCTCCTCCCCCTCCCTCATTCTCCTTCCGTTCCCTCTCACTCATTCTCCTCCCCTCCCTCATTCTCCTTCCCCCTCCCTCATTCTCCTTCCCTCTCCCTCATTCTCCTTCCGTTCCCTCTCCCTCATTCTCCTGCCCCTCCCTCATTCTCCTCCCCCTCCCTCATTCTCCTTCCCCTCCCTCTTCCTCAATCTCCTTCCCTCTCCCTCTCCCTCATTCTCATTCGTTCTCCCTCATTCTGCCCCCCACTCTCATTCTCCTCCCCCTCCCTCATTCTCCTCCCCTCCCTCATTCTCCTCCCTCTCCCTCATTCTCCTCCCCCTCCCGCATTCTCCTCCACTCTCCCTCGTTCTCCTCCCCTCTCCGTCATTCTCTTTCCCCCTCCCCCTCCCTCTCCCAAATTCTCCGTCCCCCTCCCTCATTCTCCTTCCCTCTCCCTCATTGTCCTTCCCCCACCCTCTCCCTCATTCTCCTTCCCCCTCCCTCATTCTCCGTCCCCCTCCCTCATTCTCCTTCCCCCTCCCTCATTCTCCTCCCCCCCTCCCTCATTCTCTTTCCCACTCCCTCTCCCTCATTCTCTTCCTCCTCCCTCCTTCTCATTCTCCTTCCCTCACCCTCATTCTCCTCACCCTCCACATTCTCGTTCCTCCTCCCCCTCCCTCCTTCTCTTTCCCACTCCCTCTCCCTCATTCTCGATCCCCCCTCATTCTCCTTCCCACTCCCCCCTCATTCTCCTCCCCCCTCATTCTCATTCCCCCTCCCTCATTCTTCTTCCCTCTCCCTCATTCTCCTTCCCTCTCCCTCATTCTTCTTCCCTCTCCCTCATTCTCCTCCCCTCCCTCATTCCCCTCCCCGTCTACCATTCTCCTCCCCCCTCCCCCTCCCTCCTTCTCCTTCCCCTCCCACATTAAACTTCCTCCTCCCCCTCATTCTCGTTCCCTCTCCCTCATTCTCCTTCCCTCTCCCTCGCCCTCATTCTCCTTCCCCCTCCCTCTCCCTCAATCTCCTTCACCCTCCCCCTCCCTCATTCTCATTCCACCTCCCTCTCCCTCTCCCTCATTCTCTTCCCCCCTACATCTCCCTCTCCCTCATTCTCCTCCCCCTCCCTCATTCTCCTCCCCCTCCCTCATTCTCCTTCCCCAACCTTCATTCTCTCTCATTCTCCTTCCCTCTCACTCATTCTACTTCCCCCTCCCTCATTCTCTTCCCTTTCCCACATTCACCTTCCTCCTCCCCTCCCTCATTCTCCTCCCCCTCCCACATCCGCCTTCCCTCTCCCTCATTCTCCTTCCCTCTATCTCTCCCTCATTCTCCTTCCCTCCCCCTCATTCTCCTTCCCCCTCCCTCATTCTCCCTCTGCCTCATTCTCCTTCCCTCTCCCTCACCCTCCTCACCCTCCCTCATTCTCCACCCCCTCCCTCATTCTCCTCCCCCTCCCTCCTTCTCCTTCCCCAACCCTCATTCTCCCTCCCTCTCCCTCATTCTCCTTCCTTCTCCCCCTCCCTATTTCTCCTCCCCCTCCCTCATTCTCCTCCCCCTCCCTCATTCCCCTCCCCCATTCCCCTCCCCCTCCCTCATTCTCATTCCCCCTCCCTCATTCTCATTCTTCTTCCCCCTCCCTCATTCTCCTCCCCCTCCCTCTCCCTCATTCTCCTTCCCCCTCCCTCTCCTTCATTCTCTTTCATCCTCCCACTCCCTCATTTTCCTCACCCCTCCCTCTCCCTCATTCTCCTTCCCTCTCCCTCACCCTCCTCATCCTCCCTCATTCTCCTTCCCTCTCCCACATTCTCCTTCCCCCTCCCTCTCCCTCATTCTCCTTCCCTCTCCCTAATTCTCCTTCCCCCTCCCTCCTTCTCCTTCCCTCTCCCTCATTCTCCCTCCCCCTCCCTCATTCTCCTGCCCTTCACACATTGTCCTTTCTTCCCCACCCTCCCTCATTCTCCTTCCCCCTCCCTCTCCCTCATTCTCCTCCCGTCTCCCACTCCCTCATTCTCCTTTCATCTCCCTCTCCCTCTTTCTCCTCCCACTCCCTCTCCCACATTCTCCTTTCCTCTCCCTCTCCCTCATTTACCTTTGCCCTCCCTCACCCTCATCCTCCGTCCTCCTCCCTCTCCCTCATTCTCCTTCCCTCATTCTCCTGTCCTTCCCTCATTATCCTCCCTCTCCCTCATTCTCCTTCCCCCTCCCCTCCCTCTTCCTCATTCTCCTCCCCCTCCCACATTCTCCTTCCACCTCCCTCAATTTCCTCCCCTTCCCTCATTCTCCTTCCCTCATTCTCCTTCCCTCATTCTCCTTTCATCTCCCTCTCCCTCATTCTGCTCCCCTCCCTCTCCCTCAATCTCCTCCCCCTCCCTCACCCTCATTCTCCCCCCTCCCTCATTCTCCCTCCCTCATTCTTCCTCCCTCTCCCACATTCTCCTTTCCTCTCCCTCTCCCTCATTCTCCTCCCCTCCCTCATTCTCCCCCTCCCTCATTCTCCCCCCTCCCTCATTCTCCCTCCCTCATTCTTCCTCCCTCTCCCACATTCTCCTTTCCTCTCCCTCTCCCTCATTCTCCTCCCCTCCCTCATTCTCCCCCTCCCTCATTCTCCCCCCTCCCTCATTCTCCCTCCCTCATTCTTCCTCCCTCTCCCACATTCTCCTTTCCTCTCCCTCTCCCTCATTCTCCTTCGACCTCCCTCACCCTCATCTTCCTTACCCCTACCTCATTCTGCTTCCCTCATTCTTCTTCCCCCACCCCCTCCCCCTCCCCGTCGCCCTCCCTCATTCTCCTCCCCATCCCCCTCCCCATCCCCTGCCTCGTTCTCCTTCCCCCTCCCTCATCCTCATTCTCCTTCCCCCTCCCTCATCCTCATTCTCCTTCCCCCTCCCTCATCCTCATTCTCCTTCCCTCTCCCTCATTCTCCTTCCCCCTCCCACTCCCTCCCTCTCCCTCCACCTCCCTAATTCTCCTCCCACCTCCTTCTCCCTCATTCCCCTCCCCTCCTTCTCCCTCATTCCTCTCCCCCCTCCCTCATTCTCAACCCCTCCCTCTCCCTCATTCTCCTCCCCCTCCCTCATTCCCCTTCCTCCTCCACCTACCCTCATTCTCCTCCCCCTCCCTCTCCCTCATTCTCCTTCCCTCTCCCTCATTCTCCTTCCCTCATTATCCTCCCCCACTCTCATTCTCCTTGCCCCTCCCTCCCTCTCATTCTCATTCCCCCTCCCCGATTCTCCTCCCCCTCCACCTCCCTTTCTCTCATTCTCCTCCCTGACCCTCATTCTCCTCCCCCTCCCCCATCCCCCTCCCCCTCCCTCATTCTCCTTCCCCCTCCCTCATTCTGCTTCCCCCTCCCTCACCCTCCTGCCCCCTCCCTCATCTTCATTCTCCTTTCCCCTCTCCCTCATCCTCCTCCACACTCCCTCCCCCTCATTCTCCTTCCCCCGCCTCATTCAACTTTCCCCTCCCTCTCCCTCATTTTCCTTCCCTCTCCATCTCCCTCATTCTCCTCCCCTCCCTCAGTCTCTTCCCCCACCTTCATACTCCTTCCCCCTCCCTCGCTCTCATTCTCCATTCCCCTCCTTCCCTCCCTCATTCTCATTCCCCCTCCCCGATTCTCCTCCCCCTCCACCTCCCTCTCCCTCATTCTCATTCCCCCTCCCTCATTCTCCTCCCCATCCCTCATTCTCCTTCCCCTCCCTCAATTTCCTTCCCCTTACCTCATTCTCCTTCCCTCATTCTCCTTTCATCGCCCTCTCCCTCATTCTCCTTCCCCTCCCCCCTGCCCCCTCCCCTCCCCCTTCCCTCCCCCTTCCCCTCCCCCTCCCTCTCCATCTCCCTCTCCCCCTCCCCCTCCCCTCCCTCATTCTCCTTCCCCCTCCCCCTTCCCTCCCCCCTCCCCTTCCCCCTCCCCCTTCCCCTCCCCTCCCGCTCCCCCTCCCTCATTCTCCTTCCCCCTCCCATATCCTCCTTCCCCCTCATCTTCATTCTCCTTCGCCCTCACTCACCCTCATTCTCCTTCCCCCTCCCTCATTCTCCATCCCCCACCTCTCCCTCTTTCTCCTCCCCTTACCTCTCCCTCATTCTCCTCCCCCTCCCTCTCCCTCATTCTCCTTCCCCCTTCTCTCCCTCATTCTCCTTCCCTCTCCCTCTCCCTCATTTTCCTCCCCCTCCCTCTCCCTCATTTTCCTCCCCCTCACTCTCCCTCATTCTCATCCACCCTCCCTCTCCTCTCCCTCATTCTCCTCCGCCTCCTTCTCCCTCTCCCTCTCCCTCATTCTCCTCCCCCTGCCTCTCTCTCCCTCATTCTCCTCCTTCTCCCTCTCTCATTCTCCCCTCCCTCTCCCTCTCCCTCATTCTACTCCCCTCATTCTCCTCCCCCTCCCTCATTCTCCTTCCTCCTCCCTCTCCCTCATTCTCTTTCCCTATCCAACATTCTCCTTCCCCTCTCCCTCAGCCTCCCCCTCCCTCTCCCCCTCCCTCTCACTGTCCGTCATTCTCCTCCCCCTCCCTCACCCTCATTCTCCTTCCCCCTCCCTCATTCTCCTCCCCTCCCTCTCCCTCTCCCACATTCTCCTCCTCCCTCCCTCATTCTCATTCCCCCTCCCTCATTATCCTCCCCTCCCTCATTCTCCTTCCCTCATTCTCCTTTCATCTCCCTCTCGCTCATTCACCTCCCCCCTCCCGCATTCTCCTTTCCCCACATATCCCTCTTTCTCCTCCCACTCTCTCATTCTGCTCACCTACCTCTCCCTCATTCTCCTCCCCTCCCTCTCCCTCATTCTCCTCCCCTCCCTCTCCCTCATTCTCCTCCCCATCCCTCTCCCACATTCTCCTCCCCCCTCCCTCTCCCTCATTCTCCTCCCCTCCCTCTCCCTCATTCTCCTCCCCCTCCCTCTCCCTCATTCTCCTCCCTCTACCACATTCTCCTTCGCCCTCCCTACCCTCATTCTCCTTCCCTCATTCTCCTGTCCATCCCTCATTCTCCTCCCCTCCCTCATTCTCCATCCCCCTCCCTCCCTCCCTCATTCTCATTCCCCCTCCCCGATTCTCCTCCCCCTCAACCTCCCTCTCCCTCATTCTACTCCCCCTCCCTCTCCCTCTCCCTCATTCTCCTCCTCCTTCCCTCTCCCTCTCCTCATTCTCCTCCCCCTTCCCTCTCCCTCTCCCTCATTCTCCTCCCCTTCCCTCTCCCTCTCCCTCATTCTACTCCCGCCTCCCTGTCCCTATCCCTCAATCTTCTCCCCCTCCCTCTCTCTCTCCCTCATTCTTCTCCCCCTCCCTCTCCCTCTCCCTCATTCTCCTTCCCCCTCCCTCATTCTCCTTCCCCCACCTCTCCCTCTTTCTCCTCCCCCTCCCTCTCCTCTCCCTCCCTCTCCCTCATTCTCCTCCCCCTCCCTCTCCCTCATTCTCCTCACCTCCCCTCATTCTCCACCCCCACCTTCATACTCCTTCCCCCTCCCTCGCTCTCATTCTCCATCCCCCTCCTTCCCTCCCTCATTCTCATTCCCCCTCCCCGATTCTCCTCCCCCCTCCCCAATTCTCCTCCCCCTCCACCTCCCTCTCCCTCATTCTCCTCAACCTCCCTCATTCTTCTCCCCCTGACTCATTCTACTTCCCCCTGACTCATTCTACTTTCTCCTATCCTCCCTCATTCACCTTCCCTCTCCCTCTCCCTCATTCTCCTCCCTCTCCCTCATTCTCCTCCCTCTCCCTCATTCTACTCCACCTCCCTCTTTCTCTCCCTCATTCTTCTCCCCCCCTTCTCTCTCCCTCTCCCTCATTCTCCTTCCCTATCCCTCATTCTCATTCCTCCTCACCCTCCTTCATTCTCCTCCCCCCTCACTCTCCCCCTCCACCTCCCTCTCCCCTCCCTCATTCTCCTCCCCCTCCCTCTCCCTCATTCTACTCCCCCTCATTCTGCCCCTCCCTCATTCTCCTCCCCCCTCCCTCTCCCCTCCCTCATTCTCCTCCCCTCACTCATTCTCCACCCCCTCCCTCATTCTCCTCCCCTCCCACATTCTCCTCCCCCTCCCTCATTCTCCTCCCCTCACTCATTCTCCACCCCCTCCCTCATTCTCCTCCCCTCCCACATTCTCCTCCCCCTCCCTCATTCTCCTCCCCTCCCACATTCTCCTACCCCCTCCCTCATTCTCCTTCCCCCTCCCTCATTCTCCTCCCCCTCCCTCTCCCTCATTCTCCTTCCCCACCCTCTCTCTCTCCCTCATTCTCCTCCCCCTTCCCTCTCCCTCTCCCTCATTCTCCTCCCCCTCCCTCTCCCTCTCCCTCATTCTCCTCCCCCTTCCCTCTGCCCCTCCCTCATTCTCCTCCCCCCTCCCTCTCTCTCTCCCTCATTCTTCTCCCCTTCCCTCTCCCTCTCCCTCATTCTCCTCCCCCTCCCTCTCCCTCTCCCTCATTCTCCTCCCCCTCCCTCTCCCTCATTGTCCATCCCCTCCCTCTCCCTCATTCTCCTTCCCCCTCTCCCTCAGCCTACCCCTCCCTCATTCACCTCCCCCTCCCTCTCCCACATTCTCCTTCCCCCAGCTCTCCCTCTTTCTACTCCACCCTCCCTCATTCTCCTCCCCCTCCCTCTCCCTCATTCTCCTCCCCCTCTCTCTCCCTCATTCTCCTCTCCCTCCCCCTCCCTCATTCTCCTTCCCCCTCTCCCTCAGCCTACCCCTCCCTCATTCACCTCCCCCTCCCTCTCCCACATTCTCCTTCCCCCAGCTCTCCCTCTTTCTACTCCACCCTCCCTCATCCTCCTTCCCCCTCTCTCTCCCTCATTCTCCTCCCCCTCCCTCTCCCTCATTCTCCTTCCCCCTGACTCATTCTACTTTCCCCTCCCTCTCACTCATTCACCTTCCCCCTCCCCTCCCACATTCTCCTCCCTCTCTCTCCCTCATTCTTCTCCCCTTCTCTCTCCCTCTCCCTCATTCTCTTTCCCTCTCCCTCATTCTACTCCCCCTCATTCTCCTCCCTCTCCCTCTTTCTGCTCCCCTCCCTCTCCCTCATTCTCCTCCCCCTCCCTCTCCCTCTCCCTAATTCTCCTTCCCTCTCCCTCATTCTACTCCCCCTCATACTCCTCCCCCTCCCTCATTCTCCTTCCCTCTCCCTCATTCTCCAACCCTTTCCCTCTCCCTCATTCTCCTCCCTCTCCCTCTCCCTCATTCTACTCCCCCTCCCTCTCCCTCTCCCTCAATCTCCTCCCCCTCCCTGTCTCTCTCCCTCATTTTCCACCCCTTCCCTCTCCCTCTCCCTCATTCTCCCCTCCCTCATTCTCCTCCCCCTCACTCACCCTCATTCTCCTTCCCCCATCTCTCCATCTTTATCCTCCCCCTCCCTCTCCCTCATTCTCCTCCCTCTCCCTCATTCTCCTCCCTCTCCCTCTCCCTCATTCTACTCCCCCTCCCTCTCCCTCTCCCTCAAACTCCTCTCCCCTCCCTCTCTCTCTCCCTCATTCTTCTCCCCCTCCCTCTCCCTCATTCTCCTCCCCCTTCCCTCTCCCTCTCCCTCATTCTCCTCCCCCTCCCTCTCCCTCTCCCTCATTCTCCTCCCCCTTCCCTCTCCCTCTCCCTCATTCTCCTCCCCCTCCCTCTCCCTCTCCGTCATTCTCCTCCCCCTCCCTCTCCCTCTCCCTCATTCTACTCCCCCTCCCTCTCCCTATCCTTCTATCTCCTCCCCCCTCCCTCTCTCTCTCCCTCATTCTTCTCCCCCCTCCCTCTCCCTCTCCCTCATTCTCCTCCCCCTTCCCTCTCCCTCTCCCTCATTCTCCTCTCCCTTCCCCCTCCTCTCCCTCATTCTCCTCCCCCTCCCTCTCCCTCTCCCTCAGTCTCCTCCCCCCTCCCTCTCCCTCATTCTCCTCCCCCCTCCCTCTCTCTCTCTCCCTCATTCTTCTCCCCCTCCCTCTCCTTCTCCCTCATTCTCCTCCCCCTTCCCTCTCCCTGTCCCTCATTCTCCTTCCCTCTCCCTCATTCTAATCCCCTCATTCTCCTCCACTCCCTCATTCTCCTTCCCTATCCCTCATTCTCATTCCCACTCCCCCTCCTTCATTCTCCTCCCCCCTCATTCTCCCCCTCCACCTCCCTCTCACCTCCCTCATTCTCCTCCACCCCCTCCCCTCCCCCTCCCTCTCCCTCATTCTACTCACCCTCATTCTCCCCCTCCCTCATTCTCCTCCCCCCACCTCTCCATCTTTCTCCTCCATCTCCTTCTCCCTCATTCTCCTCCCCCTCCCTCTCCCTCATTCTCTTCCCCCTCCCTCTCCCTCATTCTCCTTCCCCCTCCCTCTCCCTCATTCTCCTCCCCTTCCTCATTCTCCTCCCCTCCCTCTCCCTCATTCTCCTCCCCTCCCTGTCCCTCATTCTCCATCCCCTCCCTCTCCCTCATTTTCCTTCCCCCTCCCTCTCCCTCATTCTCCTCCCCCTCCCTCATTCTCCTCCCCTCCCTCTCCCTCATTTTCCTCCCCTCCCTCTCCCTCATTCTCCTCTCCCTCCCTATCCCTCATTCTCCTTCCTCCTCCCTCTCCCTCATTTTCCTTCCCCCTCCCTCTCTCTCTCCCTCATTGTTCTCCCCCCTCCCTCATTCTCCTCTCTTTCCCTCTCCCTCTCCCTCATTCTCCTTCCCTCTCCCTCTCCCTCATTCTCCTTCCCTCTCCCTCTCCCTCATTCTACTCCCCCTCATTCTCCTCCCCCTCCCTCATTCTCCTCCCCCTCCCACATTCTCCTTCCTCCTCCCCTCCCTCATTCTCCTTCCCCCTCCCATTCTCCTTCCCCCTCCCACATTCTCCTCCCCTCCCTCATTCTCCTCCCCTTCCCTCATTCTACTTTCCCCTCCCTCTCCCTCATTCTTCTTCCCCCTCTCCCTCTCCCGCATTCTCCTACCCTTCCCTCAATCTCCTCCCCCTCCCTCCCCCTCCCACTCATTCTCCTCACCCCTCCCTCTCTCTCTACCTCGTTCTCCGCCCCCTCCCTCTCCCTCTCCCCTCCCTCTCCCTCTTCCTTATTCTCCTCCCCATTCCCTCTCCCTCATTCTCCTCCCCCTCCCTCCCCCTCATTCTCCTCACCCCTCCCTCTCTCTCTACCTCATTCTCCTCCCCCTCCCTCTCCCTCTCCCCACCCTCTCCCTCTTCCTTATTCTCCTCCCCTTTCCCTCTCCCTCATTCTCCTCCCCCTCCCTCTCCCTCTCCCTCATTCTCCTCCCCCTCCCTCTCCCTCTCCCTCATTCTCCTCCCCCTCCCTCTCCCTCTCCCTCATTCTCCTCCCCCCCTCCCTCTCCCTCATTCTCCTCCCCCTTCCCTCTCCCTCTCCCTCATTCACCTCCCCTTCTCTCTCCCTCCCCCTCCACCTCCCCCTCCCCCTCCCCACCCTCATTCTCCTCCCCCTCCCTCCCCTCCCTCTCCCCCTCTTTCATTCTCCTCCCCCTCCCTCATTCTCCACCCCTCCCTCATTCTCCTTCCCTCTCCCTCATTCTCCTTCCCACTCCCTCAATTTCCTTCCCCCTTCCTCATTCTCATTCTCCTTCACCTCCCCCTCCCCCATTCTCCTTCCCCTCCCCCCCTTTCACCTTCCCCTCTCCCTCCCCCATTCTCCTACTCCTCCCCTCCCCCTACCACTCCCCCTCTCCCTCCCTGATTCTCCTTCCCCTCCCCTTCACCATTCTCGTCCCCCTCCCCCATTCTCCTTCCCCTCTCCCTCCCCCATTCTCCTCCCCCCCCTCCACCATTCTCCTCCCCCTCCCCCTCCACCATTCTCCTCCCCCTCCCCATTCTCCTTCCCCTCGCCCTGCCCCATTCTCCTTCCCCACCCCCTTCCCCTTGCGCAACCTCTCCCCCACCTCCTCCCACAATCCCCTCCCCAACATCTTCCCCCTCCCCTCCCCATTCTCCTTCCTCCTCCCCTCCCCCATTCTCCTTCCCCTGCCCCTCCCCCATTCTCCTTCCCTCTCTCTCTCTCCCTCATTCTCCTGTCCATCCCTCATTCTCATCCCCGTCCCTCATTCTCCTCCCCTTCCCTCAATTTCCTCCCCTTCCCTCATTTTCCTCCCCCCTCATTCTCCTCTCCTCCCTCATTCTCCTCCCGTCTCCCTCAGCCACCCCCTCCCTCACCGCCTCCCCCTCCCCCTCTCCCTCCCTCTCCCCTTCCCACACCCTCATTCTCCTTCCCCCACCTCTCCATCTTTCTCCTCCCCCTCCCTCATTCTCCTCCCCTCCCTCTCCCTCATTTTCCTCCCCCCTCCCTCTTTCTCCCTTCCTCTCCCTCATTCTTCCTCCCTCTCCCACATTCTCCTTTCCTCTCCCTCTCCCTCATTCTCCTTTGCCCTCCCTCACCCTCATTCTTCTTCCCCAATTCCCCCGATTCCCCCTCTCTCCCCTCTTTCTCCTTCCCCCACCCTCCCCCTCATTCTGCATCCCCCTCCCTCCCTCCTTCATTCTCCTTCCCCCACCTCTCCCTCGTTCTCCTCCCCCACCCTCATTCTCCTTCTCCCTACCTGATTCTCCTCCCCCTCCACCATTCTCCTCCCCCTACCTCATTCTCATTCTTCTTTCCCCTCCCTCTCCCTCTCCCTAATTCTCCTCCCCTTTCCCTCTCCCTACACCTCCCCCTCCACCTCCCCCTCCCCCTCCCCCTCCCCATCCTCATTCTCCTCCCCCTCCCCTCCCTCTCCCCCTCTTTCATTCTCCTCCCCTCCCTCATTCTCCTTCCCCACCCTCATTCTCCTTCCCACTCCCACAATTTCCTTCCCTTTCCCTCATTCTCATTCTCCTTCACCTCCCACTCCCCCATTCTACTTCGCCTCCCCCTCCCCCTTCCCCTCCCCTCTCCCTCCCCCATTCTCCTTCCCACTCCCTCCCCCTCATTCTCCTCCCCCTTCGCTCTCCCTCATTCTCCTCCTCCTCCCTCATTCTCCTCCCCCTCCCACATTTTCCTTCCCCCTCCCCTCCCTCATTCTCCTCCCCCTCCCCCTCACTCTCCTCTCCCTCATTCACCTCCCTTCTCTCTCCCTCCCCCTCCACCTCCCCCTCCCCCTCCCCACCCTCATTCTCCTCCCCCTCCCTCCCCTCCCTCTCCCCCTCTTTCATTCTCCTCCCCCTCCCTCATTCTCCTTCCCTCTCCCTCATTCTCCTTCCCACTCCCCCATTCTCCTACTCCTCCCCTCCCCCTACCACTCCCCCTCTCCCTCCCTGATTCTCCTTCCCCTCTCCCTTCACCATTCTCGTCCCCCTCTCCCTCCCCCATTCTCCTACTCCTCCCCTCCCCCTACCACTCCCCCTCTCCCTCCCTGATTCTCCTTCCCCTCCCCCTTCACCATTCTCGTCCCCCTCCCCCATTCTCCTTCCCCTCCCCTCCCCCTCCCCCTCCCCCATTCTCCTTCCCACTCCCTCCCCCTCATTCTCCTCCCCCTTCGCTCTCCCTCATTCTCCTCCTCCTCCCTCATTCTCCTCCCCCTCCCACATTTTCCTTCCCCCTCCCCTCACTCATTCTCCACCCCCTCCCCCTCACTCTCCTCTCCCTCATTCTCCTCTCCCTCCCTCTCCCTCTCCCTCATTCTCCTCCCCCCTCATTCTCCTACCCCTCCCTCTCCCTCATTCTCCTTCCCTCTCCCACACCCTCATTCTCCCTCTCCCTCCCTCATTCTCCTCCCCTCCCTCTCCCTCATTCTCCTCTCCCCGCCCTCTCCCTCATTCTCCTCACCCCTCCCTCTCCCTCATTCTCCGCCCCCTCCCTCTCCCCTTCCCTCATTCTCCTTCCCCCTCCCTCCCTCATTCTCCTTCCCCCTCCCTCATTCGCCTTCCCCCACCTCTCCCTCTTTCTCCTCCACCCTTCCTCATTCTCCTCCCCTCCCTCTCCCTCATTCTCCTCGTCACTCCCTCTCCCTCATTCTCCACCCCCTCCCCCACCCTCATTCTCCTTCCCTCTCCCTCTCCCTCTCCCTCATTCTCCTCCCTCTCCCTCTCCCTCATTCTCCTCCCCTCCCTCTCCCTCTACCTCATTCTCCTACCCCCTCCCTCTCCCTCTCCCTCATTCTCCTACCCCCTTTCTCTCCCTCTCCGTCATTCTCCTACCCCCTCCCTCTCTCTCTCTCCCTCATTCTCCTCCCCTTCCCTCTCCCTCATTCTCCTTCCCTCTCCCTCTCCCTAATTCTACTCCCCCTCTTTCTCCTCCCCCTCCCTCATTCTCCTCCCCCTCCCTCATTCTCCTCCCCCTCCCCTTCACCCACCCCCGACTCTCTCCCCTTCCCACTTTCTCCACCCCCTCCCTCCCCCTCCCTCCCCCTCCCCTCCCCTCCCCCTCCCTCATTCTCCTCCCCTCCCTCATTCTCCTCCCCCTCCCTCCCCCTCATTCTCCTCACCCCTCCCTCTCTCTCTACCTCATTCTCCTCCCCCTCCTTCTCCCTCTCCCCTCCCTCTCCCTCTTCCTTATTCTCCTCCCCTTTCCCTCTCCCTCATTCTCCTCCCCCTCCCTCTCCCTCTCCCTCATTCTCCTCCCCCTTCCCTCTCCCTCTCCCTCATTCTCCTCCCCCTCCCTCTCCCTCTCCCTCATTCTCCTCCCCCTCCCTCTCCCTCATTCTCCTCCCCCTTCCCTCTCCCTCTCCCTCATTCTCCTCCCCTTCTCTCTCCCTCCCCCTCCACCTCCCCCTCCCCCTCCCCACCCTCATTCTCCTCCCCCTCCCTCCCCTCCCTCTCCCCCTCTTTCATTCTCCTCCCCCTCCCTCATTCTCCACCCCTCCCTCATTCTCCTTCCCTCTCCCTCATTCTCCTTCCCACTCCCTCAATTTCCTTCCCCCTTCCTCATTCTCATTCTCCTTCACCTCCCCCTCCCCCATTCTCCTTCCCCTCCCCCCCCTTTCACCTTCCCCTCTCCCTCCCCCATTCTCCTACTCCTCCCCTCCCCCTACCACTCCCCCTCTCCCTCCCTGATTCTCCTTCCCCTCCCCCTTCACCATTCTCGTCCCCCTCCCCCATTCTCCTTCCCCTCCCCTCCCCCTCCCCTCCCCCATTCTCCTTCCCCTCTCCCTCCCCCATTCTCCTCCCCCCCTCCACCATTCTCCTCCCCCTCCCCCTCCACCATTCTCCTCCCCCTCCCCATTCTCCTTGCCCTCGCCCTGCCCCATTCTCCTTCCTCTCCCCCCTTCCCCTTGCGCAACCTCTCCCCCACCTCCTCCCACAACCCCCTCCCCAACATCTTCCCCCTCCCTCCCCCATTCTCCTTCCCCTGCCCCTCCCCCATTCTCCTTCCCTCTCTCTCTCCCTCATTCTCCTGTCCATCCCTCATTCTCATCCCCGTCCCTCATTCTCCTCCCCTTCCCTCAATTTCCTCCCCTTCCCTCATTTTCCTCCCCCCCTCATTCTCCTCTCCTCCCTCATTCTCCTCCCGTCTCCCTCAGCCACCCCCTCCCTCTCCGCCTCCCCCTCCCTCTCTCCCTCCCTCTCCCCTTCCCACACCCTCATTCTCCTTCCCCCACCTCTCCCTCTTTCTCCTCCCCCTCCCTCATTCTCCTCCCCTCCCTCTCCCTCATTCTCCTCCCCCTCCCTCTTTCTCCCTTCCTCTCCCTCATTCTTCCTCCCTCTCCCACATTCTCCTTTCCTCTCTCCTCTTCCTCATTCTCCTTTGCCCTCCCTCACCCTCATTCTTCTTCCCCAATTCCCCCGATTCCCCCTCCCTCCCCTCTTTCTCCTTCCCCCACCCTCCCCCTCATTCTGAATCCCCCTCCCTCCCTCCTTCATTCTCCTTCCCCCACCTCTCCCTCGTTCTCCTCCCTCACCCTCATTCTCCTTCTCCCTACCTGATTCTCCTCCCCCTCCGCCATTCTCCTCCCCCTACCTCATTCTCATTCTTCTTTCCCCTCCCTCTCCCTCTCCCCTCCCTCTCCCTCATTCCCTTTTCCCTCTCCCTCCCCCTCCCCCTCCCCCTCCCCCTCCCACCCTCATTCTCCTCCCCCTCCCCTCCCTCTCCCCCTCTTTCATTCTCCTCCCCTCCCTCATTCTCCTTCCCACTCCAACAATTTCCTTCCCACTCCCACAATTTCCTTCCCTTTCCCCCATTCTCCTTCCCCTCCCCCTCCCCCTTCCCCTCCCCTCTCCCTCCCCCATTCTCCTTCCCACTCCCTCCCCCTCATTCTCCTCCCCCTTCGCTCTCCCTCATTCTCCTCCTCCTCCCTCATTCTCCTCCCCCTCCCACATTTTCCTTCCCCCTCCCCTCCCTCATTCTCCTCCCCTCCCCCTCACTCTCCTCTCCCTCATTCTCCTCTCCCTCCCTCTCCCTCTCCCTCATTCTCCTCCCCCTCATTCTCCTCCCCCTCCCTCTCCCTCATTTTTCCTTCCCTCACCCACACCCTCATTCTCCCTCTCCCTCCCTCATTCTCCTCCCCTCCCTCCTCCCTCATTCTCCTCTCCCCGCCCTCTCCCTCATTCTCCTCACCCCTCCCTCTCCCTCATTCTCCGCCCCTTCCCTCTCTCCTTCCCCTCATTCTCCTTCCCCCTCCCTCCCTCATTCTCCTTCCCCCTCCCTCATTCGCCTTCCCCCACCTCTCCCTCTTTCTCCTCCACCCTTCCTCATTCTCCTCCCCTCACTCTCCCTCATTCTCCTCGTCACTCCCTCTCCCTCATTCTCCACCCCCTCCCCTAACTCATTCTCCTTCCCTCTCCCTCTCCCTCTCCCTCATTCTCCTCCCTCTCCCTCTCCCTCATTCTCCTCCCTCCCTCTCCCTCTACCTCATTCTCCTACCCCCTCCCTCTCCCTCTCCCTCATTCTCCTACCCCCTCCCTCTCTCTCTGCCTCATTCTCCTCCCCTCCCTCTCCCTCTCCCTCATTCTCCTACCCCCTTTCTCTCCCTCTCCCTAATTCTACTCCCCCTCTTTCTCCTCCCCTTCCCTCATTCTCCTCCCCTCCCTCATTTCCTCCCCCTCCCCTTCACCCACCCCCGACTCTCTCCCCTTCCCTCTTTCTCCTCCCCCTCCCTCCCCCTCCCTCCCCCTCCCCTCCCCCTCCCTCATTCTCCTCCCCCTCCCTCTCCCTCATTCTCCTCCCTCTCCCTCTCCCTCATTCACCTCCCCTTCCCTCTCCCTCTCCCTCATTCTACCCTCCCTCATTCTCCTTCCCTCTCCCTCATTCTACTCCCCCTCAATTTCCTTCCCCCTGCCTCATTCTCATTCTCCTCCCCCTCCCCATTCTCCTTCCCACTCCCCCTCCCTCATTCTTCTCCCTCTCCCTCATTCTCCTTCCCACTCCCTCAATTTCCTTCCCCCTCCCTCATTCTCATTCTCGTCCCCCTCCCCCATTCTCCTTCCCCTCCCCTCCCCCCATTCTCCTTCCCCTCCCCCTTCCCCTCCCCCCTTCCCCTTCCCCAACCTCTCCCCCACCTCCTCCCCTAACCCCCTCCCCAATATCCTCCCCCTCCCCTCCCCCATTCCCCTTCTCCTGCCCCTCCCCATTCTCCTTCCCTCTCCCTCATTCTCCTTCCCTCTCCCTCATTCCCTTTCCCTCTCCCTCATTCTCCTCCTCCGCCTCCCTCTCCCTCATTCTCCTCCCCCTCCCTCTCCCTCATTCTCCTCCCCCCTCATTCTCCTCCCCCTCCCACTCCCTCATTCTCCTCCCCCTTCGCTCTCCCTCATTCTCCTCCTCCTCCCTCATTCTCCTCCCCTCCCACATTTTCCTTCCCCCTCCCCTCCCTCATTCTCCTCCCCCTCCCCCTCACTCTCCTCTCCCTCATTCTCCTCCCCTCCCTCATTCTCATCCCCCTCCCCCTCACTCTCCTCTCCCTCCCTCTCCCCCTCCCTCATTCTCCTCCTGCTCCCTCTCCCTTATTCTCCTCCCCCTCCCTCTCCCTCATTCTCCTTCCCTCTCCCACACCCTCATTCTCCCTCTCCCTCCCTCATTCTACTTTCCCCTCCCTCTCCCTCATTCTCCTTCCCCCTCCCTCTCCCTCATTCTCCTTCCCCCTCCCCTCCCCCTACCACATTATCCTTCCCTCTCCCTCTCCCTCATTCTCCGCCCCTCCCTCTCCCTCATTCTCCTCCCCTCCCTCTCCCTCATTCTCCTCCCCCTCCCTCTCCCTCTACCTCATTCTCCTACCCCCTTTCTCTCCCTCTCCCTCATTCTCCTACCCCCTCCCTCTCTCTCTGCCTCATTCTCCTCCCCTTCCCTCTCCCTCTCCCTCATTCTCCTTCCCTCTCCCTCTCCCTAATTTCTACTCCCCCTCTTTCTCCTCCCCTTCACCCACCCCCGACTCTCTCCCCTTCCCTCATTCTCCTCCCCCTCCCTCCCCCTCCCCTTCCTCTCCCCTTCCTCATTCTCCTCCCCCTCCCTTATTCTCCTCCCCCTCCCTCTCCCTCATTCTCCTCCCCCTCCCTCATTCTCCTCACCCTCCCTCTCCCTCATTCTCCTCCCCTTCCCTCTCCCTCTCCCTCATTCTCTTTCCCTCTCCCTCATTCTCCTCCCCCTCCCTCATTCTCCTCCCCCTCCCTCTCCCTCATTCTCCTCCCCTTCCCTCCCCCTCTCCCTCATTCTCTTTCCCTCTCCCTCATTCTACTCCCCCTCATTCTCCTTCCCCTCCCTCATTCTCCTTCCCCTCCCACATTCTTCTTCCTCCTCCCCTCCCACATTCACCTCTCCTATCCCTTGTTCTCCTTCTCCCTCCCCCTCCCTCATTCTCCAACCCCTCCCTCCCCCTCCCCTCCCTCTCCCCCTCTTTCATTCTCCTCCCCTCCCACATTCTCCTTCCCCACGTCCCCCTCATTCTCCTTCCCTCTCCCACAATCTCCTCCCCCTCCCTCTCCTCCCCCTCATTCTCCTCACCCCTCCCTCCTACCTCATTCTCCTCCCCCACCCCTCTCCCTCCCCTCTCTCCTCATTTCCTCCCCCTCCCTCTCCCTCTCCCTCATTTTCCTCCCCTTTTCCTCTCCCTCTTCCCTCATTCTCCTCCCCCTCCCTCTCCCTCTCCCCCTCCCTCTCCCTCTCCATCTCCCTCTCCCTCTTTCTCCTCCCCTTCCCTCTCCCTCTCCCTCATTCTCCTTCTCCCCCCCTCCCTCATTCTCCACCCCCCTCCCTCCCCCTCCCCTCCCTCTCCCCCTCTTTCATTCTCCTCCCCTCCCTCATTCTCCTTCCCCCACTTCCCCCTCATTCTCCTTCCCTTCTCCCACAATCTCCTCCCCCTCCCTCTCCCTCCCCCTCATTCTCCTCACCCCTCCCTCTCTACCTCATTCTCCTCCCCCTCCCTCTCCCTTCCCCTCTCCCTCATTTCCTCCCCTACCTCTCCCTCTCCCTCATTCTCCTCCCCCTCCCTCTCCCTCTCCCCTCCCTCTCCCTCTCCCTCTCCCTCATTCTCCTCCCCTTCCCTCTGCCTCTCCCTCAATCTCCTTCACTCTCCCTCTCCCTCTTTCTCCTCCCCCCTCCCTCTCCCTCATTCTCCTCCCCCTCCCTCTCCCTCATTCTCCTCCCCTTCCCTCTCCATCTCCCTCATTCTCCTCCCCTTCCATCTCCCTCATTCTCCTCCCCCTCCCTCTCCCTCATTCTCCTCCTCCTCCCTCTCCCTCATTCTCCTCCCCTTTCCCTCTCCCTCATTCTCCTCCCCCTCCCGCTCCCTCTCCCTCATTCTCCTCCCCTTCCCTCTCCCTCATTCTCCTCCCCCTCCCTCTCCCTCATTCTCCTGCCCTTCCCTCTCCCTCATTCTCCTCTCCCTCCCACTCCCTCTCCCTCATTCTCCTCCCCTTCCCTCTCCCTCATTCTCCTCCCCCTCCCTCTCCCTCATTCTCCTCCTCCCTCCCTCTCCCTCATTCTCCTCCCCTTCCCTCTCCCTCATTCTCCTCCCCCTCCCGCTCCCTCTCCCTCATTCTCCTCCCCTTCCCTCTCCCTCATTCTCCTCCCCCTCCCTCTCCCCTCATTCTCCTCCCTTCCCTCTCCCTCATTCTCCTCCCCCTCCCTCTCCCTCATTCTCCTCCCCTTCCCTCTCCCTCATTCTCCTCTCCCTCCCACTCCCTCTCCCTCATTCTCCCTCCCCCTCTCTCTCCCTCATTTCCCCCTCCCTCTCCCTCATTCCCTTTCCCTCTCCCTCATTCTCCTCCTCCGCCTCCCTCTCCCTCATTCTCCTCCCCCTCCCTCTCCCTCATTCTCCTCCCCCCTCATTCTCCTCCCCCTCCCACTCCCTCATTCTCCTCCCCCTTTGCTCTCCCTCATTCTCCTCCCCCTCCCCATTCTCCTTCCCCACTCCCCCTCCCTCATTCTTCTCCCTCTCCCTCATTCTCCTTCCCACTCCCTCAATTTCCTTCCCCCTCCCTCATTCTCATTCTCGTCCCCCTCCCCCATTCTCCTTCCCCTCCCCTCCCCCATTCTCCTTCCCCTCCCCCCTTCCCCTCCCCCTTCCCCTTCCCCAACCTCTCCCCCACCTCCTCCCCTAACCCCCTCCCCAATATCCTCCCCCTCCCCTCCCCCATTCCCCTTCTCCTGCCCCTCCCCCATTCTCCTTCCCTCTCCCTCATTCTCCTTCCCTCTCCCTCATTCCCTTTCCCTCTCCCTCATTCTCCTCCTCCGCCTCCCTCTCCCTCATTCTCCTCCCCCTCCCCTCTCCCTCATTCTCCTCCCCCCTCATTCTCCTCCCCCTCCCACTCCCTCATTCTCCTCCCCCTTCGCTCTCCCTCATTCTCCTCCTCCTCCCTCATTCTCCTCCCCTCCCACATTTTCCTTCCCCCTCCCCTCCCTCATTCTCCTCCCCCTCCCCCTCACTCTCCTCTCCCTCATTCTCCTCCCCTCCCTCATTCTCATCCCCCTCCCCCTCACTCTCCTCTCCCTCCCTCTCCCCCTCCCTCATTCTCCTCCTGCTCCCTCTCCCTTATTCTCCTCCCCCTCCCTCTCCCTCATTCTCCTTCCCTCTCCCACACCCTCATTCTCCCTCTCCCTCCCTCATTCTACTTTCCCCTCCCTCTCCCTCATTCTCCTTCCCCCTCCCTCTCCCTCATTCTCCTTCCCCCTCCCCCTCCCCCTCCCACATTATCCTTCCCTCTCCCTCTCCCTCATTCTCCACCCCTCCCTCTCCCTCATTCTCCTCCCCCTCCCTCTCCCTCATTCTCCTCCCCCTCCCTCTCCCTCTACCTCATTCTCCTACCCCCTTTCTCTCCCTCTCCCTCATTCTCCTACCCCCTCCCTCTCTCTCTGCCTCATTCTCCTCCCCTTCCCTCTCCCTCTCCCTCATTCTCCTTCCCTCTCCCTCTCCCTAATTCTACTCCCCCTCTTTCTCCTCCCCTTCACCCACCCCCGACTCTCTCCCCTTCCCTCATTCTCCTCCCCCTCCCTCCCCCTCCCCTTCCTCTCCCCTTCCTCATTCTCCTCCCCCTCCCTTATTCTCCTCCCCCTCCCTCTCCCTCATTCTCCTCCCCCTCCCTCATTCTCCTCACCCTCCCTCTCCCTCATTCTCCTCCCCTTCCCTCTCCCTCTCCCTCATTCTCTTTCCCTCTCCCTCATTCTCCTCCCCCTCCCTCATTCTCCTCCCCCTCCCTCTCCCTCATTCTCCTCCCCTTCCCTCCCCCTCTCCCTCATTCTCTTTCCCTCTCCCTCATTCTACTCCCCTCATTCTCCTTCCCCTCCCTCATTCTCCTTCCCCTCCCACATTCTTCTTCCTCCTACCCTCCCACATTCACCTCTCCTATCCCTTGTTCTCCTTCTCCCTCCCCCTCCCTCATTCTCCAACCCCTCCCTCCCCCTCCCCTCCCTCTCCCCCTCTTTCATTCTCCTCCCCTCCCACATTCTCCTTCCCCACTTCCCCCTCATTCTCCTTCCCTCTCCCACAATCTCCTCCCCCT